>NC_137775.1:2099887-2266658 GCF_963455305.1 Plecotus auritus
CTAAAACTAGTTGCTAGATCATATGGTAGTTCTATTTTTAATTTTTAAGGAAATTCCATATTACTTAACATAGAGTGATAAAGTTCTTTAGTGGGTTTTTTGTTTTTCTACAGACAAAAAAGGCAAACTTAGAAAAATAAAGACTTGGATATTACTTTAATTTTAGGAACTTGTCCTGTAATAGGGGTTTTATGAAGGTCTGCCAAACATTACGTTAAAGACTTTTGCTATAGCTCTTACTTTGTGTTAAAGAAACTTTCTGAAATCAAAGTTAAAAAGCATTCTTTCATCAGCTATTAATAAAAATAAATGAACTAATCTGGCTGCACTCAATTGAGCATGTTCCTGGGAAGATCAATCAGATAGTCTTTGACAATGTAGCAGAAGTTAATGTTCACAAACAGAAATGGTAATTTGATCATGCTTTCCTGTGGCAAACCAATATGGTTATAATTTCCATGAACTATAGTCACTTATGTGTATCCCTAAGAAATATGCATTATGTATACATTATTGTTTTATATATTTACTAGAGGCCCGGTGCACGAAATTCGTGTGGGGGGAGGGGGGAGGGGGGAGGGGATCCCCTCAGCCCAGCCTGCACCCTCTCCAATCCGGGATCCCTTGGGGGTTATCCGACTGCCAATTTAGGCCTGATCCTAGGGATTGGGCCTAAACCGACAGTCAGACATCCCTCTCACAATCTGGGACCACTGGCTCCTAACTGCTCACCTGCCTGCCTGCCTGATCACCCCTAACTGTCCCCCCCTGCTGGCCTGGTCACCCCCAACTGCCCCCCCTGCCGGCCTGGTTGCCCCTAACTGCCCCCCCCACTGGCCTGATCGCCCCTCACTAACCCCCCTGTCGGCCTAGTCTCCCCACACACAGCCTGTTCAGTCGTCCGTTCGGTTGCGATGGTCACTTGGGCTTTTCTATATATAGATAACTTGTAACACACCATGTGCATTCTTCTGAAACTATTTTATGTTGTATCTGAGTCATCTATGTTGATGGCCTATTTGTTTTCATTGCTCTAACACAGTGGTCGGCAAACGGTGGCTCGCGAGCCGCGGTTTACCTCTCTGTTGACTAATGAGTTTGCAGACCACTGCTCTAACACGTTCCATGGCAAAAATACATCTTTTAATGCATCCTCCTGTGGGTGAATATTTATGTTTCTAAATTGCTGTGGCTTTCTCCCTAGGTTCTCACTCATACACCTCTGAGCAGATTGACTCCATTACAGGGTGTGCTTTTCCTAAACTTTACCAGCTAAACCATATTGTTCTTCAAAATACTTATACAAGTATACGTGTATTCTCACAAGCAGTGAGTCACAGTTCCATCACAGTTCCCCACAACTATTGTTGGTTTTTAATTTTTTCAAATAGGAGTGCAAAATATTTTACGACTGTGGTTTGACTTTTATTTCCCTGATTACCAGAAGTTTGCACATCTTTTCATTGAGCTGGAGCACGTTCACTATAAGCTTCCTGAAGTATACAATAACTTTTCATATGTTTGTGAATTCAGTCTTTTAAGTCCTTGTCCTATGAATTTCATTACCGCTTCTGCACATGTCCAACAACCATTGTATTCTTGAGATTGTAATTGTACAAGTTGATATTTACATACTTGATGGCCGTTCTGCTTATCAAGGCCCAGTAACACTTAAAATAAGACAGATTCATTTGAAGTTAATTATATATTAATTAGCCAGGAAATCAGTAATTTTGTAATTCTCCATACAGATATTTACTGTAGAGCTTTATTTTTTTTTTCCTGTGTTTAGAGGGAATTAACTATGTTACCATTTCTTGTTAAAGCAAAAATATTGAGAAACATCCGTGGATGCCATATTCTTCCATAATCTTCAGGGGTACAGAGGGCACTAGCATCTTGGGACATACAAATAATTCAACCAAAATAGAAAATCTGAATGACTTAAACACACATGGAAATTTTTGAAAAATACACTTCCGCCTGCAGATCATGCTCCACAAAATCTAGAGTTTTCATCCTGGCCGGCAGGTCTTCCTTCCCATCCTCACTTCCTCCCAAGCTCCCCTTCCTTCCAGAGGCCAGTCTCTCTGAGAGGCAGTCGCCTCCGAGTGGCCCACCGTCTGGTGCCCCCAGGGCACTCCCCTGGGGCTGCCCCTCCCTAAAACCCCCTCCGGGATCTTCTCAAGGACTGATAACTCAATTAACCCCAGAGTGTCCACATTATTTTTATTTTCTTCATAACACATTTCTATCTACACTAGAGTCTCGGTGCACATTGAAAGGAAATTAGTTAGAAGAAATATTTTAGAGGCTGGGGAGGGGCCACAGGAGGGCTCCAGGGTGTGTCCAGCCTGTCTAGCCCAGTCCCAATTGGCCGGACCCCAGCAGCAAGCTCACCTACTGGTTGGAGCGTCTGCCCCCTGGTGGTCAGTGTGTGTCATAGCGACTGGTTGAACAGTCGAACGAATGGTTGGACACTTAGCATATTAGGCTTTTATTATATAGGATTTCTATTATCGGATACTGTCCCTTTTAAACTTTGTATGGTGTGTTTCACTGTATGAGAATAATAGCTCTCATGCATGCCTGGTGCCTGGAAGGCCACCTTGGGGCCGGTGTACAGTAAATGTGCTTCAAAGGGTCAGTAGTTCAAGGACCTACAAGAAGGCATGCGCTTATTGCATTCATATGTTAAATCCTGGCCCACCTGGTGTTGCTCAGTGGTTGAATGTCGACCTATGAACTAGGAGGTCACGGTTTGATTCCTGGTCGGGGCACATGCCTGGGTTGTGGGCTCAATCCCCAGTGTGGGGCATGCAGGAGGCAGCCAATCAATGATTCTCATCGTTGATATTTCTATCTCTCTCTCCCTCTGCCTTCCTCTCTGAAATCAATAAAATACATACACATATATATATAGATATATAGATATAGACATATTAAACCCAATCCTAAACTAGGAAAGTGTACTAGTCGTAATTGTCTTGTGATGGTGGTTTTTATGACCAACGCAATGCGATTCAATTCACTTGGTATTTTTGGTGTGCCTCACCTTGGCTTTACGTTGAAGAATGACTCCATGGAACTAGATTAATCCAACGGCACTGGAATTGCAGACACAGGACTGTGATCTTTGCATGCGGAGGAGAAACGAGCTGGAAGGGAAGCTGCCAGCACCCGGTACAGCGGACTAGAAGCTTCCATGGCCCCCTTATCTGCCATGAGGCATCCGCAGTAGCTGGGCAGGGCTGCCTGCAGGAAGGACAGCCCAACATCACCATTTTTTTTGAAGAATAACACCCAATTAATCTAGTTCACTCTAGAATGTGGATGCCACAGACGTTCTGGGAGCAAAACAATCTTCAAAGCAGCTTTCTCTTCATTTGCTAAAGAAACCATTCGACACGGAGACGCAGACCGTGGTCAGTGGCGTGGGTCTTTGAAGATAGATTTCAATGCTAAAAATAATGAAGCGGAAAGTCTCATTAGATGTTCATTCTTTACTTGGATGTTTTTTAGAATATGAAACCAAGTGGCCTTTTGTGTGAAATGGTTCACATTCATGCATGAATAACATGGATGTAATACGCTGTAGCATCAAACTGCATTTTTCAATCAGATGCTAAAGTTTTCTAAAAATCAGACTCATAAATCAGACTAGGCGCTGCTTCTTATCTTTGCAAACACTTGATCCCAGATGTGACTAATTAGCAGCATAAACAAGTTTGCTCCGGGGATGTTTGTGTTACCCAGGAAGATGCATCATGAGCGAAGGAGCTACAAAGGACAAGTGTCTGGGAAACGCCACGGATCCGGTAATGAGCATCGCTTCCTGAATGTCAGATAAAGGCCTTCTGTGGAGAGTATCCATTTGACGAGTATCATGATTTTGTTATTCTTAGCGTTACCATCCGAGCACTTGCGTGGTGTTGATACCTTTATGTATGTAGGGATACAGAATGTTTCCTATGTCACCAATAACACCATGCATTTGTTAGTGAGGAAACGGGACCTCTACGGAGTAAGTAACTCAGGAAGGTCATAACTTCGGACTCTAAAACCTGAGACATTCTGCTGCAGGTGTCTGAAGCCCTGGCTTGCATATATATTGTTGTCACTCTAAACTCTTGAGAAATTGAAATCTTTCAGTATTTCTTAGAGTGCTATAAAAAGATGGCATAGAATAATTAAAATCAGGGCTTAAGCACGCCCCACTTGGCCAAGGTGACCTGAGTTGAGGACAGTCACTTCCGTCTCTAATTAAAGGATCGTTCAGACCACATGGACATTCCCGAGATCAGAGCATCCACTCATGTTTCTGAAGCCCTCGTTCCTCGAATCCCATTTTGTAGTTGTGAGTCTTCGGTGATAATGCTATCCCAGCGCAGAGCCCATCGGTAGGGGGAACAGGCAGACCTGTAGTCTCCTCTCTGGACTTATTAGGGCATTCCTGCCTCTGTCCCAGGACCCTACTCAGCCCATGAGTTGTAGCTGACAGAATGCTTGAGGGAATAAATGGACAAAATATTCAGTGCACACATTTCACCAAAGAAAGTATTGTTGACCAAGCCCTAGACCAGGGGTGGGCAAACTTTTTGACTCGAGGGCCACAATGGGTTCTTAAACTGGACCGGAGGGCCGGAACAAAAGCATGGATGGAGTGTTTGTGTGAACTAATATAAATTCAAAGTAAAGGAGCGGAGGGGAGAGCAAGAGAACCAGATAGAACAGCCGGATCAGGCCCGCGGGCCGTAGTTTGCCCACGGCTGCCCTAGACCAAGACCAAGCTGAGGTGTGTAACTAAGTGAGGCGAGCCTTGCCTCTAAGGAACAGCTGGTGTGTATTTGGGTTATACACAGAAATGACTAAGAAGCAAATCCCGCCATGTCTCACAGCCCCTCCCCCAGGACATTATGTACCACGTATTATTCGCCTTTTATCTTTAGATAAAGTTCAAAGCCACTTTCATTCTCCACACTAAGAATTTAGTTAAATTCTGAACAAGTTTGCTGGGTAACCTAGTCTAAACTTTCAAACCTCCAAGCTGAAGACGTTCAGTGTGTTGTCTTAGTCAACGGTGCTTTGGAAAAGAGAAATAAAGCCACCACATGGAGACAATTACAGTAACGTTGAGGGAGACAGATATATTATTTAAATGTGCAGTTTAAAACTACACATTGAGAGTTACGGCCCATTAATGTAAATTATTTTGCGGTGGAAATATCTAATTATCTCTCCCAGATAACAAATATGAGTGTAAATGTTTCAACCTAATCATAACCTGCCGGGAGAAAAGCTGCTCAATTAGGAACCCGGACCCTGCCCCAACGCTGAGTTGTCTGTGAAATCCACCCACGGAGTCTCCGGGGTGCTGTTTCTGGTGCCTCTTTTCTAGAACAAGAAAGGAAAAATGTATCTGATGTTTTTGTGTGGAAATTATATTTTTATAAGAGCAATTATTTGATGTGATGAGCGATGGGGTGTTTTTTTGTTTTCTGGTTTTGTTATGTTTTGTTTTGTTTTTGTCCAACTCGAAACTATCACTGCTCCCAGGAAAATGCATCCCCCAAAGGGAATAATGTGTGTACATCAATGTCAGGGTTGTTTTCACCCACTGATTTCATGTCCACATTGTCAACCTTTTATTTATTTATTTTTAAAATATATTTTATTGATATTTTACAGAGAGGAAGGGAGAGGGATAGAGAGCTAGAAACATCGATGAGAGAGAAACATCGATCAGCTGCCTCCTGCACACCTCCCACTGGGGATGTGCCCACAACCAAGGCACGTGCCCTTGACCGGAATCGAACCTGGGACCCTTCAGTCCACAGGCTGACGCTCTATCCACTGAGCCAAACCGGTTTCGGCCACATTGTCAACCTTTTATAGTTAAAGGCAAATAGAATGTTGCACGCCTCCGTCGAAAATATATTCTGAAACAGATAATATTGTGATGCCATTATGAATCTAGACACCGTTACAGGGGGTGACTTGCCTGTGTTTCATGGACAGGCGTTTTCAGACGTGGTGCTGATATATTTCTACGTCAACATGTTTCAGGCCTGCGGTATCAGACCTGAGGACCAAGAAGGCCGAAGGCCTAGGAAGTCAGCTATGATCGCAGAATCACCACTTGGTTAAGGAAATCATTGACGGTTCCCAGTAAGGAGCCTGAAAATAAAGACTTCTGGGATAATGGCATTGGGAAAACTCCCTGTGCACGCGAAAGAAAACGAAGTATTTGGTGAAGTCCCCAGTTTAGGGTGCGTGCTCATGTTCAACTAATTGAAAAACACAGCATTAGCACGTGTTTTATGACCCTGTGCTTCCGAATTTGTCCCAGGTCTTCATGTTAACGGGAAGACTGACTGACAGGTACGGGATCTTAAATTACTTGAGCTCCTTTAGACAGCAAGACACATGGTTCTTCTAGGTCGGCCCTAAGAATAGGAGTTCCTTGTGAAGATTCACAAGAGAAAACAGTGCTGTCCTCTGCACAGCTGGACCAAAGAGGACAGTCACACAGCTTGGTGTCCTGAAAACTAAAATGTCATTGAAGAACTAGGCGGTGGTCAAGAACTAGGCAGTGGTCAAGACTACATTAGCATCACTCCTGTCTCTAATTTTTCCTTTGAGATTACTTAACTGCTACCCCTCTTCTTCTCCCACACCATCTGCCACTTCAGTGGTTCTCAACCTTCCTAATGCCGCAACCCTTTCATACAGTTCCTCATGTGGTGGTGACCCCCAACCATAAAATTATTTTCGTTGCCACTTCATAACTGTCATTGTGCTACTGTGATGAATCGTAATGTAAATATCTGTGTTTTCCGATGGTCTTAGGCGACCCTGCTAGCGGTTCTCAACCATCAGAAAACGCAGATATTTACATTACGATTCATAACAGTAGCACAATGACAGTTATGAAGTGGCAACGAAAATAATTTTATGGTTGGGGGTCCCCACCACATGAGGAACTGTATTAAAGGGTCGCGGCATCAGGAAGGTTGAGAACCACTGCACTAGATGGTTCTCCCTGCACAATGCTGACCTGACAGGTCAAACAGGTGACTCACCTCCAGGATCTCCCTTGGGGTGGAGTGCATCCCAGGTGGTCTTGAAGTCAGAAACCCGTCTCGTGTCCACGTAGCCATCACAACCAGGTTCCAAGCATGTGGAGCTCGGGGTCATAATTCCTCAGAAGACGGCTGTGCAAAACCGTTCCCAAATATTTCTGAAATTGAAGGCATGCATGCTTCTGGCATACTTGGTCTTTCCAAAGGATTGCTGCAATGGAAAGGACTTCACAGCTCGCCATGCGTAGAATCAGTGTTCCTGGCCTTTTATCATGCCATCTACCCACATGGGTCCCATCATGCTAAGACAACGTTAAAATGTACCTGAAAGTGCCATGGTTTGGGATAGCTCTGTCTTTACGTATCTGCCACCTTTGCCTGGAATGGCTCTCATCAACTCTCCGACTTGGCAAATTCCTGCTCATTTTCAAGTTTCAGCTCCAGGACCAGGGCAGGTTTATATTGTTTTCTACCTGTCCAACATCTCTTCCTCCTTCTCATGATGATTTTCTTTGGCGAACCACTGTTCTCTGACTCCAGCTGCACTGGTCAGAGGCTGCTTTGATGAGATGAAGCTTGCCCTGTGCTTGGCGCCAAGATTGATCATGTTGATCAGTCAGGACTTCTCATTCTCTTGGCCATGTGCTTGGATCAAGAGTAGACACATGACCCAAGCAAGAACTCTCAATCATCTGGGGCCATTTCATAGAATTGTTAGGGAAAACGCTTTGTTTGTGTTTATAAAGTTGATTAACTGGTAAAGTATCGGCCTGGGATTTCCATGACCCATGTATGAAAAAGCCAGCAGACATAACTGGAGTGGAGAGAGAAGAAGAGAGATCTGGAACATGATTGGAGTTCCTGGATCAAACTAAAACTGAATGCAAAATGCTCCCGAAATTGTCCTTTATGTTTAACAGTAAATTGTTTCCTCTCTCTGTCTTTGTTTCGGCTCATTTGAGAATGATCTGAACTGTCTACTACCTGCATTATAAAGAGACCAAATTAATACAGGTTCTTTAGGCCGGATGCCTTCTTATACCCTTATCATGTGGGATCACATATGCTTTCTCATCTCTTCCTGCAGGAGACTGGGAGCTCTTGGAAGGCTGGCCCTGTCTCATGTTCGTGTGGCCAGTGCTGACACATTGGATGATATATCGCTGGCATTCATCATTATTGGATGAACAGATGGAAGAAAGATGAATAAACTTTGTAGCTGTTGGATTAATAACAGTATTTTCCGAATTGCTAAATGTGTCTACTTTAGTCCCCAAAACATCAAATTTTCATGATGATTAGCACAAGCTTGTTTCTTCATCAAACCTCAGATTTTCCTCTCTTCATTGTTTCACTACAAAGAATATCCAACAAATGTAGTACTGTGTTTTCTCAGGAGAATATAAGTATCATTTTTAAATCTCCAGTCCATAGATCCCATTTCATTGGTTCAACAACAGTGAACACTTTAATAGAGAGAGAAATGAGGTTGATGAGGGAAGCAGGGCCTGGACCGTGGAGGTCTCCATTTCTATGCTAAGCAGCCTGGGTTTTATTGTGCAGGCAATTTGGAGCCATCGAGGAGTAACCAGGCAAGATCCACATTTTAGAGAAATCACTGTGGAGGGTTCAGGATGTGGGGAAGGAGCCCAGAGGTCCCTGACCTGGAGCAGACAGAGGCCGGCGGGGCGTGCCTGTTCCACCCTCAGCAGTGAGAGAGAGAATGGGACGCGAGAGGTAGATGCAGGTAGGAGATGAGAAGAGAGATCCAAGGTGAGTCAGATTTCTGGCTTGGATGATAGCCATTCAGTAAGACCACATAAAAAAGTAAAATAACTAGATCTGAGAAAGAAATTAATTTGATTCTGGACATGTCCATTAAAAAAAAGAGAGAAGGAATTTGCAAAAAAAATAAAAATAAAAAAGTCTTGTGAGCACCTACCTGATCAGCATGGCTCAGTGGTAGAGCATCGACCTATGAACCAGGAGGTCACAGTTTGATTCCCGGTCAGGGCACATGCCCGGTTGCAGGCTTGATCCCCTGTGGGTGGCGTGCAGGAGGCAGCCGATCCATGATTCTCTCTCATCACGGATGTTTCTGTCTCTCTCTCCCTCTCTTCCTCTCTGACGTCAATAAAAACACATTTTTTAAAAAGTCCTGTGGGCTTCACTTGTGGGCCCTTCTCTGGCAGTAGGCCTTGAGCAGCTGAGCTGGGCACCTGGCTGTTCTGCGTGGCCCCGCCCTCCGAGCCAGCCTGCAGGGTCACCTCCGCTGACCCGGGCTCCCAGCACTCGTCTGAGTAGGATGTCCAGGGAGAGCTTCTGGAAGTTCCCCTTCTGCCCCAGCTTCAGGGACACGCTCCTTTGGCAGGTGACTTGCCACAATCAGGCCTGGCACGCTGCTTCCCACTTGAAGGTGTTCTTACAGGGGCTTGAGGAGGTGGGAAGACGGTTGAAACGTGTTTTATTTATGACCCTCTGCACTCAGATGCCCTTCGTTCCCAGCGTGTCCCTATCACTGGGACTTTTTCCCTCTGCGTTTAGTCCGCGCCGCTCAGCCCGGGGTGGGAACGCCGGGGACAGACAGGGAGGGCGCGGGGCTGTAGGAACCCGAATCCCACTTGATCACTTCGATCTGATTTCTTCGCTTCTCGCCAACAGATGTCCCTGCAGCAAAGGGAAGAACGTTGAAAGGAGTCCAGGGGTGTAATTAAGTGAGACAATACAGATGCCAGGATTTAAGCACCGCCAGTTTTATGTAATTTAATTAATACTGTGCAGAGGAAAACTGCTTGCCTGGGCAGTATTTCGGGGAGGAAAGAGCCGCTGTCTGCAGGGCATCTTCTGGCAGAACGCAGAGGCGTAGAGGCAGGCCCCGTGGGTGGCTCTATCGGATCACAAAGAGCAGCCAGTCCGGGGTCCTGCTTGTTACTTTACGGCCGACATTTAGGGTCCCTGTCATGTCATCATCTACAGCGGCTCGCTGATCACGCCCGCCTCCTCTGCCACCTTCTCAGGCGCCTGGGACCTCCAGCACCTGTTTCCTTGGGGGGCTCCTTACAGCCGAGGAGGGAGGAGGGGAGAGGGAATGCTGAAGTGAAGGATGGCTCTCCTGCCTCAGTAAGATACAGATGTGCTGGTCTCATTACCAGCTTTCACTTCCCTTTATTCGGCCAGGACACTTGGGTAAATAGACGTCCCATTTTCCTCAGAGAAGCAGGGATAATGCCTTCGATGCAGACTCAGAATCAATTTTGGTAATAACTCCGGGTAGAGCGCCCGGCTCCCGAAATGAAAAGCAGACGACATGAAAAGAGAAAGTCTGCGATCAGCAAAAACGCGCACACAGGCCCGACGTTCCCGGTGGCTTCTCATTCGGAGCTTATGGGTTTCGAATGAGGGAAAGCGATTTGCAGTTTCAAAGGCTTTGGCTGTTTTGAATTTGTCTTTATTTAAAATGCCCCCCTTTTCCCTTTGTACTTCAGAGCTCTCTCCGGAACTTTCATCCGCAGCACAGTCCCCACGGCTGTGGCAGTGACACGCAGGAGGGAAGCGGACCAAGGAGAAGCCGACGGCGAGGCCGGTGGTGACAGGCCGGCAGCCTCCGTGACGAGAGCCCCTCGGGGCCACCGGGACTGCTTCCTGTTGACTCCCTGTCCATTCCCATTCCGTGTGATCCCAGTCAGGCGCACGTTTTCGCTAGAATACAGATTCAACAGAAGCAGGAGAACATGTTGGGGAAAGTGGTGTTTTGGTAGTTCGATACATGTATGTGATGCAATTCAGGTTGAATTACATGTAAGTGTGTTCCCTTGATTTTATTTTATTTTTTTATTTTTTTAAAAATATATTTTATTGATTTTTTACAGAGAGGAAGGGAGAGGGATAGAGAGTTAGAAACATCGATGAGAGAGAAACATCGATCAGCTGCCTCCTGCACACCCCCTACTGGGGACGTGCCCGCAACCAAGGTACATGCCCTTGACTGGAATCGAACCTGGGACCTTTCAGTCCGCAGGCTGATGCTCTATCCACTGAGCCAAACCGGTTTCGGCGGTGTTCCCTTGGTTTTAATGAAGCATATTTAAAATCTACACTTTAGCTCGGTGGGTGCGGCTCAGTGCTTGAGCATCAACCTGTGAACCAGGAGGTCATGGTTCGATTCCCGGTCAAGCACATGCCTGGGTTGTGGGCTCGATCCCCAGTGTGGGGCGTGCAGGAGGCAGCTGATCAGTGATTCTCTCTCATCGTTGATGTTTCTATCTTTCTCTCCCTTTCCCTTCCTATCTGAAATCCATAAAAATAGTAATAAATAAAAAAGAAATAGAATCTACACTTCAATCACTCTTACTGTTCCTGACCTTTCGGAAAATGTAATCGCTGGAGAGGGGCAGTGACCAAGACGTGAACTGGACACTGTTCCTGCCGGGTGGCTCTTTGGTTTATCCGTGGCTGCGGGACACACTGCTCCCCAAACCTGGTGGCTTCAAACAACGGCCATTCATTTGTTCAGGACTCTGCGCAGCAGGCACCAGGCGCGGCTCAGATGGCCCCCTCCCAGGCGTCACCTTGGAGGCGAAGCTGCAGCGGGGCCTCTCCCTCCCTGCTAGACCAGAGTGGGCCAATGGACTCGGTGGCCAGGCCCCAGGAGAGGGGTCCAGCGGGAGCTGAGGCAGAAGCTTCAGATGACGGTCCCGCGGTGACAGGCCCATAGTGTCCTTCCTCCGGGTTCTCTTGGCCAAATCCAAGGGGACGAAAACAGACCCCGTTTCTCAACCAGAAGAGTAGCAAGAACACGCAGCCGTCTATAACCTACCCGAAACCATCCTCTGTCACAAACCCTTTGTATTGTCTGACATGCAACGTACACGTACCCCTTCTGAGATCCCGTCACATTCATCCCCATCATGCATCTGGCTCTAAGGCAGGGGTGGGCAAACTTTTTGACTCGAAGGCCACCATGGGTTCTTAAACTGGACCGGAGGGCCGGAACAAAAGCATGGATGGAGTGTTTGTGTGAACTAATATAAATTCAAAGTAAAGGAGCGGAGGGGAGAGCAAGAGAACCGGATAGAACAGCCGGATCCGGCCCGCGGGCCGTAGTGTGCCCAGGGCTGCTCTAAGGCAAAGAGCAGGATCTCATCACCGGAGTCAGACTCGGGAGCCAGGAGGATGTCTCTAAGGGCTCCTCCGGTAAGGAGGCCCAGGAATGACAGAGACCAATCCTCGGCAAGACACAGCGTGCGTTGGGAGCCAGGGACAGAGAAACCGCAACGGCAGCTCCAAACCATGTCCATCGCCGTTCCATCCTGAAACCCAGCTTCCCTGGCTCACTGAGGAGGACTGAGGTGTTTCATCTTTAAGCAGGAATCCAAGGAAATATTCCAACTTTGGTCTTGCAAGATTGGGAAATAAAAATATGCATGTGGCATGTGACATCTGTGTGTGTGTATGTGTGTGGTTTCCTCCAAGACCCCAAAATAAAGCCACGCTAGTGGCCTCCGTTGCCATTACTGGTTTCTGTGTCAAAGCTGTATTGAAAGAGACTCGTGCTTAAGGCCACGGCTCTCCCTTCCAGAGAGCAGACCATCTCCGGAAAGCCAGAATTGGCCGAGAAGGTGCCATTCGGCCCCAATTTTCATGCACACGTAACTGGTGGTCACTGTCAATTTTGCAAAGAACAGCCATTTCTTCACTGGAATTCTGGCTTCCCAGGCAGGCAGATGCTTTGCTTGTTCACAAAGAAAAGGTGCTGTCACCTCCCACCCACCGGCGGTGCAGCACGCTGGGGCCCGGTGCAGTCTCGGGAATATGGATGAGGGGATGACGAAGATTGATTTGTCTTTAGAGGATTGAAATGTGAGCAGCTGCCGTAGCAGCACTAAAAAGAATTAGACTCATCAAGCATAGTGATTCATAATGATAGCTTCGCTTGCTCTTAGAATATTAAGGGAATCAACCATCCTCCTAATTGCCGAAAAGGACGTCCCCCTGTCCCCTCCCCACGCAACATCTCTCTTTCAGTTTCTCAATAGATCGATTTTTATATAGACAGATAGATCCCGACATGGTCTTCTCACTGGCGCAAGCATAAATGTAGCAAAGAAAAATTAAGATGAGCTAATATCTTTGATTAATGCTGGTTTCTATGCCTGAACCTGGAGCATAAATATCCCTTTAAAAGTAATACTGTCTGCAAATAGGATCAACTCCAATTTCAAGGCACTTTGTTAATGAAAAGTATTGATTTTTAGAGCATCAGGGCCAAACTATGGCCCATGTGTAATGTTTGACGTCCTTTCTGCAGAGAATCCACACTGCACCTTCCCCTCCCCAACCTCCCCCTCCCCAACCTCAGGCCGCCACTCCTGCCTCTCTACCTTCTCTTCCTTGTTGATCTAATTCATTCCTACAAAGTCGGCTGTCACTTCCAGGCAGATCTGTCCCTTCCAAATCATTATCTTGATCCGTCGATACCTCCCTTCCGGGTGTCCTTGCCCAGCTCACCTGGCCCTCCCACCCCTACCCCTTCCTGAGTGTTTCTTTTGGGGGTTCCTGCTCTACCTCTCCATTCACACAGTTATCCGTCCCCCTCCATCCTTCCTCACCTTGGGAAAGTGAGGTGGAGACCAGGCCACCCGCCTGGCTCCTTCCTGCTCCCTGACTCACATGCTCTTTCTTCTTGCACAGCAGAGCGCGCCAGCTATGAGCATGAGGACCGACCTGCTCCATCTCAGGTGCATGACCCTGGTACCGTGAGAGGGGGCGTGAGGCGGGCAAGATGGGGGAGGTGGAGGGAAGAGAAGAGGACACTGCTCAGCCAGTGTGACCCATCAGATCCACTGTTGGGGTGACGTATAGCCCCACAAGGTCACGTACTGCTGTAGACTTAGGGTTATTATTCAGTGAATTAGTCATCATGTAATACCACATGACTCCTCACGTCTTACTGAAAATCTTTTTAAATCGAGTGTTCTTACTTAACTTCCATGTGTCTATATTTAGTTCCCCAGCCACATTCTAGCTCCATAAAGAACAGCTGACGGCAAAGTTTTCTGGTGCCCCTGAGAGGGTCTAGAATTAGATTCACTGGGCCAGGAAGATAGTCGGGATTTACCCAGAAGACACTCTGTTTAATCAGCTGCTACTCTGGCTGATGTAATCAACCAGTAGGACCTCTTAATTGATTTGCAATCATAACAGGAATGAAAATATTACCAATATTACTACATGGGTCATAGAGACAACCCAAAAAGGAATGAAATAAAAAAACACTGTAACAACCCATGAGCTAAATGCGTGGGCTGAAGCCAGGTACTTCTTCACTGTCATCATAGAAAACCAGCTCGTGTTGACAGACGGCCCAGCGTCTCCCTGGAGGTCCCCCCACAAGAAGCCACCTTTGGCAGCGTGTGATTCAACCCCACGCCTGGCGTAGGTGCCTCGGAGGGAGCACCGTGACCGCAGTCCTTTTCTTTGCAGGTGAAGTGGAGGCCCCAGGCTGGACAGCAGCGCATCCCGGTGTGCGGGGCAGTTGAGGACCAGAAAACACAAACCAGCTGCAATGGGTGGCTCACAGGGAAGACATCGAGTCCCGGGGAAGACCCGGGAGACCATTGTCCTAGGTCGCAGCTCCTGCCGCTCCCCCAGGACAGGAAGCCTCCACGAAGTGGCGTGGGTGGGAATTCCACTTCCCACGTTGGCCTCTTCCTCCCACGCGGGTATGTGGCGTGGTCAGTTTCACAAGATGAGTTAGAGGACATGGTCCATAGAACGGTAGCCTGACTGTGTGACTTACTGTTGATAAACCTTGGCTGAATAATGAGAAACGGAACCAGAAGGTGAAAGTGACTATAAGTGTACCGGTTAATGATGCGGATTTTGTAATCAAAGAAAACACGATAATTTCAAGAGAAACATCAAAGTGCTTTATTCAAGGTAATGTCCATCGCTAGCTACACATTTCCCCCATCTTTAGGTAATTTGTGGATTCCGTCCCAATAGAACTTTTCTTGTTTTGAGGCAAACCATCCAGAGACCCAATTTTCCACTTCTTCGTACGTTTTGAAGTGCTGCTCAGAAAGTGCGTGTGCCATCGATCAGAACAAGGGGTCATCTGAAGGAGCAAGGTCTGGTGAATACGGTGGGTGGGTTCATACTTCCCAGGCAAGATCTTTTAACGTGTCTTTAACTGGTTTTGAAGTGTGTGATGGTGCGTCATCATGAAGCAAAATTACTTTGCTGTGTCTTCTGGCACGTTCTGATCGTTTCACAATCAAAGCGTGGTTCAAATTGATTATTTGTTGTTGGTATCGAT
This sequence comes from Plecotus auritus, assembly GCF_963455305.1. Taxonomy (NCBI): domain Eukaryota; kingdom Metazoa; phylum Chordata; class Mammalia; order Chiroptera; family Vespertilionidae; genus Plecotus; species Plecotus auritus. The sequence goes on from NC_137775.1 coordinate 2,115,287, forward strand.
CAGTATTAACGGTTTCACCTGGTTTTAGAAGCTCATAATACACCACACCTTCCTGATCCCTCCAAACACAGAGCATTGTCTTCTTTCTGAAGCGATTTGGCCTTGCAGTCAATATTGATGGTTGACCTGCCTGGATCAAACCATGATTTTGTGCGTTTGGGATTCTCAAAATAAATCCACTTTTCATCGCCAGTCACAATTCAATGGAAAAAAGACTTTCTTTTGTGCCATTGAAGCAACATTTTACTGATGACTTCTCGGTTTTCCATTTGTCTTTCGTTCAGTTGATGTAGCACCCATTTTCCTTCCTTGAAAATCTTTCCCATTGCTTGTAAACAATCAGAAATTGTTTGCTGAGCAACGTTTAATCTTTCTGCAAGTTGTTTTTGAGTTTTACATGCATCTTCATCCAATAATGCTTGTCATTGTTGGTCTTCAAACTTTTTCGGTTGACCTGGACGTTCTTTGTCTTTCACATTGAAATCATCACGTTTAAAGCGTTTAAATCAGCGTTCACAAGTATCTTGAGCTGGAGCACGTTCACTATAAGCTTCCTGAAGTATACAATAACTTTTTCTTCAAAATAAAGTCATGACTTAAAACTTCCCTCTCTTTTTTTGGCGTGAAGTTCGACATTTTTAAATGTAAAAATATCTATGATATTAACACCTTCAGCAAATTTGACATACGAAGTTTTGAAGCTTGCTGTCAATACAACAAAATAGCATGCATATCAAATCGCATATATATCAACATATGCGTAACTCCATCCAGTGAAAAACATCCGCATTAACTGGTACACCTGGTAAAAGCAAAGCTTTTTCCGGGAGGAGGAAAGACCGGCGTGGCCCAGGAGGTGGTAACCAAATCCCGTCACTGCGTGTTCTGAACCTGAAAGCCCCCCTGACCCATGTCTGCACGGATGGACCCTGCACTGTGGGTGGTCCAGGCCGTCTGGGCCTCGGCGGTGCCTGGAGCCTTACTGAGCATGCTCACCGTGCGGACGCACCTGGAGTCGTTCTCCACGGCTCTTCCTTGGAAAGCGGTGACTGTTGAGTGGGATGAGATGGACACGCGTGACTTGGCTCATTTCCCTGGGTCTCTCTTTTTCTTTAACAGTCTCGGGGGCGGGACTTCCCCTGCATGGCAGGTGATGGCTGTCCCTGCAGGGCCGCGCCGCCTGCAGAGACCCCCGGCTCAGTGACTTGCGGAACGGCAGGTCAGCCTCACAGACCTACGGCCAGTGGGCCCCCGAGGCCCGGGGACAATCGCTTCTATTTTAACCCTCACAAAGCATGTTTTGGGAGCGGGACATGTTCGATGCATAAATCTTGGGCACTGGAAGTTCAGTCTTGTCTTGACTCCGGAGTTCTTTCAGGCCATATGTCGCTGCCAATGTTTCCAGCACAACGAATGACGGGAGGGGTGGGCTGCGGGGAGGGTAGGCCTGCAGGAAGTGCACGCGTGGGAAAAAATGATGTCTTCCACCATAAGTGTTTATTATGCTTTCACTTTGGGGATTAGTCAGCCTCACGACCGAAGAGCATGCGGAGACCTCAGCGAGGTCAGGGGTCATGAAGGCGTCGCTGGAACGGTCCTTGCTGGAGCCCTTCCAGGCAGCACGGCGCGGGTGAGTCCTGGCTGTTTATTGTCGTGGTGGTGTCCTTGCCTGACCCTCTCCTGAGAACCATCCAGAACTGCAGCGCTCACTGCTTCCCCAGCCAGCTCCTCCACTTCCGACAGCACTCTGCCTCTGCTCCAGAAACCCTTCTACTGGACCAAGTCTTCCCCTCTCACACCCACCGCCCAGCGAGACTGGAGCAATTCTTAATGAGAGCTCGAAACATTCCTGAAAACCCCAAACACTTGCTGGGAAGAGAATCAGCGGCAAAGGCCGAGGTAAACAGAACTGGAAGCCTGGCCATTTGCACTGAGAGGATCATCCACGAGAAACGTTCAGACACCTCTCCCGACGAGGGGTTGTTATTGAAACGGACGGTTGTCAACACGAAGGTCTAGGTGTCCACACTTGCTTAGCAAACTCACAAATTCGGGAATACAGGCTGGCCGTCTCGGCTCTCGCACACACAGCTTGTTAGCGGGTCCCTGCAGAAATGACTTTCCTGGATCGACACATTAGAGTAATATAGTCCGAACCCTGAAGTTCACCTGTGAAAATGGTCTTTATCCCAACTTCTGTTTTAAGTCTCTGTCTTTTCTCTCTCCCTGGCTCCCAACACTTTATTTTGCTGCTCCCAAGTCAAAGGGGCAAAATTAGTCTCTACAAAGACATCCTCAAGGGCCCCCCGCCCCCCCTCGCCGACAAATACCAATTTCCACCAACCCCACCTGGAAGGGGACCCCAAGGGGGCAGAGCCTGGCAGGTCTTCTCCTTCCAGCTGTGGTCGCATCAGTCCTGCCCAGATCTCGGCTAAGTGTCCCCTTATTGGGCCTCTGCTGGGCCCTGAACTCGGGAAAGCGTGGAACCCGGGAAAGCGTGGAACCCGGGAAAGCGTGGAACTCGGGAAAAGTGTGCAACCTGGGAAAGCGTGGAACTCGGGGAAAGCGTGGAACTCGGGAAAGCGTGGAACTCAGGGAAAGTGTGCAACCTGGGAAAGCGTGGAACTCGGGAAAGCATGGAACTCGGAGAAAGCGTGGAACTCGGGAAAGCGTGGAACTCGGGGAAAGCGTGGAACTCGGGAAAGTGTGGAACTCGGGGAAAGCGTGGAACTCGGGAAAGCATGGAACTGGGGAAAGCGTGGAACTCGGGAAAGCGTGGAACTCGGGAAAGCGTGGAACTCGGGAAAAGCGTGGAACCCGGGAAAGCGTGGAACTCGGGAAAGAGTGGAACTCGGGAGAAGCGTGGAACTGGGGAAAGCGTGGAACCCGGGAAAGTGTGGAACTCGGGAAAGCGTGGAACCCGGGGAAGCGTGGAACCTGGGGAAGCGTGGGACTCGGGAAAGCATCCGGGAAAGCGTGGAACCCGGGGAAGCGTGGAACCCGGGAAAGCGTGGAACCCGGGAAAGCGTGGAACCCGGGGAAGCGTGGAACCTGGGGAAGCGTGGGACTCGGGAAAGCATGGAATCCGGGAAAGCGTGGAACTCGGGGGAAGCGTGGAACCCGGGGAAAGCGTGGGACTCGGGGGAAGTGTGGTAGAGATGACCTCCCTCCCATGACCCTCCCAGTACCTCCGATGCCTGAGATGCAGCCCTTGTGCATGTTCTACAGGCGCCTCTGGAGGTTTGCCATTAAAAAGGTGGGGAGCAGAGATTGGCACGTAAGATTACGGGCCTTGGACCGGCGGCAGCACGTGGGAGCTCATGAGAGAAATTCGCAGTCGCAGAACCATCTAGACCTCCTGAATCCGAAGGCATGGCTGCAGCCCAGCGCACAGGAGTGTCTGCTGCAGTGAGAACTCCTGTCCGGCCGCCGTGGCTCCGTGGTTGAGATTCGACCTATGAACCAGGAGGTCACGGTTCGATTCCTGGTCAGGGCACATGCCTGGTTGCAGGCTCCATCCCCAGTGGGGGGTGAGCAGGAGGCAGCCGATCGATGATGCTCTCTCATCACTGATATTTCTCTCTCTCCCTCCCTTCCTCTCTGAAATTAATTTTTAAAGGAGAGCGAGGACCCCTGCTCTGGCCACGGGGCAATCGCAAAGAGGCTTTGCAAGTTCAGAGTCCAGACTACCGTGTCCCCAAAAGGCGGGCGCGGTGAAACCCACCGAGGCGCAGGACTCGCCACCACACGGGCTGCAATGAGGGGTGGGGCCTCAGCGCCGTTTGCGGAAACTGTGACTTTAAATTCTCTCTCTTAATTGTCTGATAACAAAGCTGCTGCCTGGGGACCAATGGGACGCCGTTTGCTCCCTCAGGGGCAATCTTTCATCCGGGTTTGATGGGGCAATTTGGAAAGATCATTAAACAGACAGGCTGCACGGCAGAGGGTGGCCAAAGTGTGATTATCTTTGGAGATGAATTCTCCAAACGGCACGTGTTTCTGAACGTGTGTCTCTTCCATTAAAACTCCTGGCTGATAGCTGAGTTTCAGATACAGTTCCAGATACACATGGGCGGTCCCTCCACACACACATACCTCTTGAAGGGTTTTGAAAGTAAGTTTTTTTAATATTAAAACAACAACATCGTCAGATTCAATTATCTTCCCAAATGAAGAGAGTTTTTTTTTTCTTTATTCAATTGGACACGTGCGAGGAGCAGCAGCAGCAGGAGAGAGGAGGAGGGGGCGGGGCGAGGGGGGGATCCAGCAAAGAAGGATGCAGGTCAGGGAAGGAGTACAAAGGAGGTAGCTTTCTCCTGAAGGCCCACCGCTCCGAGGACAGCGCCGTTCCTGGTGGCCCGTTTGGAGACAGAGGGCAGAGGTGCACACGTCGGGGTCGGCTGCCCAGGCTGTTCTCAAACCTGCGCCTGCTTCTCGGGCGGGTCAGGGACGTCCTCTGCGGGAGGGACTGTGTTATGCCCAGATTTCGTGATCCCCAAAGACCACGAGGGAGCCGAGTCCGATGCAAAAGCCAAGAGCCTTTAATCGAGCTAGCTCGAGCTCAGTCACACACACACACACACACACACACACACACACACACACACACACACACACACACCGGCGCAGCGGCGAGGTAGAGAGAGAGAGATCCCCAGACCCCAAACGCGCTGATTTATAGGGGGCCTGGGAGAGGTAGGAGGGGTGAGGTAGTGTGGCCTCCGCTGATTGGTCGGGGTCAGGTTGCACATGGGGGCAGGGCGCGGCTTACTTTCCTCTTGCATTTCTATTGGCTAATTCCAAAGTGTGGGTTGGGCTCTTGGAGAGGTTCTAGGGCGGGAACCTGACTCCACGAGGTGGAGGACTTGGAACAAAGGGAACATGGAGTCGGTCTCTCCCCGCCCTTTCAACTGTACCCCCACACCAGTTTCTGTTGCTCCGAGCGCTCCATCGCCTGCACGGGCTGCATGACGTCACTCACCACGTCGGGGATTCTGTGTTTGGCTGGTGAAACAAGGCTGCTCCCACACGTCCGGATCTCCTGGCGCACCCCTGCGCTGTCCTGGGCACTGCGGCTCGCGATCTGACCGCTAGGTCCGGTGACAGCTCCTGTTACCTCTCCTGCCTGACGCCATCCCTCTTAGAAAGGGATGCGGATGAGCACCCCGAAGGGACGGAGAGAACGTGCCCCCCTCCAGCCCTCAGCGACCCTTGCTCCGTCATGGTGTAAACTGGACTCTGACCAGCCTTCCAGGCCTTCTCGCCCACGTGTCCTCCAACCCACCAGACATGACAAATGCAATCAAATGAGGAAATGAATGCTCTTTCGGTCCCTAAACACCGAGACTGGACTGGGCAGACTGGGGGAGCAGCGTTCCTCAGGGCCGATCTGGGAGGCTGAGGACGCCGGGCGAGGAGGCTGAGGAGGGCGGTGAGTAGGATCGCCTGTGAGAACCCCACGCACAGGAGTGGGTGTGACGCACCCTCGGTCACAGGAGCCGGCCACGTCCTTGTCCTGCGCTGGGACAGACAGTGGACAAACTCTGCTGCCCACGTCTCGGCTTCTCAGATGCGGAGGAGGTGACCCCCGCAGAGGACTGACATGCCCGTCCGTTGTGGGAGCAGAGAGAAGGTGTTTGAGAGCAAAGCCTGGCCCTTGAGGAGGTGACTTCAACGCTGGCCTCCTGGACCCCGCAGCAAAGCCGGAGCAGTGAGGCTGGGAGCGGCTCCTTTAAGAGCTGGGAGCTCGGGTCTGCACTGAAAGGTGCAAGGAACACGGTGACCTGAAATGCATGCAGCCCGTGTCAGCCTTCCTCCTCTCTCCCTAGTCCCCCCCCCGCCCCCGGCCCCCCCCGCCCCTCCCCCGGGCTTTGAGGTCGGTGGGCTCCGCGTGCGCTGAGTCCCAGCAAAGGCAAAGACAAGGCTGCCTCCTGTCCAGTGTCCAGAGGTGGGACATCAAGATGGAAACTGAGTCCAGCCACGTGGCCCAGGGATTGAGTGTTGACCTATGAACCAGGAGGTCATGGTTCGATTCCCGGTCAGGGCACATGCCCGGGTCGTGGGCTCCATCCTCAGGGTGGGGCGTGCAGGAGGCAGCCAATCCATGATTCTCTCTCATCACTGATGTTTCTCTCTCTCCCTGTCTCTTCCTCTCTGAAATCAACAAAAAATATTTTTAAGAAAAGATAAAAACCGAGAAAGACTTCAAAAATGAAAACCAAATGGTCAGCATGTGTCTCATAAGGCATGTTCTTGGCAGGACCTAGTGTCCCCTTACGTTATAGGACGTGTCGTCGTTTACACACATTGTCATGTAGACATGTTGTCCATGTCTGTGTCTGCGAGTGGGGATGTATAGACATATCTCCCAACACAACGTGAAGCGGGACAGGGCTGGCCTCAGCACGCCAGGGCCCAGAGCAAGGGCTGGGAAGCGGGGGGGAGGACCAAGTTCCCTGGCTCGAGTTCATGCCTCCTTCCACGGAACCCCAGGACCTTCCCTGGTTCCAATGCCCCCGTCTATGAGAGCTTTCCAAAGAGCTTCTCGAGGCCAGAAAGGGAACGTGAAATCTACACTCCCTCTTCCGATCTCATCTAATACTTTCTTTACAGACCCAGGTATTAGCAGACCGACCACGTGGAAGCGGGTAAGTAGATGAACTGCTTTTGTACTGCATTACCCGTGGATCGGGAGGGATTAACACATCATCATCCGTCTTCCCCTGCCCCCAAACCCCAGCGTTATTTTTGCCATTTTGTTTAAGCCAAGTGGATATGCTTACATGACTTCGGCTCTTTGGCAATGCAATCCATTTGCTTTATCCGTTCTCCATGCAGAATGATTGATGCGGTACAAGTACACAAAAAAGACTAGTAATTACCAAGGAAACAGATCCCCTGCCCAGTCCAGGCTAACTGAGAGTGGAGTGCAGGGCACATAGTGGGACAATCTGACGCACACATTGTTGGATTAACTTGTGCGAGTCCCCGGGTCTTTCCCAGGACAGCAGTGCGATCTGATTGGCTGAGTGGGCGCTGGGCCCGCCCAAGGCCATCCGTGCTCATGCTGGGCCTGTATTGACTTCCCCTCACCGCTGGCATTTTATCGAGTAAGGAATGCGTTGGGGAAAGGGGGGCATCTCTGGGAGGCCTTCAGGCACAAGCACTGCTCAGTGTATCAGTGAGAACGTGTGGCCAGCTCCCTTTGCTTCCTCTGGAATAAAGCTGGTGCGAGGAGATCGATGGCTATTATGCTGCTGAGAACATGGGCACTTTTTAAAGATTTTTCAGGAGTCATTTTCAGATCTGGAAGTGGAGGGGGACGGGGAGCTGCCTCGATCTTTCAGAGCTTCCTTTTAAAACTCCCCAAAGACGAATGAGTCATGCAAATGAAAAAAAGAAATGTTTTTCTCAGGCAGAGTGAATGCGGAGAAGAGGGAATGTTGACATGGGGGTGTTCTGATGTATTTCTGATGAGAAAACAATCTGAGGCAAACTCGCCATTTTCAGACACATTGCCAACAGAAAGGAAGTCAGCCAGATGTAGACCCAAAGAGATGGACAGGAGCGACTTTAGGGTCTGGGGCACTTACTGGTAGACATGGGGCTCTGGCTCCATGTCCCCACGCCACGTCCCAGCAGGAAGCATGTGAAACCAAGTGACATGTACCAGCCTTATTATCATCCAACATCCTTGCTGTTTGTCCTCTCGATTTACCAGTGGACCTGAAGGTTCCCCGGATCCTAAAGCTGCCAGCTAACAGCTCCCCACCCGGAAGAAATGCTCCCAGCTAATCCTCTAAGGAAGGGGGGCGCGGTCTGTACCCCGTTTGTGTTTCTTATGTCCATTCTGCACACACAGGTGCTGGGGGTGGACGCTTGTCACTCCACGTCTTTAGAGACTGTCCTGAATTTCTAAGAAAAAAAATTGGAAAACGCCCATGTTTTTCTGAGCCCACGTTTACCCCTAGTAAACTGCTCTTCCGCAGAGAGATAAAAGAGGGGGGCCAGGGGCCCATAGCACCCACAGGGGAATGGAACAGGTCTGCCTTGCTGCTGTCCCTCGTGACATGCCTCTTGGTTAGTTTTCATTTAGATACTCCTTTCCTTCAGAATATGGCTCCCAATTTCTAAGATTCCTGAGAAACCGCTGCTAAGGCAGAAAGAAATATCTTCCTTCTGAAGAGCAATTTACTCTCAAGCACTTCACAGTTTGGTGGGCCTGCCCGTCAGTCTGCAATGTGTCTTCTTCTTGAATGGCAATTTGGAGTCTCGGCAAAGACTGGGTATTTGGGGAAGCGCGCACACACCTTTCAAGCAGAAGGAAGTCACCTGCTCTATAAGCACAGCTTCTGTTGCTGTCACAGAGGGAGAACAATTCCTTTCTTCTCCTGCCAGAAGGTTGCCAGGACCTGGGCATCTCCTTCTGACGCTGTACTGAGTCACAGTGGCCCTGCTGGGCCCAGGCCTGGGGTCTGTCTCCACGGCACCTGGAGTGAAGGCACCGCAGCAGCACCCTCCAAAGGCAAGAAGAGGTGACTTGGAGTTCTCAGGGAAAAAAGGCTCAGTGCTCTTTCCCTCTCTCTCTCTCCCCCCCCCCTCTCTCACTCCCCTCCTCTCTCTCTCTCTCACTCCCCTCCTCTCTCTTTCCCCCCTCTCTCTCACTCCCCTCCTCTTTCTCTCCCCTCTCCTCTCTCTCTCTCTCACTCCCCTCCTCTCTCTCTCACTGCTCTCCTCTCTCTCTCCCCCCTCCTCTCTCTCCCCTCCCCTCTCTCTCTCTCCCCTCTCCCTCTCCTCTCTCTATCTCTCCCCCTCCCCTCTCTCTCTCCCTCTCTCCCCCTCCTCTCTCTCTCCCCTCCCCCTCTCTCTCTCCCCTCTTCCTCTCTCTCTCTCCCCTCCCCTCTCTCTCTCTTCCCCCCTCTCTCTCTCACTCCCCTCTCTCTCTCTTCCCCCTCCCCTCTCTCTCTCCCCTCCTCTCTCTCCCCCCTCTCTCTCTCACTCCCCTCCTCTCTCTCTCACTCCTCTCCTCTCTCTCTCCCCCCTCTCTCTCTCACTCCCCTCCTCTCTCTCTCACTCCCCTCCTCTTTCTCTCCCCTCTCCTCTCTCTCTCTCTCTCACTCCCCTCCTCTCTCTCTCTCTCTCTCCCCCTCCTCTTCCTCTCTCCCCCCTCCTCTCCCCTCTCTCTCCCCCCTCCTCTCTCTCTCTCTCACTCCCCTCCTCTCTCTCTCTCTCTCTCTCCCCCTCCTCTTCCTCTCTCCCCCCTCCTCTCCCCTCTCTCACTCCCCTCCTCTCTCTCTCTCTCTCCCCCTCCTCTTCCTCTCTCCCCCCTCCTCTCCTCTCTCTCTCTCTCTCTCTCTCTCTCTCTCCCTCTCCCTCTCCCTCTCTCTCTCAGTGAAAGCCGCGCAGACAGACTGGGTCGAAGGGAGAAAGTGGTGAGCGGTGGGGACCAGCCCAGGACCCCATGCCACCTCCCGGGCCGGAGTTAAAACACAAGGGATGGAGCTGTGTGTCCACACAGGCATCAGCCCCCGGCCGTGCATTTGCAAAGGCGCTAAAAGGAGAAGTGACTGTTTTATTGCCATTGATCCCGCGAGCTGCTGAGTCGCAGAGTCACTGTCAGATTTATGATTCGGGTGAACTCACCGGTGGCTACCCCGAGAGCTCTCTCCCACTAAGTCAGCATTATGACCTGTCACGAATAAACTTGGCCCATCTTTGAATGCTCTGCCCAGAAATACAACTTTTCATTTCAAAATGTACTCATCTCACTAGGAGGTAAGATTGCGGGAACGGTTAGGATAAATGTGAAGCGTTCGGGAACATGCTGGGGGGTTAGACAGCCCACATTAATGCTGTTTTCCAAGTCAGGGGTGTCTGCAATTAGGGAGCCTTGCTGGGTCTGCTTTAAAGTTCCCACCCCTGTCCTTAGCAGTCTGATCTTTCGGTCCACCAGTATTTAGACTCTCATAAAACACACATTCCCACACGGTAGGTGTGGGCGCACCGGCCGAGAACCACAGGAAGTGATGTCACAGGCTCCCCGTCAGGGCCGAAGGAACTGCAGGAATAGATGAGCGAGAACACAGATTGCGCACTGGTCAGAGGATGAAGACAGCACAGCTATTAGGACACCATACCTGCTGGGCCGGCCGCTGCCCAGTCCCGGCTGCTGTAAAGGACGCTGCGAGGAACACAAGGGCGCCTTACGCTTTGGGATCAGTGTTTCGGGTTCCTTCCGACACACTCCCGGGAGGGAGATCGCTGGGTCCTGGGGCCGCATGCTCGGTGGCGGGCTGAGCTCCACAGTTCGATGGCTCTGAAGAGAACACGGCTTTGTATGACAGCCACATTTTAGAAACCCCTGTCTGCAAAGCTACGGGGTTACCCCCTGGGCCTACCGTTCCAGAACTCGTTCATTTCACCGCCTGATTGAAGTTAATAACGAGACAAATAGCACTGTCTCGGGAGGAGGAAGTGAAAAAGAGGGATAGGAAAGGGCCTCAGTTATCCAGAGTGAACTTGAATGTTGACGGCAAGTCCTACTCTCCCCAGATAAAGTGCAGCTTCAGATTCAACAAATGTATTTGTTAAGTTTCTCCTGTGCGCAGGCCCGGGACTGGGTTACGGGAACGAGGCCGTGAGAAGAGACGCGGGGTCCTTGCGGAGCAGAGAGCCTGCCAGGAAGGACGGGTACCTTGGTGATAATCACGGGGGGACCCCGCCGTGGCCTCGCTGGGACAGGGTTGCCAGGGGGTGAACCTGCATTTGCTCGGTGGCCAGCATCACAGACGCAGAGACCCCCGGGGGGGTAGGATGACTTTAAAGAGAAAATGATTTCATAGGATAACAGGCCCTAGGATGAAGTCTTACAGAGCTTATGGGCTCACGCACTGGACTGCAGCTTCAGAACTAGCTGAGCTCTGAAGATGGAGCAGAGACCTGAGGATGGCGGCTCAGACAGGGCAGGGGATAGAGCATTTGACCCAAGGGCTGCCCAGCAAAGGGAGCTAGCGCGTTGGGGACCAGAGCCAGGGCCGTGGGAAAGACGCGATGCTCAGTGCTCAGTGCTCAGCGTGAGGAGGAGAGTGGGGTTAGATCAGCCGTGGGCAAACTACGGCCCGCGGGCCGGATCCGGCCCGTTCGGCTGTTCTATCCGGCCCGCGGAGCCGAAAGAGCGGAGGGTTCTCTTGCTCTCCCCTTTGCTCCTTCACCAGCAGCAGTGTTAACATGGCAACATCGGGAAACATGGCCGCAGCTCCTTCTTCTGAGTGGGCGGATTTATATCCCCATTCAGTAGAAGGAACAACCTCTCCATCTTCCAGAGGCTCCTTGTAATGCCCGCGGAAGCGTCCCCCAACATCACCCTGGGAATGCGGAGACACGTTATCGTGGTGATGGAGGGAGACACGCCCCTGGAGAGCACAGTATCAGAGCATTAGCTAAAAAGGAGACCAACAACACTGTTCCCACTGAAGTTGATGTTTTAAAGATCAAAAACCTTTCAACCCAGTCTACATTGCCATCTACATCTACGTCCCGGACATCATTTGGAAGTTGCACTAAAGAAAATGTTTAATTTACTGTTTACACATTTTGTTCTTTTCTATTTGTTTTAGTTTTAAATTATTTTATTATATTTAAGTTTAATTTGAAAGGCTTTTGTACCTTTCCTTTGTTAGGCAATTTTATTTTGCCTTTGCCATCTTCAATATAAGGTATGTTATTGTGCTATGATTCCTCCATTTTTTGAAGTTTCAAATTATAATAATTAGTGTTTACATTCTTCTTGTTAAAATGTTTGAAATGAATAAAACTATTGAAATAATAAAAAAAAAGACCGTACCCTTTTATGTAATGATGTTTACTTTGAATTTATATTAGTTCACACAAACACTCCATCCATGCTTTTGTTCCGGCCCTCCGGTCCAGTTTAAGAACCCATTGTGGCCCTCGAATCAAAAAGTTTGCCCACCCCTGGGTTAGAGGCTGAGGATCCAGGATTCACACTGCGCCTTCTCAAACTACCCCTAGTTTCCGATCTCAAAAGGAAAAGTTTGTGAGTCACATCTTCAAAGGAGAAGCATGAGTTTCTCGAGGGAATTTCTCAGAGACGCGTGGAGAAGGGCGTCTGGATGCCTCCTGTCACTCACCCAGGAGAGCGGATCGCTGCGGAAGCTGAGGTGCCGGTAGGTTTTCTAATAACCTGCAATCGCTGACACAGGATGGCTCCGCCCACCTGGGTGCCAGTTATCCTGAACTTCAGACTCAGTTGGATGCCATAACTTAAGGAATCTTAAAAATAAAAATAATAAGATGTACAGTATGGGGAAACCATGCTTTCTGAAAATGGTTAACGCAATTAGCAACTGCTACATGCTCTGCAGCAGCCCTGGGCTGCTGTGTAGCTGGGATTTCCCTGTCACAGAGGCGTTCCTCTCACCCGTTAGCAGATGAATATCCCAGAACCTGCATAGTATCGCCTGAAAAACCAAGAAATGTAAATTCTTCTGTGTATCTCCTGTGTCACTGTCAAAAGTTCTGTAAAACTGTGAGCTGCTAGAAAGTGTGCGCCAACCCTGCCCGACTCTTTGTGTAGATTTAAACGCTGAATGTTTGCTTTTTGAGCACAGATGATGGAATAAAGTGCTAAGATCATAACAAAGCTGAAGGACAGAGACTCGGCTGAGTTGCACGTAGCAAATACAAGTGTAAATGAGATGAGGAGGCCCGTGGGAAGCTGGGAAATGGCCTAATTCGCAGCCGGTGATGTCAACGGTCAGCCCCCGACTTCAGCCAATGGAAGCACAACTGCACCTGTGCCACGAGGTGGACGTGGGCTCAGCTGACGTTCAACACAACCCACCTGCTTCACTTAGTAGCTCACCCAGGGATGTCTTAACGGAGGTTGTCTCTATTGTTTAAGGCAGCGGTCGGCAAACTCCTTAGCCAACAGAGCCAACTATCAACAGGACAACGATTGACATTTCTTTTCAGAGCCCAATTTTTTAAACTTAAACTTCTTCTAATGCCACTTCTTCCAAATAGACTCGCCCAGGCCGTGGTATCTTGTGGAAGAGCCACACTCAAGGGGCCAAAGAGCCGCATGTGGCTCGCGAGCCGCAGTTTGCCGACCACTGGTTTAAGGCAAATGGAGCCCCAGAGGGGTCTCAAAACCAGAAGTCCATCCCAATGCTGGAGGAACTCATTGAAAATGGGAATTCTGGGAGGTCAATTCAAAATGGCACTCACTTTTTTCTCCATGTCTTTCTGTAGAATATACACAGGGTTTTGGTGCCTATCTGTCTGTCTGTCTGTTTGTTTGTTAAAGCAAACATTAAGGCCCTGGTTGAGTAGCTCAGTTGGTTAGAGTATCATCCGGATACGCCAAGGTTGCGGGTTTGATCCCCAGTCAAGGCACATACAAGAATCAGCCAATGAATGTGTAAATAATGGAACAACAAGTCTCTCTTTTTCCCCCTCTCTCTCTGTAAAAATCAATCGATTAATAACATTTTTTAAAAAGCAAACATTAAAACATTTCAAATAGGTAAGTGTGCCAATAATGGACCAGAAACTTGGTGTGATATCTGATTATTATAAAGGAGACAGGTTCCAATTGAGAAATAATAATAAGTAAAACAGAAATTCCATTCCCTCCTGTCCCTTCTCTTCCTGGTGTCAGTAGCTTTTGGCATCAGTCCCAAGAATTACTCCATAAAGAAAGTGGTCTCTGTCTACTCAGGGTGTCCAGGGTTGAGAGAGGAAGGACAGAGTTTGAGGCAGCATGGCGGTCTGGGTCTGAAGCGAATCCTTCTCATATTGGTGAGTATGAGATTCCTTGGAAAATTCCATCCAGAGGAACAGAGCTTGCAAGCCAAAGTTTGAGTTCTTCCAACAACTATAAAAAAGAAAAAAAGAAAAAAAAGACACGCCAAAAAACACCACCTGAAGTAGAACTCAGAGAACAGATTCATCAAAATCTATATATATATATAAAGAGGTGATATGCAAATTAGCCAGGACACTGTAACATCACGGCTGCTCAGGAGGAGGCTGTGCGCACAGGTGGGCAGGAAGGGACTGCGTGCACAGTGAGGCAAGCCACGGATGGCACAGGCCCGGAGAGAACAAGGCCTGCCAGCTGCACGCACCAGCAGTCCCGTCTCTGTGTGTGAGCTACAGAGAAAACACCTTTTCTGACCGCTCCTTGGCTAAGCTCCCGGTACACCACTCGCAGTGTTCTTGGTAACTTGGGTAATAAGAATCCAAGAAGGTGATCTAGGCTTTTCCACCTCACTCCTGAAGGAAAAAATGAAGGCCCGCTGCTGGAGGGGCTAAGAAATGTCATATCCTGCCCTAGCCGGTTGGCTCAGTGGATAGAGCCTCGGCCTGCTGACCACAGGGTCCAGGTTTGATTCTGATCAAGGGAATGTACCTAGGTTGCAGGCTCCTCCCTGGCCGGGGCCCAGGTCAGGGCTCATGCAGGAGGCAACCAATCGAAGTGTCCCTCTCACATTGATGTTTCTCTCTGTCTTTCCCTCTCTCTTCCACGCTCTCTAAAAATCAATGGAAACATATCCTCAGGTGAGGATAAAAAGAAAGAAAGAAATGTCATATCCTATGAAAGAGACATCTTGAAAATGCCTAAAGAAAGTTGTCATTTTTTCATGGTGAAGGGACTGGAGTCCGTGTTGATGAAAACACCTTGGCGGCTACAGCAGCCGGCAGTGGCAGCAGCAGCGGCGTGATGGGGGTGGCGCCTTCCCCTGATCAGCCTGGTTGCCTCCTGCAGAGGGAGGCCAGACTGTGGCTTAGCTATCAGTAGGAGATCCCCTGAGGGCTCCCAGATTGGAGAGGGTGCAGGTCGGTCTGAGTGACCTCCCGCCCCGCACGAATTTTGTGCACTGGGCATCTAGTTTAAAATAAGGTAATAAATACCCTCAAAGATGTAAGGGAAGACAGTTATATTATAAAGCAGAAATAAGAGGCCATGTAAGAAAATAACTGGTATGAAAAACATAGTAAGCCAGGTAGGGAACATGGAGGGAACGAGCAGACAGATGGAGCTGAGAGGTAGCCGGAGGCCTGGAGACTCGATGCAGAAACTGCCCCAGGATGCTTAGGGAAGAAGAGGAACCTGGAGAGAAGCTAAGATGCCTGGGGGATAGAAACAGGTTTGCCACATCAAGGCAGGAGGAGCTCGAGAGGGAGAGAAAAGTAGAGGCAGAAAACATACATGAAGAAATAAGGATTGAAGCTTTCCCCAGAATTAAAAATGAAATTTCAGATTTCAAGACTTCTCAAATGGGGTCGAAAATGAAGACTCACATTTACCGTAGACATCACATTAAAATTTAAGAGTAACAGGATTTTTAAAAATCTAAAGCCATTTTGAGGAAAATTAGATGACTGATAGATGATAATAAATAGATAGACAATAGATAGAGATGATAGATGATTAATAGAAGTATAAAGAGACAGCTATGTACACACATATACATACATACATACATACATCATACTGTATACACACACTTACAAAAGACCAGAAACCTATTTGACTTCAAATCGCCAAAGGCCACACTAGATGCAAGACGACAGTAGAGCTGCCTTTTCAAAAAGCTTCAGGAGGAACTCAAAGAAGGTGACTCCTGGCCACAGTGAGGGCGAGCCCTGCAATCAGTCAAGGTCATGCTCAAATCTCTTGCTTCCGCCTCTGGAAACCTAGCAAACGTCACTGTCTGTCCCAGCTCCCGCACTCGGGCCCTATTCGCATCCAGATCACAAGTCCCCTCCAGGCACCTGCCAAGGCCTCTGGCTGACTCTTGCATCCAGCCCACCCCTTCCAACCCATCCTCTAAGGCCGTGCTTGGCAAACGCATCAGTCAACAGAGCCAACTATCAACAGCACAACGATGGAAATTTCTTTGGAGAGCCACATTTTTTAAACTTAAACTTCTTCTAACGCCACTTCTTCAAAACAGACTCGCCCAGGCCGTGGTATTTTGTGGAAGAGCCACACTCAAGGGGCCAAAGAGCCGCATGTGGCTCGCGAACCGCAGTTTGCCGACCAAGGCTCTAAGGAGTTCTCAGGTTGTCCTTCTCTCCAACAGTTTCAATTGTCTTCCTTCTTAGCCTTTGGTACCCCAATGAGTCCCCCCCTGCCCCCCGCCCCCTCCAAGACGCTGTTAGCAGACATGTATCTCTTCCTCTCCTATTCTTCCGGTGGATTTCTACTTCTGGGCTCATACCAGCACAATGTCACCTTGTGTTATAATACTTGACTCCCAACCGGAGTGGATCCCAAGAGGGCAGTGTACGGCTCATGCACCCTGGGCTTCCTCAGGTGAGCGCGTCCCCTCCGTCCCCGAGCCCCGCTGCTGCTCAGCACCCATGGGGAAGTGCTTCTGAGCAGCACCCCGTCCAAGACAGACACCCACCGGGACTGCCCACGGAGGCATCCATCTCCATTAGGCGCTGGGCAAAGATAAGAGCGTCTCCGTAATAAACAAGGCCCACGCCGCTGGAACAGCGAGATCTGCCCGGTGGTCACTCATCTGCATGCAGGGGACAGGGCCACGCGAAGGAGGCACCGTAAATCACCCGTGGGATGCCCGGCTCCGAATTATTAATTAGCACCTCCTCAGGCCGGTGTTTGCACATGGCTGTAGCTGAGGCACACTGGTGTCCCTGTAAATAATAAGACAGCCCGATTAGGCCGAGGCATTAATTAAGTGTCTTGGCTGTGAATAAACAGTGAAAGCTTTCAGTCTGAGGGCCTGCGGCGCCGTGATAAATAGGCAGCTGTTGACATCTTCATCCGTTAACCGCGCTCCCTCCCGGCGACACCAGCCTCGTGGCACAGGGAAGGTGGCGTTGCTGCCGCGCGTGGCCCGAAAGTTATGTCAGATGCAAGCTGGCAGGTCATCGGAATTGGGGGGACACCAAGGACGTCATGGCTCACACCCTGAACTGGGACCCTTAGCACTGTCGGAGGCCGCGGCTTGTTAGCGGCACACAAATGTGGACGGAGATCATCGGGCGCTTCCACTCTCATGAGGATGTGCGCGTCTGTTTGAAAAACACTCACTGGGGGTCCAATGGCAGACTCGCCCCAAATCGTTCGATGTTTCCTGATGCTTCCTTATAGTTCAGCGAATGTCCTCAGGGCGATCAAGGAAACCAGCGTGTGTCACGTTCACGCCGTTTGACAGGGAGTCATCTGTACACCACGCACCCGCGTCTCTTCCTGCTCTTCCTCAGAAGGAAGTGCTTTGTAAGCTGTAAATACGGGCAACGCAAAGGGGGTTGGTTCTTTTCCATTGGCATTGCCCCCACGGAGCCGTATTTCCTAAAAAGGGTCGGGTCACCGTGTTGGGGCCCTAGCTCGCCTTCTAGGACCAAGGACTTCTCAAACGTTCCCAGTAACCACCTGTACCCCACGATGGCCGAGAAGTTACAAACAGGAGTCAGCCCGGGGGGAGAAGCCCCTGGTTAGTGATTGTCAACAGCCCGCTGCACACGGGGGATCCCTTAGAACAGGGGTGGGCAAACTTGTTGACTCGAGGGCCACAATGGGTTCTTAAACTGGACCGGAGGGCCGGAACAAAAGCATGGATGGAGTGTTTGTGTGAACTGATATAAATTCAAAGTAAAGGAGCTGAGGGGAGAGCAAGAGAACCCTCCGCTCTTTCGGCTCTGCGGGCCGGATAGAACAGCCGAATGGGCCGGATCCGGCCCGCGGGCCGTAGTTTGCCCACGGCTGCCTTAGAAACATGGCTGGGGAGTGGGGCTCACTGGTGAGGACTTCCCTGCCTCTGCCTCGGGCCCAGCACCGAAATCCCACAGTGTCTGCACTGCGGTGTGGACAGAGTGGGCAGGGGAACGGGGGGGGGGGGGGGGGATGCAAAGACCACCCACTGTTACCCAGGGTGGAGGAGCGGCAGAGGCCAGGAGGAGATACCCGGCCGTCTTGGCCTCCAAGGGGTTGCCACCACATGGCCAGAGCAGGAAGTCCAGGGCAGGAGGACGGAGCGCCCCGACTCTCCCAGCACCTGCCTCTGCGGTGGGCCTGCCCAGGCCGCAGCTCTTCCTGCCTGGCCAGGAGACCGCCGTGGGGACGGGCTGGGCCCGACGTGGCCAGCCTTGCTGAGAACTGTGCGCTTCCATCTGTTCTTGCCCCCACTGAGCTCCACGTTCCTTGAGGACGTACACCACATGCCATTCACCCCGTGTCCCCTACAGAGCCCTCCTTGGGCCTCGCTTGGGCCTCGGCCATCAGGATGCCCAGGGCACGCTGAGTGAATGCAGGCGGGATAAGTGTGCAGCATTCTGAGAGGGGGTGGTGCGTGGGGAGGGGGGTGTCTCTGAGCAGAGTGGCCCTGGGGACAGTGGAGGGGAACTTTCTCAGGATCGGTCAGCAGCCTTTGTTTGCGGCTGTCCACCTGGGGGGCCTGGGGGGCCTGGCTGTGTGAGGAGCGCGGAGCGTGAATGAGGCCCCAGCAGGAGCAGGATCAGCGGGTCCTGTGGACAACGCACCCCCAGCACCTGCTTCTGCTCTCACGGGGTTCACTGTGCAGCCAGGGAGAGACCGTGCTGACAGCAGCCCGCGGGTCCATCTGGAGCTGGCCCGGGGGCAGGCAGAGCCGCGGGGACACTGTGTGGACGGGGTGGGGGGGGGCCTGAGGTGTGCGTGGTGCGTTAGTTGGATGTTTAAAGATTCTGTGGAAAAGGTGAGGTTGGGAGCTGATCCTTTTTATCAGTGAAGAAACTCAGGCACAGCGGGCTCACCCATTTCCTCATTTCAGGAGCAGGGTGAGCCCCCGCCTGTCGGAGTGGGGGGACACACACCCTGGGAGGGTAACAGACCGGCCCCGCATGCTCGTGTCTGTCGGAGTGGGGGGACACACACCCTGGGAGGGTAACAGACCGGCCCCGCATGCTCGTGTCTGTCGGAGTGGGGGGACACACAGCCTGGGAGGGTAACAGACCGGCCCCGCATGCTCGTGTCTGTCGGAGTGGGGGGACACACAGCCTGGGAGGGTAACAGACCGGCCCCGCATGCTCGTGTCTGTCGGAGTGGGGGGACACACAGCCTGGGAGGGTAACAGACCGGCCCCGCATGCTCGTGTCTGTTGGAGTGGGGGGACACACAGCCTGGGAGGGTAACAGACCGGCCCCACAGGCTCGCGTTTGTTGGTGCTCAGGTTCCCCTCGCCCTTCCCTCCCCGGCAGCCCAGGCGCTGTAGCTCCCCGCTCCCCGCGCTGGGATCCCCACGCCCTGCTTCACGCGGCCTCGCACACGAACCGCCTTCTGTACGGTCCTCGGTGTCTCATCTGCAGCATCTCCCACTCCCAGCGGGGAGGTTGGGAGGGAGCGGGCGTCACGGCCAAGGCAGGCAGCAGCGGATGAACTCCTGTTTCCAAGACGCCCCGTTCCTCCCGCAGAATCTATGGACATACAGCCGTGGGCAAACTACGGCCCGCGGGCCGGATCCGGCTGTTCTATCCGGTTCTCTTGCTCTCCCCTCCGCTCCTTTACTTTGAATTTATATTAGTTCACACAAACACTCCATCCATGCTTTTGTTCCGGCCCTCCGGTCCAGTTTAAGAACCCATGGTGGCCCTCGAGTCAAAAAGTTTGCCCACCCCTGACATAGAAGGAGAGCCGGGCGCCCGGACCGTGTAGCTCGGTTCCCATTCCACGTCCCCAAACGCAGGAAGCAGGGCCCCGCTGTGACTTGACCCAACCCTCACTCCACCCCCCTGGCCTCTGTCACTCCCGTGCGTGAAAAGCTGTTTGAAGTCAGAGCCCCGGGCTCCGGAGGAAGAAGCTGTTCGTCAGGAGAACGGGATTCGGAAAGAGGGAAATGCGGCCTCCGTGGAGCCGTGGCAGGCACGTGGCCAGGAGCGGAAAGGAAGACGTCGGGGTTCCAAGAACAGGGCCGGAACCGCGCAGCAGGACTTCAAAAATGCAGATCGTTTTGATTGAAATTTGTGGGGAACATCAACATCATCAACCACGCCGGTAATTGGGTGGGTGAGAGAATGGACTTGGCCCGGCAGTGTTCATTTTTCAAACGGAAAAAAGAAAGAGAAAGCAAGCGTTCCCTGCGCGCACGCAGGTGCTGCCTTCTAACGGGCAATATAGCTAAGTGGACAGCCCAGACTGTCTCCAATTTTGTCTGGAGCGATTCCCACACAAACAACTCTATTAACTCTAAGTGAAAGTTGATAAATTACGCCCACCTCCAGGAGGCTGCAGTAGGATGAGAGAGTCTCAGAGGTTCGAAGGAATAAGAATTTGGAAACGGTGAGCTCATCTCTTTCCCCAAACAGAACAATTATATTAAAAACTCACCCTTCTCTAGAAAAGCCAGATGAGATTCTGACTCATTTCAACATTTCCTCCGGGAATGAGTGTGTCCGGATTACGTCATTCCCTTTCTCCAGCTCACGCCCGTGTCCTGCCTCTGACTTCTGCCACCCTCATTCCTCTTTCAAGTGGAATAAGCTTCCGTGCACCTTTGAGCGCCCAGTTGCCGATGGCTCCACGGCACTATGAACACGGGGGATAGGCAACTTCCTCTCAGGTGAACTGACCTGGGGGGGAGGACTCTGTCACAATACCGGTGACACAGCCACTGCCGTTGCAAACGCCAAATCCCCCGACTGCCATGCACCAGCTGGTAGACCCCAGCGACGAAGCCATCCGTTAAATCTTACCTTCACGTTGAGCTCCTTGTTCTCCTTCACGTGATGGCACTGACTAGAGATTTTTGTAAATGCCCCGTGCATTTCACGCATCTCCTCTTCCTCTGTCACAATCCTGCACGGCCAGGGACTTCCACTTCCTCTAAAGTCATCAGAAGGGCCTGGCCAGCGTGGCTCAGGGATTGAGCGTCGACCTAGGAACCAGGAGGTCACGGTTCGATTCCCAGTCAGGGCACATGCCCGGGCTGTAGGCTCCATCCTCAGTGGGGGGCGTGCAGGAGGCGGCCGATCCACGATTCTCTCTCATCGTTGATGTTTCTCTCTCTCCCTCTCCCTTCCTTTATGAAATCAATAAGAAATATTTGAGGAAAAAAAATAAAGTCATCAGAAGAAATGAAATGCCTTTCTGCCAGGTAAGCTCCCGACAGCTGTGTGGCTGGCTCCCGCTGGGCACAGTGCTGGGCGTTACCAGCCAGGGCCTGAGGGCGGAAGGCAAGAGGCGGGCATTTGTTTCGCCAGCTCCTCGGAGCAGCAGGGCAGCCCGCGGTCTGGCTCTGTCCCTCCTCTGAAGGGCAGCTCCTCTGCAGGAGCCCGTCTCCTCGGCGGCTCCCTCCCTCCGGCTCCAGCGGCCACTCCCGCCCTTTGGTCCTCGTCCCCAGGTGACCAGGGTGCTGCCCACTCTGACTGGTCCTGGGGACCACACTGTCCCTGTGACTTCCCAACTCTCTCTCTGACCTTCGAAAATAGTCTCTTTGGGAAACATGTTTCAGATACCAACTCTGACTGTGCCATCTGCTCCCCGTGGGGACCCAGGTCCATGCAACCTCTCGTGACATGACGATGGCACTTACCTTCCATAGGCCTCAGGGGCCTCATTGGTAGACGAGGAGGGGCATTGTCTAACCTTCAAAATTGTTGTAAAACAAAAGGTAACATTCTTTCTGAAACCAGGAAGCTTAAACTCCATATAATCAAAATATAACAACTATCCTATATAATAAATAGGTCATATGCAAATTGACCATCACTCCAACACATAAGATGGCCACCCCCATGTGGTCAAAGATGGCCACCCCCATGTGGACACAAGATGGCCAGCAGAGGAGGGCAGTTGGGGGGGATGAGGCCGGCATGGGAGGGCAATTGGGGAGGACCAGGCTGGCAGGGGAAGGCAGTTAGGGGCAATCGGGCCTGCAGGCAGGCAAGCGGTTGGGAGAAAGCAGTCCTGGATTGTGAGAGGGATGTCCTAGATTGGAGAGGGTGCAGGCTGGGCTGAGGGACACACATCCCCCCATCTGTGCATGAATTTTGTGCACCGGGCTTCTAGTAGCATCATAAAAGTAATTTTTTGCATAGATAAAATGGAAAAAACAAAAGACAAATGGGAGAACATGTTTGCCATGCATACAAGAAACACCTTTTTGAAAACACACAATGAGCCTTTACGAGTCCATGTTAAAAGCTAGAAAATGAACGCAATAGAAAAATGGCACAATGTCGTCAGTACGAGGGAGAGAAAATACAAATGGGCTTAACATTTCAAAAAGATGCTTAACCACAGGGAAATGCAAATGAAAACCACAATGATATATGTTTTTTGTAACCCATTGAAATGAAAAAGATCAAAAAGAAGAATTATACATTCCGTTGGTGAGAATGTCGGGAAATCGGAGCTCTCATACATTATTGACAGGAATAGAAATTGGTACAACCTCTTTGGAGTGAGACTCAACAGTGCCTAATAAACTAGGGAACGCACGCACGCTCTGGGCCCGCTGCACCACACGGTGAGCAAAGTGGTGGGCGCCAAGCTCTTCATTACAGCACCTCCTGCTGCTGGAAGGGGGACCCCTCGGTTTCCACCAGCGGGGATGGAGCGGCGCTGGCCTCAGAGCCCGCGGGGGCCGAGGCCCCTCCCTGCAGGTCTCTGGACTGGGCTCAGGAGGAGTGGGAGGCAGCAGAGCACGGGGGCTGGGCTTACTGAGCCGTGTGCGGCAGGTGCTCCTTCACCGCCCCTGCCCCTGCGCATCACCTGGTGGGCCGGGCAGAAGCCAGGTGTGCAGGCCCCCCGGGGGAGGTGGGGTGGGGGGCGTCAGGTGCAGGTCAGCTCCATGGTGAAGGGCTCCCGCTCACCCTGCAGGGCCCCTGCATGCTCAACAACAGACGTGGCGAGAGAAAGACGTGGTTCCCCTCCATGCTCACGGCTTACAGTTGGTCCTTGGTCCCCCTTCCTTCACGTCCAACCGCTGACCCTGCCGACTTCAGCCCGAGCGCCATGTGGGGGTCGGCAGACTGACGCAGGCTGCCCAGCGGGCCCCGGAACGCATCAGGTCTAATCCTCCCAGCTCGTTCTGAGTGGCCCTGCTCCCCTGTCAAATCTCAATGGATGCCAAGTGTCAAATACACCCTGAGGGTTATCTAGCCATTGAAAGTAATAAAGCGGTTCTACATGTGAACGTAGAGCAACATCCAAAATAATATGAAGTAAAAGAAGATCGAGGTTCAGAAAACTGTATGTCATATGCCATGTTTTACGTAAAAAAGAAAAGCGGGGAAGGCACGCATGCCCTCCACTACTCCCAGCTGTGTACACGCAACGCGCAGCCGCAGACGTGAAAACAAGGACTCATTCCACACAAGCCACCGAAGCGCACAGACGGGACTGTGACGTGCTTGCAATCCCTCGCCGACGGGGTGGTGTTTGCGATGATGAGCTTCGGCGAATGAGACGTGAAGCTTCCTACAAGGAGCCTCCCTTCGTTAACCATCAACTGGTCAGAGCATCTGAGGAAGGAGGAAGCCCAGGAGCAGGCAGCGCTGCCTCCTTATCTTCCGTCATCCTGAGCCTCACAACCATGACGATTTCCAGGCCTTTATGGCCACCTTTCCTCCCCGACCAGCTAATAAATGGTTTTGCAAATGCATTAGCAACGGCGCCCACACGGATCCCTTCACGCAGCCCCAGGGCACAGCCACCTCGAGGGGAAAGGCGGGGAGTTCGATATCCATCAGGGCCACGTGAAGCCAAGTCTAAGGCCAACCATGAAGAATGGCTAATTTACTTGAAGCCACAGGGAATGCCGGGTGAGCAGAGGACACGTCCTTCTCCTGGTCGCAAGGTGAGTGCGGCCTCCTTGGTGGAGGTTTAGGCTAAGGAATCTGGGTTCCAGGTGTAGTGAGGCCTCAGCGCATGGCATTCCCGTCTTCTGCACGGGGACTGCTCCGTCACAGCAGCCTTCCAGCGTCCATGGCTCTTGCCACGATGCAGCATTGACCTGGGAGCTCAGGTGACACAACCACGTGACCTGCTGCTCACACACCCATCAGGCCCAGGTGGCTGCTGTCCTCTCTGCAAAGCCAGGATCGCGGGATCCAAAACACGAGCCGTTTCGTCTTCGTGCAGAACCTGCCGACCCACGGTCGGTCCTGGAGCTGCCGCGCGCGGGTGCTCACGAGCGGGACCTGGGACGTGCGTGATGTTCTCACCAAAACTGCCTCTTCAGGTGCTGGAAGGAGAGGCTCTACTGAGCCTCCCTACTTCCTGCGAGTCCCATGGATGCCCCTACAGCAGCTCCCCAGAACAGCCAGCCATCTCCTGCCATGTGGGGGGCAGCAGGGGAGCCAGCAGAGCCAGCCCCAGGCAACAAGAGTCCCGAGACAGCCAAGAGAGGGCTTTCCTTTGTTCAGAGAGCTTAGTATCCCAAACCTTCCAGCGCTGGCGGCAGCCATGCCCATTCTGACCAATGACCTGTTCCCAGACGTGACTGACAGACAAGCACCTGCCAGTCATCACCCCAACTTTCCTGGGCGTGTGTCTGTCCTCCTCCCTGCCCAGTCCTCTCCCCATCGCTCTGTGGGGAACAGACAGGTGGCTCCCTGGGGAGTGTAAAGCCACAGCTTCCTGGTGAAGGTGTCCAAGCGGTGTGCCTGTCCTAGCTGGCCTTCCCCGCACCCCTTCCTTGTCGTTATAACTAGTTCATTACACCAGCATCGTGTGGGGAGGGGAGCAGTTTTCCTTCACCATTCACTTTGCTCAAATCCCAAGTTGCTTTGCAGCCCAAGGAACCCCCAGGCATCCCGGGGTCCACAGCAGCCCCATTGCCTTTGCTGCTTGGCTCAGGCCCGGCGTTCCCAGCAGGAGAACTTCAAAGAGCCTGGCGTGGAGCCGGAGTAATGACTGCCCCCGGACCTGCTCCGAGACGCTCCCCGGCAATCGCTTCGAAAGCTCGCAGCCCACCTCTGCCGACGCCTCAGCGGCAGCAGTTAGAGAGGCAGGCATTTCCCATGAAGGGGGTGCGTGTTGGCGACGGGAGTTCCAGATGCTTGGATTTCGGTGGCACGGTACAGCGCTGTTGGGGGACACATGTGCTGGCATAAGGCAAGGCCACTGGAACTGAAGGGGGAATGAACCAGTTTTCCAGGAGCAGTAACAGCTTTGGACCACAGGCCTGTCGGGGAGCAGCTCAGGTGCTGGTGGGACGGCACAATTCAACAGCAAGAGTATTTCCTGCTGCAATCCGAGCACTTCCTGCTGCAATCCGAGCACTTCCTGCTGCAATCCGAGCACTTCCTGCTGCAATCCGAGCACTTCCTGCTGCAATCCGAGCATTTCCTGCTGCAATCCGAGCATTTCCTGCTGCAATACGAGCACTTCCTGCTGCAATCCGAGTATTTCCTGCTGCAATCCGAGCATTTCCTGCTGCAATCTGAGCATTTCCTGCTGCAATCCGAGCATTTCCTGCTGCAATCCGAGCATTTCCTGCTGCAATCCAAGTATTTCCTGCTGCAATCCGAGTATTTCCTGCTGCAATCCGAGTATTTCCTGCTGCAATCCGAGCACTTCCTGCTGCAATCCGAGCATTTCCTGCTGCAATCCGAGCATTTCCTGCTGCAATACGAGCACTTCCTGCTGCAATCCGAGTATTTCCTGCTGCAATCCGAGCACTTCCTGCTGCAATCCGAGCATTTCCTGCTGCAATCCGAGCATTTCCTGCTGCAATCCGAGCATTTCCTGCTGCAATCCGAGTATTTCCTGCTGCAATCCGAGCACTTCCTGCTGCAATCCGAGCATTTCCTGCTGCAATCCGAGTATTTCCTGCTGCAATCCGAGGCCAGAGGGGGATGTTCCCATGGCCCAGCGTTGCTCAGCGTCGTGTTCTTGCAAAAGTCATCTGGCCTCGCAGGCTCCGCGACGTCACCTGTAAAACAGGGACACTAATACCTGTGATGTCTGTCTCCCTCAGATGACTGAATGAGACACAAAGTAAAAGTTTCTTACGTCCTATAGCCTCCAGGGAAGTTCCTTTGCTCTCCATTCCTGGGCCTCTCCGTGGTGTGCAGGTGAAACAAAAGGAAAAGGGAATAATTTCCTTTCAAATTCGTGGCAAAGACAGGCTTTCTACTACCATACAGATTTGATTTTTCTTTAAAAATCCAGACGCAACTGGCAGGGAAGCAGGGGTGGGCATTCCTGACGCCCCAACGGGAGGTTCTGTGCAGGTGGGGGTGTGCAAGAGGAACTGCCACGTGTGCCCTGTGACATGAGTGCCCTTCTCACTGAAAATGTGACGTCAGTAACCACAGCGAAATATTAACTGGTGGCTCCAGGCTGAGCAGGGACCGTGATCAATATTGTTACTTTGGAAGATGTATACACACACGTTAATATTTGTCAGGTCCTTTTCTAAAACTGTCCAGCGCCGTGAAATATATAAGATCAACAAGAACTTGGGCATAGGAGATTTTGGGGTGACAGAACCAACCTAACCTTTCTGAGCCGCCATGCTGGGTCATCCATCCGTCTGCATGAGAAGTGTGAAAGTGGGTAAGGAGCTATTCCCACAGTGAGACGCGGACGGGTAACCCTCATCCGAGATGGAATTTAATGGAATGCCGTGTGCGTAAAATAAACAAAGCAGCGAGCATCATAAAAGGTTGAATGGTATGTGGTGACTCAAGAAAATGCAAAACGTACCCCAAACACGGGTTCCCCCCCCCCAGAGCTCCTCCGGGCGCTGTGAGGTGTTGGGAGAGTCCAGTGCCTCGCACAGCCTGCGTCCCCACCGCACGGCCCTCCCCCCAACTTGCTGGGCCCCTCTGGTCGCTCTCCTTCTGGTTTCTAAGTCACTTGCCCAGTGTCTGCACTCCACAGCCGACATTCCCATGTTGATTAGGGACGTATCCATGGTGGGCACAAAGCCTTGAATTTTATGACCCAGGACAGGGACTTCATGATCCAGGACAGGGACTTCATGACCCAGGACAGGGACTTCATGACCCAGGACACAGGTTTCTGAAGAGCAGCCCACATGCCTCCGTTTGGACAGGGAGGTCCTCACTGCTCCCTGTGTCCCAAAATGAAGGTCCTGCGACTCCCCGGGTCAGTGGGCGGGAATTGCGTTCTTGGGCCAAGCTGCAGGTGCTTGACCGCCCCCTCTCAGAGGCAGGCTGTGCAAACCCCAAGGGCCAGTGGGGTACGGGGTTGTCGCTGTGAGGACAGCAGGTGAGTGAGGGTCAGGTTCGGACTCTTAGGATTCAAATCTCAAGACTACCGCTTACTGTATGCACGTGGGTAGGATAGGGTACCTCGTCCCGTAGGGCTTCAGATTCTTACTATAACATGAGAATTATACTGCTATCTAGTAGGAGTGCTGAATGGGTGAAAGGAGGTGATGTAGTTAACGGGCCGAGCGCTGTGCCTAAAATATAAGCTATACTTATAATAGGGTAATATGCAAATTGGCTGGGATGCCATCATGTAACAACCTATCAGCAGGAGGGAGGGGCAGCGAGCTACGAATGGTGGAGAGCTACAGGAGGGTGGGCCAGCGAGCTACGTGCAGCAGAGAGCTACAAGCAGCAGTGGGCAGGGCGGCCAGCTGAGGCAAGCGGCAGCAAGCTACTTGTGCATGAATTCATGTGCAGGGCCACTAGTTCTCAAGAAATGGTTAACAATTATTATTCAAATACTCAAGGACAAATTTACCTATTTTCAATAATAGCTTGGAATCCAAGTATGTCTATCTACCTCTAAATATATCTATACCTAAATATATACCTACATATAGCTATATCCATATCCATATCCATATCTGTAGCTATATCTCTCTATGTCTATGTCTCTCTAGCTCTATCACTATCTCTATCTATACCTGTATCTATATCTACCTATATTTCTATCTATGTCTATCTCTATCTATATTATATCTATAATATCTATCTATATCTATCTATACCTATATCTATAATCTATATATCTCTATCTCTATCACTGTTCCTATCTATACCTGTATCTATATCTACCTATATCTCTATGCCTATGTCTATCTCTATCTATATTATATCTATAATACATATCTATACCTATATCTATAATCTATATATCTCTATCTCTATCACTGTTCCTATCTATACCTGTATCTATATCTACCTATATCTCTATGCCTATGTCTATCTCTATCTATATTATATCTATAATACATATCTATACCTATATCTATAATCTATATATCTCTATCTCTATCACTGTTCCTATCTATACCTGTATCTATATCTACCTATATCTCATGCCTATGTCTATCTCTATCTATATTATATCTATAATACATATCTATACCTATATCTATAATCTATATATCTCTATCTCTATCACTGTTCCTATCTATACCTGTATCTATATCTACCTATATCTCTATGCCTATGTCTATCTCTATCTATATTATATCTATAATACATATCTATACCTATATCTATAATCTATATACCTCTATCTCTATCACTGTTCCTATCTATACCTGTATCTATATCTAGAGTCTATATCTCTATGCCTATGTCTATCTCTATGTTATATCTATAATACATATCTATATCTATCTATACCTATATCTATAATCTATATACCTCTATCTCTATCGCTGTCCCTATCTACACCTGTATCTATATCTAAGGATATCCCTATCTTTGTGAATAGGAAGTGTTTGCCGGTTTGAGGCACCGAGAATGACTCTGTGTATCACAAAGGGAAGTTTTCTCTGAAGGTTTGCTGATCAGGGCAGGCCGGAGGGTGAAGGGGAGACCCGTGGACTCGGCTCCAGCAGAGCAGACCCACTGGGCTGCGGTCTCGCTCGAAGGGTGTGGGCCCCGTGTGGTGACGCAGCATCCTCGTCCTCCGGTGGAGGGACCCAGGCCCAGGCCACCCGCTCCCAAGGGACAGGCACTGCTCAGGGGCTGCCGGGCCCTGAGGACGGAGCAGTCACTGGAGCGCAGCTAAGCGCCCGACGGCGCAGTGCACGAAACGCGCTGGTTGGCAAGGTGGAGACGCTCCGCCAGGTGAGTTACGGGCTGTGTAGGGTCACCTCCGGCTTTACAGATACAAGTAGCTGTGGGGGCCGGCAGGAGGGACCTCTGGGTGCCTGCCCATGTGCTCTTCCCGGGCCCCCTCCTTGGCTGCGGCCACGAGCCCGCCCCTGCAGCTGGGCGGTGTCTGCTGAAGCCGCCTTTGAGAGGGGAGATAATCAGCGTGTGTTCCGGGCCTGCGCTGGGGGACGGGCTCGCGAAGAAAAGGGCTGTGTGCTGTTCCCTCTCCAGGACCGCGAATTCCCAGGCCCTGGAGCCCGCAGAGCTCCCAGTGTCCCCGGAGACAAACCCCCTTTTCTGAGAGCACAGGCTTGGAGCATCTCCCAACGTGGCAGGCAACTTGGCACCAGGCCCCCTGCTCTCGGCTCCAGCAAGCAGGCCTTTGTCCCCTGTCCCAGGCCCGGCGGGGGCACCGTGGTCAGGAAGCTCCCCCGCCCCGGGCCCCATCAGAGCCGCCTTTCTCCAGTCGGCGCCCCCGACGGTGTCCTCTGGCGCCTGGAGGCGCACCGCCCGCCGTCCCCTGCCCTACGGGCCCGTCTCTGCCACCCTCGGCTGCTCTTTGGCTCCCAAAGAGGAGGGACAGACCCCTGCTGGGACCCCCTGGCTGGGCCCCCCTGGCTGGGACCCCCTGGCTGGGGTGGGTGCAGAAGGCGGCCGTGGCCGAAAGCATCTAACCCCCAACCCGAGGAGGACACGTGGGGTTTCAGGAGAACGAGCCCTCACTTCGCACAATCCCAAAAGCCATGGTTAATCAATCGCCTGGTCTGTGCAAATTCCCTGGATAAATAAACTGGAAAACCGGGGCTGACATGGTGGCCTCACGCCCCCGGAGCATCCCGGTGTGGTACCTCTGTCCCTGCTGAGGACTGTGCTACCTGCCTCGCTCTGAGTCCCCGGAGCCCGGACGCTCCCGTTGGGGCGGGGGGGGGGGGCGCGTTAAGAGACCCCTTGGAGCCCAGCCACTAGGCAGGCCCCTGCGTGTCCCGGACAAACGGCTTAGGAAGGCACCGGCCTGGGTTCTTGATTTCCTCTCTCCTGGGTGGAAGGGGAAGAGGGAGAAGGGGCGGTGAACCCCCTTAAGACAGGGGCAGGCGGGCGGCTTTCCGCGTGGGGAGCAGGCTGTGCAGAGCGCACACCGCTAGGCGCACCGGAGGGCAGATGCTCCCAGGCCCCTTGCCGGCGGCTCTTCCTTATCCAGGGGGCCCCTCCCGCTTACCCAGCGGCTCAAGACCCCGAGGAAGACCCTCCCCATCAGCTGCTCTCTGAGGCCGGATGGTCGCTGCCCCCCCACCCCAGTCCCATCCTGTGCACCCAGCTGGCCCCGTTCCCTTAAGGAAAACAACGCCCCATTCTGAGCTGAGCTCCCGCACAAAGGGAGTGAGAGGCCGGCTCTTCCACTCAGCGGCTCCTCACAGCGTCCCTGACACAGTCCAAACCCCGGCACAGGCCCCCCGGCTCTCAGAACCTTCGAGGGGTGACACCTCCAGGGGCTGACACCCTCCAGGGGGTGCCCTCCCAGACTCAGGCAGCCCCGCTGTGTCTGGCTCTCAGCACTGCTGTGACTGTGAGTGTCCCCTGTTCGTGATGGGCATTTCCACGGCATGTCACAGGCCACCTGACAACTGGCTGCCAGACGCCGTTTGGCGCCCTTCAGAGCAGAAACGTCCAACAGAAAAACAGAAACAAAGCGGAATCGTGAAAGAGGGGAAATGCATAGAAATGCAGATTACCCTCCGAATGTGGAAACGGCTTTCAAGTGATAATTAATGCACGGAAAATCAAAATATTCCTACTTGACATGGACTCCGTTATGATATTATCTTGGTGACATTTCATAAAACTTCAAAGGAGCAAAACCGAGAATTTCATTTTTCAGGAGCAAATGCCAAACAACATGCCATCTGAAATTAAAATACATTTCAAAAAAAAACGGCCTATGACAAAGAAAAGGGGCATCAGAGAAGAGTGTGACAATTTAAATAGAACCAGCCAAATCAATCTCACATGAGCAAATTTTTGACATTCCAGTATTTTCCAGACAGAGGTCTATTTTTATGCTAGAATTCGCACCAATTAAGCATATTATAAATTTGAACCACTTTTGCTGTGAAATGTATAATAAGTTATGTCAAATGCACATGATATGTTACTCAATTACATCATAATATGGATAGCCCGTGTGAACTCTGGTATTTTAATGTTAAATTTTATATGATATAACTTCATGTCTCCTCAATATGTTAATTTGTGAGTCAATATTATATGCCCTTGAAACAAATTATTTCTATTTTAATGTTTTGTGAGCCTTTAGAAGTACGACTCAACTCATAATTAAATAAAAACATTCATAATGTTAACGTTTCATTGAAAAAGTTACAATTAAGCTAGATCTGAGTGTTTAAATATATATTTTTAAAATTATTCTTAGACTGAATGCACAATATAAATGTTTCATTTTCATTTTCTTACAGGCCCTCTGAAGAACTGACCAATTAAGAATGACCCAGGCCGAAACCGGTTTGGCTCAGTGGATAGAGTGTCGGCCTGCGGACTGAAGGGTCCCGGGTTCGATTCCGGTCAAGGGCATGTACCTTGGTTGCGGGCACATCCCCAGTGGGAGGTGTGCAGGAGGCAGCTGATCGATGTTTCTCTCTCATCGATGTTTCTAGCTCTCTATCCCTCTCCCTTCCTCTCTGTAAAATACCAATAAAATATATTTAAAAAAAAAAAAAAAAAAAAAGAATAACCCAGGCCCTAGCCGGTTTGGCTCAGTGGATAGAGCGTCAGCCTGCAGACGGAAGGGTCCCAGGTTCGATTCCAGCCAAGGGCACATGTTTGGATTGCGGGCTCGGTCCCCAGTGGGGGGCATGCAGGAGGCAGCCAATCAATGATTCTCTCTCATCATTGATGTTTCTCTCTCTCTCCCTCTTCCTTCTTCTCTAAAATCAATAATAAAAAAAAAAAGAATGACCCAGGCAAGATGGCTAAATTTCAGGGCACCATGGGTCATTCTCCGCTACTGAAGGTCACAGAGGTCAGAGATTCCCAAATGAAAGCGATCTGTGCCACGCCCCTCAGCCAGGGCTGTGGCGGGAGGATGAATCGCTCTCCTCGCCATGTTGACATTTTATAGTTAGAGATAAAAGATATTTCTTAATCTTGTTTTAGTTTCCAGTTTTATTTACGCTCAATGATATTACATGTTCCTATGAATCTTGGCAAAATACGCGTTAGAAAGAGCTGGGAAATGGGGCTGCATTGGAGAGGCTGAGATCTAGAAATGACTGCAGTTTGGGGGTCACTGAGATGGAGTCTAAAGTTAAACCTCAGGCGCTGCTCCGGAAAAGTGTGATTAACGGATTTCTCCGAAAGGCCAAGGTCCAGCCTGGGTTGAAGGCCGGCCCATGAAGTTCGAGGGCTGATGGGAGAAGAGGGGTTCCCAGGCCACAGCCCTCTGCTCTCGGCCCCTCTGCCCTTCCCGCTACCCCCACGGGGCAGCCCTGGGCGGGGAAAGGCCGAGGGGCCTGCTCTGTCTTTGGGACGCTCCTGTTTTCCCATCCAGGGTATTTTTTGTGTTATTTTTTATATAAATATTTTTATTGATTTCAGAGAGGGAGAGGAAGAGAGAGATAGAAACATCAATGATAAGAGAGAATCATTGATTGGCTGCCTCCTGCCCGCTCCCCCCAGCCCCAACACACACACTGGGAATCAAGCCTTCCATCAGGGCATGTGCCCTGACCGAGAATCGAACCGTGACCTCCTGGTTCATCGGTCAACGCTCAACCACTGAGCCACGCCAGCCGGGATTGTGTTTTTTTTTTTAAATATATTTTATTGATTTCTTACAGAGAGGAAGGAAGAGGGAGAGAAAGTTAGAAACATCGATGAGAGAGAAATATCAATCAGCTGCCTCCTGCACAGCTCCTACTGGGGATGTGCCCGCAACCAGGGTACATGCCCTTGACTGGAATCGAACCTGGGACCCTTCAGTCGGCAGGCCGACGCTCTGTACACTGAGCCAAACCAGTTAGGGCGCTTGTGTTATTTTTTAAAGCCACTGTAGACAATCGCAGAAACCCTCTTAGAGCTTTAAAGCGAACAGGGGGCCAGAAAACGCTCAAAATCTTACAGGCTCTCTCACTTGCTCCCACACCATCACCGTCAGGCGCCGTCAGTATTGACGGCCAGGATTTCCCCAGCTTCGCCGGCGCATCCCGTGTTGCTCATGTTGCTCGCTCTGGGCGGATCTGCAGTCCCCAGGCGGCGCCTTGGAAAGATACGGGGCAATTGCGTCTCCGTGCCGCGTGCGCACACCTCCTCCGTCACCGCCACCTGACAGAGTTTGATCCCGACGGCAGCATTCCAGGCCAACCTTCCCGTTTGGATCTTTACATCGAAAAAAGTAAAATGAATTCTTTATTGTTTGAATTTGACTCTTATGCCTAATTCTCAGTCATTACCGAGACTGCAAATGTAATTCAGAGTTACTTGCCAGTATATCCTTGAATACCTATCTCAAAGAGGAGCGATTGGTTTTATAACAATTTAATACGCTTTCTGAGCACCCGTCAGAGAAGCGCTTTGACTTGAAATAAAATTGCTTTTCTTATCGGAAGCTTCCTGTGACATTGCACATAATACGGCCACAGCCGCTTCCCCTGCAATGAGCTTTTCAGCTCGCCTTCCCAGCCAGCGGGCAGGGCCAGTGGCTGAGCGTCCACCTAGGAGCCAGGAGGTCACGGTTCGATTCCCAGTCAGGGCACATGTCCAGGTTGCGGGCTCGGTCCCCAGTGTGGGGCGTGCAGGAGGCAGCTGATCCGTGATTCTCTCTCATCACTGATGTTTCTCTCTCTCTCCCTCTCCCTTCCTCTCTGACATCAATAACAACATTTTTTTAAAGAAGCACAGCCTTCCTGGCCACGGTACCCTTCAAATCGAAGGGGTCTAAATGCAGCTCTCCCGCCGGTGACAAGCCTTGACCTGAACTAGATGCCCTCCCGCTGACCTTTGAGTGAACACCTACCTCTCCTATTAGCCATGCACCTTGCCCTCTGCACACTCCACACACTCTCTGCTCGCCCAGCTTGGGGAAGAATTAAATAAGCATGTGTGCGTGTGTGTGTGTGTGTGTATGTGTGTGCGTGAACGTCTTAACCTGCAGCTAGAAAGCTCTCCATCACCTCACCGTTGTCAGTCTCTCTCAGTGTCATCACGAGTCCACGTGGTACACAGTCCCGTGTGGAGAGAGGGACACTTATCTTTGGTTCATCTCAGGATGACGGCAATGAACTTGATCTTGGCCAAGGGAACATTTGGAGGTTGACTCCACGTGACAATGGTAAAGGACTCGTTTCTGTGCTGCTTTTACACTTCCACGACGCCTTTTCCTTCCTTTGGGATAAGAACGTAAAAATGCGAAAGCTGGAAACGTCTGATGAACCCCCGCTTCAGCATTGGACAGATACTCAATGACTGGAAAACAATTGTTTCGGTTTTTTAAAGGCCGGAGATGTTCCTTTGGCCTGAGAGCTCTCTCTGGCTCTGCCTGCGTTTTACTGCAATAGCTGCCCTTCTGTCTTCCTTCTGTCGTGTCCTCTGTCACACAGGGTGCCACGCGTCTACCCCAGCACGTGGAACACACACACACACACACACACACACACACACACACACACACCTACATCACTCAGGAGACACACAGAGCGATGGACTGCAGCTCATCATAGCTGTGTGGCCTTGGTCACGTGGTTCAACCTCTCTCACTTGCACCTCCATTCATTTCACCTCATTTCCCTCACACATGAGAGTATAAACCAGGGGTGGGCAAACTTTTTGACTCGAGGGCCACAATGGGTTCTTAAACTGGACCGGAGGGCCGGAACAAAAGCATGGATGGAGTGTTTGTGTGAACTAATATAAATTCAAAGTAAAGGAGCGGAGGGGAGAGCAAGAGAACCCTCTGCTCTTTCGGCTCCGCGGGCCGGATAGAATAGCCGAACGGGCCGGATCCGGCCTGCGGGCCGTAGTTTGCCCACGGCTGGTATAAATGGATCGTGAGGACAGAATTAACAATGTTTGAAGTGAAAATGCCTGTTAGTCTGCTGCCAAAGTTGGGCCTGGTATATAAATCCATTTACATAATCCCACGTACATTCATTCATTCACACATTCGTTCATTTATTCAGATTCTGCTCAATCTCCGGTAAACTATTGATTTATTTAAATGTAATTCAATGATTACTCTGGCCCCATGTGTGAGAATATAAAGGATAAGACAAAGCTACCATCCTCAGGAGGATTACCGTGTAGTGAGAGAAACATGTCAGCGGACAGGCCTGTCGGGACAGGAGCTAGGATGTGTTGAAAGTCTGTGTCATTTTAATCTTGATACCAACGTTCATGAACAGAAGGAGGCATTTACCATGACTCGGCTGTTCGAGAGAATTCCATGGCAAATGCTCAACGCAATTAGCATCATTAACGGAACCAGCCCTTTCTGCGTCTAAGGAAGGTTAATACAGGAAAGTTATCATCCAATAATAACATGGTGGGCAACGGAATTCACGGTCATTTCTAATGTTGTAAAAGGGATTGAAATTTAAGCTGAGCACTTGAGCGCTTCCTGGTAATTCCATGTCCTCGAACAGCCGGGTCCCATTCCTGCGGCCCGCGCAGCATCTGGGCGTCAGAGAGCCCCAACTGTGAGAGGTCCTTCTTCCCTGACGAACGGAATCAATTCCCCATCAGCCCACTGCCGCCAGCCCTGCCCTCCGGAGCCCTGGGGCGGCTCTAATCCATCTTCCACGCGACACTGTCAGCCCCTACGCAGTCCTCTCTCCTTCAGACCCAGGTCCCGGTGGCACAGCCATTCCCGGCAGGGTCTTCGTTCCCCAACCACCCAGGAACCCACTGCTGAACAGATATAACCGAACGTCTACGAAGGGCTGTTCTGCCTTCCCTGCATGCTACGCCAGCCGACACAGCGCCTCTGTGGGCAGCCGCCCGTCCACGGTGTCCATCAGGGTCGGGCTGGCCAACCCCGAAAGCTCTGCCACTGTCCTGCTGCTCAGCCGTGGCTCTTGTCCCGTGTGTGTGCATGTGTGTGCGTGCATGTGTGTCTGTGTGCATGAGGGTGCACGCATGTGTGCATGTGTGTGCACGTGTGCGTGCACGTGTGTGAGTGCATGTATGCATGTGTGCGTGCGTCTGTGTGCGCACGTGTGTGCATGTATGTGTGTGCATGTGTGTGGACGTGTGTGCACGCCCTTGTGTGTGCACGTGTGTGCGCACGTGTGTGTGTGCATGTGTGTGCGTTTGGTTGGGTTGGGGGGTTTTTCTGCAGTCGGATTTTTTAACGTAAGCATACAGTTTAGCCGTCATCGTATGAAAGCCATGGTTTTGGATTCAGCGCAGTTCCTGACTGTGTTAGCTGCGTGCAGCCAACGCGTGGATGCTGGACTCCAGCGACCAGGCTTCGGATTCACACCGCTCTGTTGCCAAGTACCGGGCCGGTTCAGTCAGGTGGGAAGAGGTATCTGAACTCGCTCGCCCCGCCTCGAGGTCTGCAGCAGACTCAGCGGCATGGACCCCCCCCCCCCCTCCACTGTCCCCAGACTCTGCAGGACCCTCCGCAGCTCACCCCGCCCCTCGGCTTCGTCGCCTGCCGGTTGCCCCTGCGCCGACCCTCCCGCAGGCCGCACACTCACCTGGAAGCCGGCTCTGCTGGGCGTGGGGGCGCTGAGCCGCGGCGTGTGCGGGAGCCATGGAGCTGGGCTCCAGTTCCAGCTCAGCGGCTCATGTTTGGGTGTAGACCCCGAGTTCCCTGCGCGTCTCCGCATCTGTAAAATGGGTGCCGCGCTGCCTCGGAGGAGAACCGTGAGGCAGGCCAACTCCCGTGTGGGGCCCGAGGCAGAGGCGGCTGTTAGACTGGACGGTGGTGTGGACGGCGGCAGAAGTCGTGGTGGTGACGGTGTTCTTTTCCAAAACAGTCAGATTCCAAAGGAACACACGTGTCGGTTCTTTAGTGTTAGCTTTAGACACACACTTTCCACCCACTTCACACTTTCCAGCTTTTTCTCGGATCCAGTGCCAGGTCTGGGTGATGAGACGGAACAGCTATGTCACCTTAAATCGTCCCCCACACGGTGCTTGCTTCACGAGTCTGTATCGTACACAGGACTGGCCACTCAGGTCTCCCCACATCCCTTTGTGAGTCCCAATCCCCAGCGTGAGGGCGTCAGGAGGGGGGCCCTTGGGAGATAACTAGTCATTGGGGTGGAGCCCTCGGCAATGGGGTGAGTGCCCCCAGAGGAGGGTCCTCAGCAGAGCCTCACGCTGGTTTCCTGAGCTTGGACCGCCAGCCTCCCAAACTGGGAGCCGGCCCTGGCCCGTGGGGCCCATTTGGGTGATCCGTGTGCACCGAAGGTCACCAGTTCCATTCCGGGTCAGGGCACCGGCCCAGACGGCGGATTCCGTCCCCGGTCTGAGTGCATGCGGGAGGCAACCCATTGGTGTTTCTCACGTTGATGTTCCTCTCTCTCCCTCTCCTTTCCTGTCTCTCTAAAAGCAATAAAAACACTTAAGAACAAAAAAACGGTGAGATAAATTCCTGTTTACAAGCCACCGAGTCTACGGTAGCCTGAACGCCCGCCCAGCCCGCATTCAGATCTGATCTGTGACACCAAACGCATAAACAGACAGGGCTAGGCAGGACTCAAGTCCAGTCAAGCCCAGTTTGATTTTTTTCAATGTGTTTCCCCCGTGACTGAGTCTGACTGTTTCACGGGATGTTATCTTTGCTTCTATTACAGCCTATTCTGGCCGTTTTGAACGAGTCGGAGATTGGAACGCAGTTCTGAACAGAAAAGGGGGGTTTGACAAAGGGTTAAGCAGTCCACCAAAAATGCACAATCCCCATGTGGACCGGAACTTTGGGTTCTCATTCCCCATTCTCTGTGGGAACCCCTTTCACGTCCCGCGTAGGTTCAGGGTTCCGGTTCAGGGTTCGGGTTCTGGAGAAGGCCGCACACTAAAATGAAGAGAGAGACTAGAAAAGAGTTAATTTGGGAAAATGGGGGGCCAGGTGGGAGCCAACCTCTAGTGGGAAGACTACCCTAGGCTCTGGCCTTGCTATCCCTTTCATTGAGGCTATGGGATACACCCATTACCCTTAAGCAGGTAATAAGCGGATTATCATATCAGTAAGGATTTACATGATTACAAGATGGGGAAGTTGCCTCAGTTACCATTGTCTCCATTAGATAGGGAGTGGTTGGCTCTGACCTTTCAGAGCTTCAAGGTTGACCAGCCTCTTTCTATTAGTGAGACAGTGATTGGTTTCCGGCAATTCTCCTGTCAAATGAGCATGTCTGTGCGGAGTGAACGGTTTCCCATTTCCAGGATGGGACGTGGGCTTTCTGAGAGGCATTGCTCTCTGGGGTCGATGAAGGACCAGGCTGGGGCGGATGGACACCGGGCATTTTCTCACGTAGAAGAGATGAGACTGAGCTTCCTGTTGTGAGTGCAAACTGGAGAGGAGAGCGAATTCTCAACAGAGAAATGGAAGGCCCGTAGGGAAGAGGAAGGATTTCAAGGAGAGGAGACTGGATGGAGAACCAAAGAGAAGAGCCATCTGGTCTTCACACCGAGCAGGCCACGCAGGTCCTGGGCGCGCTGCTGGCACACGGGCCGTAGGACAGGTGCCGTGGGAGCGTTCTGCCCACGTTTCTGTTTCTGTGATACAATAAA
Source organism: Plecotus auritus (assembly GCF_963455305.1). Lineage (NCBI taxonomy): Eukaryota > Metazoa > Chordata > Mammalia > Chiroptera > Vespertilionidae > Plecotus > Plecotus auritus. Next base: position 2,154,104 of record NC_137775.1, read on the forward strand.
CTGTGGGCAAGGAGAGAAGAGGAACTCAACCAAGGATCTTCTGAAGCAGAAAACCTAGAACATCTGACCGTGTGGTTTGCATTCTGGCCTAAGGGAAAAAGAGAACATTCTCACACCTTTAAATGTAGGCAAGTATCTCTCCAGATACCAATGAGACAAGAAAAAAACCACAAAAGGCTCCAAGCTTAAGAACCAGACTTCGTAGGAACGCGGAAGGGTGTGTAAATCAGACGTGACACGCTCTCGCCCATGTCTCCTTGACTTTAGAAGACGCTGCAGCACGATGTCTTCGCTTTGCAAGCATCAAAGACACGAAGTGGGCTCTTAACGGGAGCCCTGGGGGATTTACGTGGTTTTAAACCCTCCTTTCAGCTTCCAACCAAACACAAAATAGCTTGTCCCCAACTCTTCTCTTTCTGAAGTTATCCGCCCCTACGACTCGATGTGTTCCACACATTCTCCTTAGCGATTCGTCTTTTTGCTGACACCCAGCCCGTTGTAACTTCAAATGCATCAGTAACCAGGGCTTTGGATCGGGAGTCAGAGAGAAACTACCCCTGGATCGGCTGGGGGGGCACCTCCTCAAGTCTCCTAGCTGAGCCCCTAAGTGAGAATCACAAAATACCAAGGATCGCCAAAACCGGTTTGGCTCAGTGGATAGAGCGTCGGCCTGCAGACTGAAAGGTCCCGGGTTCGATTCTGGTCAAGGGCATGTAACTTGGTTGCGGGCACATCCCCAGTAGGAGGTGTGCAGGAGGCAGCTGATCGATGTTTCTCTCTCATCGATGTTTCTGACTATCTATCCCTCTTCCTTCCTCTCTGTAAAAAAAAAAAAAAATCAATAAAATATTTAAAAAAAAAAATACCAAGGATGGAAGGCTCTCAACATTTAGAAATGAAGGTTACAAAGAAAATTTGAGTTCTGGGGCACGTTAGCACTTCCCAGGTAATTACAGACCCTCAAGTCACCTTCCACCATCATAAATGAAGGTTTCCTTCTGATCTGGAACAGTGCCATGGTGTTTGTGTACACTGGCCAGGTACTTAAGGTCACCCACCAGGGTCAAGGCTCAGAGGCAGGTGGCGGGTCCGGGAGTTGCTGCCCTCGCGGTGATTGAGAGCTGTTTTCTGTTGCCTGGACTTGGACGGGAGGTTCACACACAAGAATTTCACGGACACCCACTGGTGTCTCACTGTAGCCCTGAGACAAGGCCCTTCCGACGGCAGGGAGAGGGGCGCGTAGCCTGGTGTGGGGGAAGGTTGGGTTTGTGAGCAGATGTGAGGCAGGTGATCAAATGATAGTGGCGTCTAGTGGGGAGTCTTGACAAGTGACCGAATTGCTTTTACAGTTGAAAGACCTCTCCACGTTTTGGGGAAGACACAGGGGCCATCAGCGTCTCAGGGTGCCTTCAGAGGAAATGCTCATTTATGTGTTTGCACGTGAAAAGCTGGCTCCCGATGAGAACGGGGCAGGAGGGGGATGGCAGAGGCAGAGACGAGGCAAAGGGGGTTGGGGGCCCGACTCTGTTCTCTGCATCTGGAGCTTAGAGTTTGTGTCCTGGCGTTGGGGAGACAGACCAAATCCAGGGGATCCTGGGTCTGCCTCCAGTCCTGCGAGACTGGCGGGCTCACACACCCATGGTCCTAGTATCAGATTCTGAATTCACTTCCTCTCGTCGCAAGAAGACATTTAGTTCCTAGTAACAGTTTCATAAAAGAGGGAGAAATCCTGGGAAATCGAAGGTTTCCTGGTGGGCACGATACCAATAAATAAAAATAACGTCTTAGAGTCAGACGCTCGGACCGAAAAGGCACAAAGAATAATTCGCCTTGTGTCCTGCAAGCTTCTGGAGCTGCAAATAAAAAAAAAAAAAAAAAAAATGCATTTCATGGTGATTGTCCCCAGGTGCAGACAAACAATCGTGGCGAATCTAGAGGCTGAGGCAGGTGACGCATGTGGGTTAGCTCGCCATCCGCGGATTTGACAGAGATAATGGCGTGACGTTCCTGACTGCTGTGATGAGAAGACAGCGATGGTGAGCGACGCGCGTGGACGACTCAGAGTTCCTGCCTCTCCAGTGAGGCTCTTCACAAGGTGGGGCTGGGCGTGGCGTCCTCGCTCCCCCAGAGCACAGCTGAGGCCCACAGCCACCTCTGCCACCCCCCCTCCGCCTCCCGCCATCCAGGGCCCATCACCACTTCGCCAGGGACCCCCCCCCCACCGCCTGCCTCTGCCTGAGGCTGCCCCCTCGGGGGCCCCTGCACATCCGAGGGCAGCTTCTCACACTCTTAGCAGAGCAGGGACAGAAAGCGGCGTCGTTTTAAGAAAATGTTGTTTAACTTTGAGACGTAAATTAACCAGGATGAGGAGGTAGGATCCTGAAGGCAAAGAGATGGTGAAAGAGATGTTTTCAATGTCCAGGTTTGAGGGGGTGAGCGTGGCTGGATCGGGGCTTTAATATGACGATGACGATGGTGAAGATAATGGCAGTGAAGACGATGAAGGTGATAAAACTACCTCCCGCGTCTCTCCCTCCCCCCTACTAATCTGCAAACTAACAACGAATATTTCCCACTCCAGGAATTAGGGGGAAACACAAAAATCGAGACAATGTAGTTGTTTAAAAGAAAAAGAATCTGTCCAAAGCTCTTCCCGCCACCAGGGGGCGCTCCTGGACCCGGAGCAGAGCAGGGGTGGCAAGGGGCCTGGCAGAGGGAGACCCTGGGTCACGTATGAGAAGTCACCGAGGTGGCGCCTGGCCCGGTGGCGTCGGTGTCACAGGCTGAGGCGGGCCCTGCGCTCTGCCCAGGCCCAGGGCTCTCAGGCTGGGACCTTTCCGTGGCTGCCCGTGTGCGGCTGAGTCGGGGTGCCCTGGCCCCCAGAGCTGGAGCCCGGGCCCCTTTCTCCATGAGCACCCAGAAGACGGACTCTCCCAGCTCCTTGCTGCCCAAGTCCAGCCCAAACCACTTCCCGAGGGCGCCAAGGGGGAGCGCCAGGCCCCCGAGATTGAGAACGGGACCTGGCTGCTGCTGCGGAGTGCTGGGGCTGGGCAGGGGCGGGAGCCTCGGAGAGCCTGGCCAGGAGCCGGGCCATCCTCACCCTTTGCCACCGGGAGGGGGTGGGAGGGGGGCAGGGAGCCCCGCCAGGAAAGGGCTGGAGGTGGGGAAGGGCGGAGAAATGGTTTTCCTGTGAGTCAGGGGACAGCAGCTGTCACCACGGAGGGGGCGGAGGTGGGAACTGGCCCAGCCCCCCTCCGGCCCTGTCAGCTGAGTCAGAACAAGCGCTCAGACCCAGGAGCCAGCCCTTCAAAACACAGCAGCCCCGGGCACCCGAGCAGCAGCCGCTGCCCGGCTGCCTCCTGCTTATTTACGGCACATCCCACAGCCCCGAGCTATTTTCATGGGTGTCAGCTGCCACGGTGCCATAGTTGGGTGACAAAAGCGCCCGAGGGCTACTGCGATTACCAGGCACCCCGCCCCGGCCGGGTGGCCACCACAATAACAACCACCTCCCGGAGGAAGGAAGAGAAGGGTCTCCTCCTCCATGCAGCCCTCGGGAAGACGCCCACGGACGGAGACCCCGGTCCTTGATGAGTGACGTGCAAAGGGGAGGAGCTCCTTTCATTAGACCGCGAGTCCCAGCTCTGCCCACGGCCCCCCTGTGTGCGAGTCCCTGTCGGTGACAGCGGGGGAGGAAGACAGGACACGGGCCGGAAAGTGTGCCCTTCCTCCCTGTGCGTGTCCTTCTTCCCCGGTGACAGAGGGAGGCCCGCTTTAGGACCCGGTCCCCTTCCAGCCCTGTCAATAGCGGGCCCCTCCATTTCCCCTGCAGACACCTCTACAGCCATGTCCTCGCCTGGCTGCCCTGTCCAATGACCACCTGAGCAACACGAGGGGGCTTATGTGTGCCACGTGGCCCAGCACTGGGATGCGGCGGGTGGGAGCGAAGAGGAGGTCAGCACAGGCGGGGAAGCCACGGGGAGCCAGGGGGCCTGCATGGAGGGCTGGGGAGAGCCGAGGGCGTGGCCACTGTGCCCCGGGAGCACGGACCCACGAGGCGCGTCAGGGGCAGGAAGCGTCAGGATGTCCTCCCAGCACTCAATTCCGTGTCGCACTTTCTGTTGAGAGCGTTGATCCCGCCCGCGTAGTCCACGTTCGTGACACGCTGGAGGTTGACAAGCTTCGGAAGCCACCAATGTCTGTTTTTCCACCCAACGGCTCGCAGCCAGGGTCTTTGATTTTATGTCTGGACCGCTGCCCCGTGCCCTTCCCAGCCTGGGGCAGATTCAGGGTCTGGGGATTTATCTGAGGCCTGGTCCCCACCCCCACCCCCCGCCCCGAAGTTTCCAAGCCCTGTGCCAGCACTCCACGGACACCTGTCCTCACCGCCCCCGGCCCGAAATGCATCTCTGCGGCCACTTAAAAGCCATCCCAAGATAGCTCGGGCCAGAATGTCACCGCCGCCTGGAAATAGAGCGTCCCATGACGGAGCCCGCAGGCGTCCGACACCGGCCTCGTTTCCAGCTGTTGCATCAGCCGGAAACACACACCCCCAGCACTCTCCCCCCCCCCATGCTCTGCAGGATGGCAGGTCTCAGCAGACAGCTGCCTCTTTCTAAATTTCTGAAACCTCATTAGATTTTGGCAGGTCCTGAAGCGTAAACGTGTGGAACAAAAGCTCATGGGAGTTTTCGATCCTGCTGCTCCCCTAGAGCTAATAGTAACAGCACACGTTTCCTATGGGTCATGTCCTACGCAGTTTCCAATGTTACCTCAGTGACTATGCATCGGAGCTCTCAGGTGGGGGCCCTGTGCAACGGAGACATCGAGGGACAGTCCGATGTCCATGAACTTGGTGAAGACAAGCAATGGGAGCCGGACACTGAGCCTAGATAGACTGCACAGAAGCTCCCACCACCGCCATTCACACCACCCACCACTCACACCACCCACCATTCACACCATCCACTGCTCACACCCATCCATACCTCACACCACCCACCACTCACCCATTCACGGCTCACACCATCCATACCTCACACTCATCCATAGTCCCCACCATCCATGGCTCACACCATCCATACCTCACACTCATCCGTAGTTCCCACCATCCATGGCTCACACCATCCATACCTCACACCACCCACCACTCACCCATTCACGGCTCACACCATCCATACCTCACACTCATCCGTAGTTCCCACCATCCATGGCTCACACCATCCATACCTCACACCACCCACCACTCCCACCATCCATGGCTCACACCACCCACAGTAACGTCCTCCTCCCCTCTCCTGGCCCACTCAACCTAGCGAAGGTGCCATATGTCATGTTGTAGGAGTGAAAGCACAGCCCTACTATTGCTTTGATCAAAGAAACAGATTTCAAGAGAAAAAATAAAATGAAGTCCTTCCTAATTCTTGTCCAAAGCACTGTAGCTCAGAAGCCTCCACAATCCTTGTTCAGTTTGGGGATATTGTCATTGCTGTTGCCCTTTTGACTTGTTTCCTTGGTGGTGAGGGTGTTTGAGAGCTCCATGGGTTAAATTCGCTGACATGATTTCCATGATATCGATGGAAGAGTCCAACCAGGAGGGGAATGACAGCTGGGAGGTATCTGCCCCCCAACCTTCTGTGTCCAGACATCCCTTCGGGCCAAGAACCCCAACTGCAGTCTGGCAGGCGAGAGGCTGTGGCTAAGGTCGCTGCTGGGAAACTGACTGACAAGCAGAGAAGCAGAAGGCATTTTCCGAGCCCTGGGACTCGGCCCCCTGCTCCGGCTGCTGGGACGAAGGCTCCGGTGTGTGTTCCCCGGGGCCTGGCATGGGAGCAGGCTGTGCAGGAGGGGGTGGGTCAGGGCCTCGTGGAGGAGGAAGCACAATTCTGTGTGCGGTCCCACAGGCCACTAGGGGGAGCCGGGCCTCCGAGTGTCCCCTGTCCTGAGTGGCCCGACCTGGAGGGAGAAGTACACTGTCTCACAGCTGCGATCACAGGATCGCACGCTGACGCATAGCAAAGCCACCCATGTGCCACCCTCCAGCGCAGTGGACAGAGATGGACCCACGAGGCTCCTTCAACCGGTGCCTGCCCAGGCCCACGGGGCCAAGACCACGGGATGGGGGTGGCTGCCGGCTGCATCAGGGCCGCTCTCCACGGAGGAGGAGGTGTGTTTCCCAGGCGCGGGCCACAGAGGTGCTGACAGGTAGTGAGGGGGTTTGGCCTCAGAAATGTAGCCACAACTGGCCCCTCAAGGCTGAGCTGACTCACCGGGTCCCCTCAGAGGCAGCAGCATAGACCCAGGGAGCCCTGGAGCTGCCCTCCCGGCACATCTCAGCACCTCCGCCCGGAGCCCAGGTCCAGGTGGAGGCCCAGGTCCAGGTGGAGGCCCAGGTCCAGGAGGAGGCCCAGGCACAGAGCTCAGGTCCAGGTGGAGGCCCAGGTGCAGGTGGAGGCCCAGGTGCAGGTGGAGGCCCAGGCACAGAGCCCAGGTCCAGGTGGAGGCCCAGGTCCAGGTGGAGGCTGAGCACAGAGCTCAGGTCCAGGTGGAGGCCCAGGTCCAGGTGGAGGCCCAGGTGCAGGTGGAGGCCCAGGCACAGAGCCCAGGTCCAGGTGGAGGCCGAGGTCCAGGTGGAGGCCCAGGTCCAGGTGGAGGCCCAGGTCCAGGTGGAGGCCCAGGCACAGAGCTCAAGTCCAGGTGGAGGCCCAGGTCCAGGTGCCGGCCCAGGCACAGAGCCCAGGTCCAGGTGGAGGCCCAGGCACAGAGCTCAGGTCCAGGTGGAGGGCCAGGTCCAGGTGGAGGCCCAGGTCCAGGTGGAGGGCCAGGTCCAGGTGGAGGCCCAGGTCCAGGTGGAGGGCCAGGTCCAGGTGGAGGCCCAGGCACAGAGCTCAGGTCCAGGTGGAGGCCCAGGTCCAGGTGGAGGCCCAGGTCCAGGTGGAGGGCCAGGTCCAGGTGGAGGCCCAGGCACAGAGCTCAGGTCCAGGTGGAGGCCCAGGTCCAGGTGGAGGCCCAGGTCCAGGTGGAAGCCCAGGCACAGAGCCCAGGTCCAGGTGGAGGCCCAGGCACAGAGCTCAGGTCCAGGTGGAGGCCCAGGTCCAGGTGGAGGCCCAGGCACAGAGCAGGCGCAGAACCGCCTCCGGAGGCCACGTGGCTCAGCCTGCTCAGCGCCCGCCCTCCGGTCTTGCAGGGGAAAGTGCTGACACCATTTCCGAAGCCTTAATTACACATTAAACTCCTCTCTCTGCCAAAGGGACGCTGATTGTAAACTCAGAACCGTATTGACAGCATTGACCCGCTCGGCCCCGAAAGAGTTATCCACCTGCCGTCCCCCCGGCCCCCCAACCCGAGAGAGACACAACGTCTCCGCGTCCCTGACGGATAGCATCAGCTCCTTCCCGAGCAGATTGAGGAGGCCGGAGAGAGCTGGGTCCCCTGAGAGTACTTAGGGGGGATTCCTGCTCTTCCCAGGGGCCCCCTCCGATGTGCAGGGGCCTGGGCCACCCACAAGGCAAGGCCTAACGGACCCGTGGGAGGGGGGGTCTGAGTGCGCAGCCCCGCGCGGCCCGCCCGCAGCAGGAAAACAAGCTGGCGGCCCCCCGCCCTCTGCAGGAATTTGGCCGGAGATGAAGGTCTGATCCTCGTAATAACATCCCCCGTGTCCGACAGAGCGCGGCCAAGGGAAATAAACACGGCAGCCGAGCCCGGCTCTGCCCTGAGCGGCCGTGGCCCTGACAAAGGATTAACTGCTCGCTGCCTCGAGGCCCTTTGCTGCAAAGGGTGACCCATATTTCCAACCCAAACAACGTCAAGGCGTGAACCCTTCACGGCCGCGGAGCCGGCGTCATGATGTGTGTGTTTCACCAGGTCACGCGCTTGCACAGTCGCGGCTATTCTGGTCCTGAGCCTGCCTTTGGCCTTCACCGTTCTATGGCCATGAACTGCCCTCCAAAGGGGAAGCAACAGGGCCGCGTGCCCGCAGAAGACACGCGTCTCCCCAGCGATGCCTGGGGGGCCGGCGCAGCCACCCTTCGGAGTCTTTCTGCAAGAAGAGCAGAGGCTCCGTGTCCCTCGCCCTAGCCCAGCAGCAACAGGACCTTCGCAGTCCCTCTTAGGGTCGCCGTGGTGGCCTGTGGCCTGACCCTTCCAGCAGCGGGAAGAACTCAGGGCTGCATGTCACCAGCGCGGCCCGAGAGCCACACGCCGCCCGACACGCAGCAGCTGGGGAGGAGGGGGGAGGGAGGAGGGAGGAGGGAGGAGGGAGGAGGGAGGAGGGAGGGGGGAGGGGGGAGGAGGGAGGAGGGAGGAGGGAGGAGGGAGGAGGGAGGAGGGAGGAGGGAGGAGGGAGGAGGGAGGAGGGAGGAGGGAGGGGGGAGGAGGGGAGGAGGAGAGGAGGGAGGAGGGAGGAGGGAGGAGGGAGGAGGGAGGAGGCCCATGCTCAGCTGCTGAGAAGGTGGCGAAGCTGCCCGGGACAGAGGCTCGGAACTAGGGTGGGAACAGGACAGATTCATAGCCCCCCCACCCCCAACCCCGTCCTGGAGGAAATGCTGTCTGAGAAGAGAAATCTCCAGAATTCCTCCGTAATCCATGAGTTCCAGCAGCAACCGTGTTCAGGTAGAAGAACACACTCTTTACAGTGTGTGTGTGTGTGGGGGGGACTTAGAGGGCACGTTCGCTGAGGGCGTGCGAGCTGCCACAAAGTGTAATTCAGCCCAAGTTGCACCGGCTGAGTTCTGGCCCGTGGACCAGTCCTGACCTGGGGGCAGCCCTCGGGCCGCGGGCTCCTCGCCCTGGGACCCGGCCCTTCACCAGGGCGGCGGCAGCCACACAGCAGGTGGAGGGAACACGGGCAGCGATGGCAGCTAACTGGCGACTGTGCCGTAGCAATGACAAACATCACTTCTGTCACCGTCTAAACCAGGCGTCCTCAAACTACGGCCCGCGGGCCACATGCGGCCCGCCGAGGACATGTATCCGGCCCGCCGGGTGCCGCTGCCTGTCCTGCTTAGCAGCCGACGTGTCCCGGGCCCGCAGTGCGCATAGGAATTTGTTCATAGTTTTTTTTTAAAACTATAGTCCGGCCCTCCCACGGTCTGAGGGACAGGGAACTGGCCCCCTGTTTAAAAAGTTTGAGGACCCCTGGGACTCTAAATGCCAAAGGACAGAACTCGTGACCAGACCCCAACCGCAGGGGAAGGCGGCTGAGAAACGCAGCCCCGGCCGGCTGGTATTTCTCAGTGACTAGCCTTGAGGGGGGACCCGAGGGCTACATTTTTATGGATGGGTAGCGGGCTGGCCACACCGCCCCCCGGCGCTGGGTGGACCCACGCAGGCGCCTTCTACAGTGTCCCCGACAAGGCCATCTTCTGTCGCTGTCCATGGAGCCCCGCCGGGGACCAGAGCGCCCCACTTTGCAAGGAAATCCATCCACGTTCTTATCCAGAGCGAAGACGTGTTGTCACACGGTCTCCGTCTGTGGATCTTGCTTGTGCCCTTCTAGAATCATGCGGAATCAGCCTGCTTCATCTTCCCGGTGACAGGCCATCCAAAGATTGACGACCCCCTGTGTCTCCCTCGAGTCATTAATTTTCTAAGCAGCCCCCGCTGATTGATTTTCATGCCGCAATGGCACTGGGGTCAGCCTTCTTGGGACGGTCCTGGGACCAGGCTTGTCCTTCTTAAGATGTTACGCTCAGAACTGAAAAGGGCTCATCCGGTGAGCAGAGAGGGGTGAGCATCATCGGACTCCGGGGGGGTCACTGGGCACCTCTTATTCTGAAAACCCCTCTCGGGGAGCTTGTCCTACTTCCTGGTCCCTGGGCGGCTGGAGCGGAGCACTGGCCGGTCCGGGCACCTGGACACGGTCTCCGGGGACAGAGCCCGCTGTTCCCTCGCCCCTGCAGCACCTGCCCGGAGAGAGTTTCACGGCGGGGCTTGGGGCAGATCGATGCCTTAAAAACAAAAATACGGCTGAGCCGAAACCGGTTTGGCTCAGTGGATAGAGCATCGGCCTGAGGACTTAAGGGTCCCAGGTTCGATTCCGGTCAAGGGCATGTACCTTGGTTGGGGGCACATCCCCGGTGGGGGGTGTGCAGGAGGCAGCTGATCAATGTTTCTCTCTCATCGATGTTTCTGACTCTCTATCCCTCTCCTTTCCTCTCTGTAAAAAATCAATAAAAAATATATTAAAAGAAAGAAAGAAAGAAAGAAAGAAAGAAAGAAAGAAAGAAAGAAAGAAAAAGACGGCTGAGCTGAAACGCTCATAAAGCAGGCCTTTATGTGGCCCTTATGTCACATAAGCCCAGCTTCAGAACGATCCTGCAAGGGGCGGGGGGGGGGGGGGGGGCGTACATTAGACACAGAATCTTTCATTTTAAAATAAATTAATACAGTTTAGATTAAATAGTAAAGGGGAAAAGCTGAAGTCCATTTCTCCTGGGCGAAGGCTCAGAACATGAGGCTGGCTACTCTGCCTCCCTTGAGGTTGGCGGGGTGAACAGTCCCTACAGAAATTCGCTTTTCCATTTTTGAAGAACATTTAAAAGTTTTCAAGGAGAACTTGCGTTGCCGGAGGACATGTTACCCGGCGGTGCCATTTGGTACGGATGACCCAGAGGAGCCGTCTGTCCCCACCCTGTTTCATTTCGCTTTATTTTGATGGGGGGGGGGGGGGGGCGGGGGCGGGGGGAGGGCCGGGGAGCCACCTTTCCACGTGGTTTAGGAACGTGATGTGAGAGGGACACGAACGCTGTAATGACTGGTTCCCTTTGATCGGCCCCGTGCTCTTGGCTGCTTCTGCTGTTTAGAGCCGCTGTTCACAGTCTGTGGCTAATTCCCTTTGTTAGGTCCCACCGGGAATGCGGCTTCCTGAGCACGTGGTGCTGCGGGCCATGGCTGCTCCCCGCGCAGATAAAGGAAACGCTGGGTGCACCCATCTGTGGGGGAATTGAAAAGGAGTTTAACCCCCTGCTCTCCATGCCCCACCCCTTCAGGCAACATGGCCCTATGCTTTGAGCTGACGAGATATAAACTTGTAGTGACACATACTTTTTGCTTTTTAAAAATATATATATTTTTATTGATTTCAGCTTTGAGCTGACGAGATATAAACTTGTAGTGACACATACTTTTTGCTTTTTAAAAAATATATATATATATATTGATTGATTTCAGAGAGGAAGGGAGAGGGAGAGAGAGAGAAACATCAATGATGAGAGAGAATCATTGTTCAGTTGCCTCCTGCACCCCCCCACCCCCCACACTGGGGATCCAACCCGGAACCCGGGCCTGTGCCCTGACCGGGAATCAAACCGTGACCTCCTGGTTCATAGATTGACGCTCCACCACTGAGCCACGCCGGCCGGACCAGACGCTTTACTTCCTAACGGTACTAGCAGACCACAAACAGCTTCTTTGATATGACCCTGTATTCACACAGAGAACGATGGGCAGGGGCTGGAATAGAGGGTCAGGAAGCCGGGACAACAGGAAAAAACAGGGACATGCGTTTGACTTTGGGGGAAAAGGTCTCTATGATTCAAGGTGTGCTCCCCACCAAGCTGTGAGTCTGTCTGCAGCTGACCTGGGGCGTCGGACCGTGGCCACAGCGGGGCCCTTGGGAGAGACTCCGGAAGGGGAATGTGGGGGTGGGACTGGGGAAGGGGGTGGGAGGTGTCAGACCACACAGGGTGCAGGCACCTCCGCCCAGTCCCTGCGGAACCCACCCACCGAACTGCAGGCAGGAGCTCCGCTTGCTGGTGTGAGAGCTGTTCTGCAGCGCGTACCCCCCGCCCCCCCCGCTCAGCAGCATGCCGCCCGGCTCTGTCCTGGAGAGAAGGCCGCGCACCTCCTCCCCCCTGCCTGCCCCCTTGTGATTTTCAGCGAGAGAGAGAGAGAGAGAGAGAGAGAGAGAGTCAGAAAACGATGGCCATTCCTTCCGTCCCTGTTGATCTCGTGTTGGAAAGAGAACGGAAAGAAAGGCCTGCCCCGCTCGGGAAGATTCTGTGTGTCATGGGGATTGGAATGTTTATTTATTCCTTCAACGCATGTTTACTGCCGGCCTGCCGGGGACCAGGCCCTGCCCTCGGCCTGGGCGGGAGGACTGAGCCCCTGGGAGCGGTGAGGGCAGGCTGTGATGCAGGCACACAGTGACAGCGGCCGCAGGACGGCGACGGAGCCGAGCGAGGGGAGGCCACGGTGCCGCGGCGGGCCATGTCGGATTGGAGGCCCGAGGGACATGAAGGGTTCAGGCCTGCGAAGAGCTGCAGGACCCCGTCCAGGCGGAGGGGGAGCGAGCACCCGGGCCCCGGGCCAAGGAAAGCCGCACGCGTTGGAGGGACCAGGGAAGGCACACACGGGAGAGGAGGCCGGGGAGGGAGACGGGGGACCTGAGCACACTCAGCAGCACGGAGAATGCATCTGCCTCTCGCAGGGCCTCACCCGCTTCGACAATGAACAAGGCACGCCCTTCCTTGTCTCATTCAAGCCCCACCCAGCCCTCCCATCCGGACCAAATCGTAATGCAAGCTCCAGATGTTGTTGCCTTTCACCCACAAATAATTCAGCATGTCTTACAGCTAAATATAGAAAATGTCCCGGCCAGCTTGGCTCAGGGGTTGAGCGTTGACCTAGGAACCAGGACATCACGGTTTGATTCCCGGGCGGGGCACATGCCCGGGTTCCTGGCTCAATCTCCAGTGCGGGGCGTGCAGGAGGCAGCCGATCCGTGATTCTCTCATCATTGATGTTTCTCTCTCTCCCTCTCCCTTCCTCTCTGAAATTCAATAAAAATATATAAGAGATAAATAAATATAGAAGAATAATTTCTTAAGCATCAGCTATGACATTATCCAATGCCGTGCCTGTGCTTGAAAGCTGTGTGTGTGTACATATCTGTTTACTTGGTTTGAATGAAGAAACAATAAGGTTCATGTATTGCAACTGGGTGACGTTTCCTTCAGTCCCTGTGAGCGCATAGGTTTCCTCACCTGCGAGGGCCTAAAGCAGCCGTGGGCAAACTACGGCCCGCAGGCCGGATCTGGCTGTTCTATCCGGCCCGCGGAGCCGAAAGAGCGGAGGGTTCTCTTGCTCTCCCCTCCGCTCCTTTACTTTGAATTTATATTAGTTCACACAAACACTCCATCCATGCTTTTGTTCCGGCCCTCCGGTCCAGTTTAAGAGCCCATTGTGGCCCTCGAGTCAAAAAGTTTGCCCACCCCTGCCCTAAAGCAAGGGGGTACCTGGCTTGCCACACGTGTGGAGAACGCACTCTCATCCCATGTGGAGACCCGCAGGCAGGAGGACCCATGGGAGAACAGGCCACAGGCAGGGCTGTGGCGATGGTGCCGTGGAGAGGACAGGACTCTGGCGCACCCAGCACCACGTGACGGAAAGGATCTGGACTTCCTGGCCTGTGGAGCTCAGGAGGTCACGGTTCGATTCCCGGTCAGGGAACAGGCCCAGGTTGCAGGCTCAACCCCCACTTGGGGACGTGCAGGAGGCAGCCACTCAGTGATTCTCTCTCACTGATGTTTCTCTCTCCTCTTCTCTCTTCCTCTCTGAAATCAATTAAAACACTTTTTTTTTTAAAGAAAGAATCTGGGCAAACGTAGGATTTGGTAATTCACTATTCCAGTTTTCAGCGAGGGCTTCCTGGACTTATATTTTAGAGATAGCCAGCCCTGACCAGTTTGGCTCAGTGGATAGAGCGTTGGCCTGCAGACTGAAGGGTCCCGGGTTCGATTCCGGTCAAGGGCATGTACCTTGGTTGCGGGCACATCCCCAGTGGGAGGTGTGCAGGAGGCAGCTGATCGATGTTTCTCTCTCACCAATGTTTCTAACTCTCTCTCCCTCTCCCTTTCTCTCTGTAAAAAATCAATAAAATATATTTAAAAAAAAAAAAAGAGATAGCCAAACGGATTTGCAGACTACGCGTGTATCTGTGGATAAATTACAGACACACGCCTAGGAATCAGATCCCTAAAATGAATGCACACATGGAAACAGGTGTGTACCAGAAACATACATGTGTCTGCAGCATGCCTGCACAGCCAAGAGGGAAACACAACCAAAATAATGCCCCGCGTTCCATCACCCCCACCTTCAAACCAGCTCCATCCACGTGCCTCAGGTTGATCGTCGTGTTGATGACGTCACTTGCGATTTTCACCAATTACGTTAAAGCAAGCGCGCAACTTAGGAAATGGATTCCCCTTCACCAGAGACAGTGAGACTGTGGATGCAGAAGACGGAGGGGGCTCTTTCTCCGCCATCGAGGTGCGTGCGTTCGCTTCTCCTTCTCCATGTCTTCCCACAAGACTTTCAGGCTCAAGAGGTTCCTGGCCAAGAAACAAAAGCAGAACCGGCCCATTCCCCAATGGATTCGGATGAAAACTGGTCATAAAATCAGGTACAACTCGCAGAGGAGACATTGGAGAAGAACCAAACTGGGCCTATGAGAAATCACACATGAGAGATGACTCACATATTTATGCTGTATCCGGGTTGCCTACACCTTTAAATGATGGAGAAGATGCTACTGTCTGGACAGTTGGGGCATTTTAATTGGAGAATTAATGGACTTGTGATTTTGCTCTGTTGATTTTTTTCCCCCTGCAATAGTAGGATGGTTCAGTAATAAATGTGTGAGACCTTTTAAAAAAAAAAAAGAGAGAGAAGACGGAGGAGATTGGCTGGGAATCGATGGAAGCCCGGAAACGGGGCCTCTGAGCAGGGACTTCCCCGTCGGCCCGAGGCTCTGGCTGGCAGGGCGATGGCCCCCCCATGTCTGGAGGACCAGGGCCAGCTCCCTGCGGCCCAGCCTGTCCAGCTGCCCCGGGGGGCTGGGGCTGGCCTTTCTCCCGTGCCTGCTCTGGCCACAATCGGCTTCTGGCCGCCCTGTCACCCGATGGTGTCCCCAGCCTCGCTGCAGTTCCCTGTGACGCTGAGCAGTCAGACCTGCTCCTTGTCTTTTGTGGTTCCTTTACCTGCTGGCGCTGTCTCCTCAGACCCACCGTCCACGTGAACAGAGTGTTCAGCGGCATCTGGCAGTCCTTGGGGGTGTGGCCCAAGCAGATCCCCCTGGTGAACCCCATTTTATGCCTGTCAGTTAGAGCTTTAAAAATGGAGAAGGGGGAGCAACAGGGAGAGAAAAAAAGGAGAGAAAATGTCACAACATTCATTCATTAGTGTCATTAATTAGCACTACCTGTCCGACAGTGTGGAGGGCTTCGGACACGTGAACACACAGGCCAGCACTTGTCACTTTTATCCCGTCCGTGCACGTGGCCCTTCACCCCCAACGGTGACATGGGTGACATCGGCGCTCTGGTCGCACATCGGCCGTCCTTGCTCCGGGGGTTTCCAGGGTGTGAACGCGGCTGAAGGCAACAGTGGGTGACGGTGCCGCTGAGCTCTTAGGGGGTGGCCTCTGGCGGCGGCAGCTGCGTGGGGACGGAGGGAGCTCACAGCAGCCCCTCGGAGGTGACTTGACGCACGTCCCCTGGGGACCTGAGATTAGTTAGCATCGTGGTCACAGATGCTAGACCAGGGGTCCTCAAACGTTTTAAACAGGGGGCCAGTTCCCTGTCCCTCAGACCGTGGGAGGGCCGGACTATAGTTTAAAAAAAAAACTATGAACAAATTCCTATGTGCACTGCGGGCCCGGGACGCGTCGGCTGCTAAGCAGGACAGGCAGCGGCCCCCGGCGGGCCAGATCCATGTCCTCGGCGGGCCGCCTGTGGCCCGCGGGCCGTAGTTTGAGGACCCCTGTTAGACGAACACGCAGAGCCCCCCCCCCCCTCCCCTAAGCTGTCGGCCTGGTGTCCCACTCCTGTGAGGAGCTTCGAGGCTCTGTCCGCACGGCGCCAAACCTCTGCTGAAGGCTGGACATGCCATTTATAACGTCCCCGGGTGCGCTGTACGGAAACTGCCTGCCGTGTCCTGTGTGTGGACCAGTGGAGAGAGGGGGCCTTGACTGAGTGGCCGGCGTGCCTCCTGCTCCGTCCTGAAGGCGTGGAAACAGCCGAGTGGACTCCACTGTGACGGGTGTGGTCCTCGCGCTCCCCGGCCCGGCACCCGGGGACGGACGGCTCCCCCAGGCCCCTCTCCCCGGCTCCCCCTGCAGCGCTGCCTCACCGTGTGCCCTCAGGTCCTGGGGTGAACCCTGCACTCTCGGGGCAGCATTCCCTGCGGGAAGGCGGAGGCATTCGTAAGCAGTGTTTAGGATGGCGAGCACGTTGCTGTGTGCCCCCACCGTGCCCAGCGCTCACAGGACCCCTCGCTCAGGCCTGCCACAGCCGGGAGGTGACTGTCCCCATGGACGCAGGAGGCACCTGCGATTCAGGAAGCGCAGCGGGCTCCCCCAGAGCCACTCAGCATTACAGAGCCGCCTCCCTCCCACTCAGCCTCCCTCCCACTCAGCCTCCCTCCCACTCAGCCTCCCTCCCACTCGGCCTCCCTCCCACACAGCCTCCCTCCCACTCAGCCTCCCTCCTACACGGCCTCCCTCCCATGTGGCCTCCCTCCCACGTGGCCTCCCTCCCACGTGGCCTCCCTCCCACGTGGCCTCCCTCCCACACGGCCTCCCTCCCACTCAGCCTCCCTCCCACGCGGCCTCCCTCCCACACGGCCTCCCTCCCACGCGGCCTCCCTCCCACGCGGCCTCCCTCCCACACGGCCTCCCTCCCACACCGCCTCCCTCCCACTCAGCCTCCCTCCCACACAGCCTCCCTCCCACACAGCCTCCCTCCCACTCAGCCTCCCTCCCACACAGCCTCCCTCCCACTCAGCCTCCCTCCTACACGGCCTCCCTCCCATGTGGCCTCCCTCCCACGTGGCCTCCCTCCCACGTGGCCTCCCTCCCACGTGGCCTCCCTCCCACACGGCCTCCCTCCCACTCAGCCTCCCTCCCACGCGGCCTCCCTCCCACACGGCCTCCCTCCCACGCGGCCTCCCTCCCACGCGGCCTCCCTCCCACACGGCCTCCCTCCCACGCGGCCTCCCTCCCACACGGCCTCCCTCCCACGCGGCCTCCCTCCCACACGGCCTGTGCCTCACGTAAAGCTCTCTCTCTCGGCCAGCTGGGCCCCGTTAGTCCAGGCAGCCCTAGCTTTGTGTTCTTGTCACTACAGCAGTGTTTTTGAAACACCAAAGTCCCCTCTGCGTGCGCATGTGCACATGCGTGTGTATATGTGTGTATACACGCGTGTGTGCATGTGTGTGCACATGTGTGTATGCATGCATGTGTGCATGCACATGTGTGTGTGCGTGCGTGTGCGTGTGTGTGTGTGCTGGGTCAGTGTTGTGTGGTGGCCTCGCTTTCTTTTGTTCAATGTCCAGCTGAGTGCACAGCGGCCTCTCCCGTTCTGGAGCCGGGGGCTGGGGAGGGTGGAGGCCCCGGGCAGCGCCCCCTGCGAGGGGACAGGACGTGCGGGTGAGTGTCCTGAGGAAGCCCCCCAAGGCGGCCGGGGGTGGGGAGAGCCTCCAGGCCCGGCAGGGAGCCCAGGGCGCTGAGGAGCCGGTAGGATTTGGACCCTGCACATCTGAGTTGCCCTTTCCCACCGCCAGCCCCACAGACTCCCGGCGCACACAGAGCAGCTGATGGCAGAGAAACCCGTGGCGGCCGGCTCTGCCCAGCGTTCCCTCCCCTCCCCCACCCCGAGCCAAGGCCAGCTCCCGGCTGACCCACGGGGCCACGGAGGAGGCCACGAGTGAGCCACCGCTGGGCCCAGTGCTCCTGGACGGCAGGGCGGGCGTGCTGGGAGCGCTCTCCTTTGCTCGGTCCTTGGGAGCGAGGAGACAGCGCCAGCAGGTAAAGGACCGAGAGCTGAGCTCGGTCCTTGGGAGCGAGGGGCCGCGTGTCCGTTGGGGCGCGGAGAGCTGAGTCAGCTGGGTTAGAGGAAGACAGAGGCGGGACAGAATGACACAGAACAGCATGCAAATAAAATGGGAAAGGGGATTCATGAGGAACACGGAAGGGGAATGGACAAAAGAAGTGGCCACCAACGTGCAGGAACCTGTGTGAGGGCGGGAGCCGGGGGTCCGCTATGAGCAGAGCAGCAGGCCGAGCCCCCGAACCCCAACCCTCCAGCTCCTGTGTCCACCGAAGGCGCCCACAACCATGTCAGCAGTGACTCCCCATTTCTCCAGTGGATCCTCTCCAGGCCTTGGCACAGTGGCCCTTCTGGAACCTTCTGTACTGTTGGCATTCCTGTATTTCTACAACGTTCCATCGCTGATCTTCCCGGATGCCTTGCTCTCCTGGTTTCTCCCTCCCTCCCCGTTGGCTGCATCTTCACTCCTGGGCCCCACTTTCAACCACCCACCCATCTCATAGTTTGGGGAGAGGGAGGCAGGGAGGCATCTGAGCCTCTTCTTTGCCCGCTTTGGGAGATGTGCGTCCTCGTTTAGCCTTCATTGTGGCTTAGCTGCTCCCGACGGCTGCTGTTCTGTGCAGTTTCAGCTCTGTAGATCCTAACGCCTTCCAGAACTCTCTGCCCAGAAATCCCGCCAGTATGTCACCCTTGGCAGCTCTCCGTGAAACCCTCGGTCTCCTCTGGTCGGTTGTTGGGCATCTCAGTGTGTGACGTATCATCCCCACCCATTTGCCTAACGGGTGAGCCAGTGTCGTCCTCAATGCCCCGTCCCGCATGTCCACAGATGGTTAATGAGCAAGCAGCATCTTTTCTTCCTTTTAAACGTCTCCCAGATCCATCACTTTGCCAAGCCTCCTATCAGGACGTGCTGCTGAGTAATCTCCTTTGGTGCCTGGATGGACATGAGGCTTCGGTCGGATCATGAAGGTCATGAGCTCCAGCTCAATGCCCAGTGAGGTCACCCTGACCTGGGTTCCCCGAGGCCATGGCCTGGCGATTCACTTCCGGTGCCCACATGGGCTTGTGCCCGGGCAAGATCCTATGTCCTGATGAGCCCACACTGCACGAAGGCTCGGATTTACCCTAGCTCCGGAAGGTCATAAACAGCAAACATCTGGGCTCAGAATTCATGTAAACTCATACCAATTAGAATAAGGTGTGGTTTTCCTCTATTTCTCTGTTTACACTTTCTCCGTCTGTAAGCTCCCTTCGTAGAGCCCGTCTCCATGAACTCCTGGGACCAAGCTTCCATTTGACGACACGCCACATCCCTCCTTCTTCAAGGAAAATGGGCCATTTTTTTACTTACTCCTGCCCATTGTCATCTGAAATAGGCCAATAAAATGAGTATGTGTTTCATGGTAGATAGATAATAGAAAGAATGAAAGGAAGAAAGAAAGAGAGAGAGCGAGAGAGAGAGGGAGGGAGGGAGGGAGAAAGGAAGGGAGGGAAGGAGGGAGGGAAGGAGGAAGGGAGGGAGGGAGGGAGGGAGAGAGGGAGGGAGGGAGGGAGGGAGAGAGGGAGGGAGGAAGGGAGAGAGGGAGGGAGGGAGAGAGGGAGGAAGGGAGAGAGAGAGGGAGGGATGGAGGAGGGAGGAAGGAAGGGAGGGAGGGAGGGAGAAAGGGAGGGAGGGAGAGAGAGAGGAAGGTAGGGAGAGAGGGAGGAAGGTAGGGAGAGAAGGAGGAAGGGAGGAAGGGAGGGAGAGAGGGAGGAAGGGAGGGAGGAGGGAGAGAGGGAGGAAGGGAGGGAGAGAAGGAGGAAGGGAGGGAAGGAGGAAGGGAGGAAGGGAGGGAGGGAGGAAGGGAGGGAGGGGAGGGAGGGAGGTAGCTAGGGAGGGAGGGAGGGAGGGAGGGAGAAAGAAGTAGGGATGGAGAAAGAAAGGGAAAAGAAAATGAAAGGAAACAAAAAAGAAGAAAGAAAGAGAAAGAAGTTCTTGGGAAGAAGACAGAACTGAATACGCTAAACTGGCTTATGACTGATACTAGAGGCCCAGCGCACAAAATCGTGCGGGCAGGGTCCCTAGGGCCTAGCCTCCTGCGATCAGGCCATCTTCTGCCCGTTCGCCAGTCCCCAGGCCAAACGCCGCCTCTGCTGTAGGGCTGTCAGGCCGTTGGGATCACCAGCTCATCCCCGGCTACTCGAGGGCTCAGGCCGGTGGGAAAGCAGGCACCAGCGACTTCACCTCCATGCGTGTGCACTGGGCCAGCCACGGATGGAACACGCTGCCCGCTCGGAGCCGCTCACGTAGGCACTGCCACTGCTGCTGGAACCTGAGGCACTGACAGAAGCTGCAGGGTGTGCCCACGACCCACCGGCCCCAGCATGCGCGGCCCCGAGCGGGCAGCGTGTTCCATCAGCGGCCAGCCCCACGCAAGTGCATGGAGGTGAAGCCGTCGGCGCCTGCTTTCCCGCAGGCCTGAGTCCCTGAGCAGCCAGGGGTGAGCTGGTGATCCCAACAGCCTGACAGCCAGCCTGGTCCTCCTGCCACCCACCCCGATTCCCCCGTTCACCATCGCTGATCCATCAGAGCCTGCAGGCTGGGGCCAGGGAGCAAGAGGTCAGCCATTCAGCCCACTCGCCAGTCCCCAGTCCCACCCCGCCCTGCTCTCGAGCTGGGGGGGTGGGGGGAGGAGGAACCGAGAGGTGCTCAATGCACCTCATGGTGACCAGCCGTTTGGTCATCACGGTCGTCACGGACACTGGCTTTTTATATATGTAGATGGGCAAAGAACTCAGTACTCAGTTCTATGATTCTATTCAAAGGCAGAAAGAGAAACGCCAAAATAATCCAAGCTATTTTTAAAAATAAAGTAGAAAAATATGAAGTCTTGAAAACAGATGGAGAAAAGAAGTAAAAAAGAACATTGATAACAGGAGGCAAAGCTCTAGGTTATCAAGAAAAAAAGATGGAAAAGCCGCCAGATCACACGAGCTGGTGTAATATTAACGCTGGGGCACAAAGCAATGGATTTCACCATTTGTTTCTCCTTAATAATTCCATCCACAAGAAAGACGGAGCAAGACAGGGTCTTGGCAGAGTTTGCACCTTTTCCCATTCTGCTCCGAGCACCCCCACAACGCCCTTGCGTGCCGTACAGTAATGGATGCATGTGTTCGTATCACTGTGCACATTCACCCAGACAAGGATCTCCATTAGCCTCACTGCGGAAATAAGCAATAACAGAAATGCCAGCATATTCTGGGGAATGAGGAGATTTCTACCGATGTGATCACGCGGGAGGCAACGTGTGACATTTCATATATGTTGTTCTGTACGCATGGCTGGCATTTCAACATTAAAAATCACTTAGATCTCTGTTAGGTAATTGTCTAATTTACAAACAGAAATTCTGGAGGAAAAGGGCAAAGCATTTGACCTTGGGTCTGGCACAGCTTCGGCTGGCGCATGAGCCTACCCTCTGTTCCCCGTCCACGTGCCATGAACACCCACACGCCACTTACACGGACTCACCAGTTAAAGGTCACAGCCACGTCCAGATAGGGCAAGTGTGACATGGTAGTTGATGGAGACCAAAATAAAACCATTTCCCCGCCTTGGCCTTCGTTCATTGTCTTCCTATTTTCACAAGAGGGAAACGAGTCAGTTAATTCTTTTCATTCTGAAGGGAAGCCGAAGCTTAACACATCTTTGGTTTCAAGCAGGGACAGTCTTGTTTGAAAGTCTACAGGGAGCTTGGAGAGCCGCTGCACGAGTAGTTCGATGCCGTGGGTTTCTGACGTTGCTTTCACTGTTAAAGGAGTTCCTTCCTGATGAATCCAGTTGCTCTGAGAGGACTCCAT
This sequence comes from Plecotus auritus, assembly GCF_963455305.1. Lineage (NCBI taxonomy): Eukaryota > Metazoa > Chordata > Mammalia > Chiroptera > Vespertilionidae > Plecotus > Plecotus auritus. Next base: position 2,175,775 of record NC_137775.1, read on the forward strand.
CACAGCACGGCTGTATGAATTCTCCGTTGCCGGGGGCAGCCCTGCCGTCCTGCACTGGGAGGGAACCCGGAGTTGGTCTTCGTTAGAAACCCCCAAGTCTTCAGGGTCACAAGGGGCTCTGAGAAGAGACAGCCACCTTCCCCGGACCCTCCGCTGACACTCCAGCCACGTGGAGACACGAAGGCTCCATTAATGTTAGGTTTTCCAGGACAGATCACCTGTTCCAACATTTCAGAGAATAGAGGATGAGGAATTTCACCTCCAGAATCCCAAGGTGTAAAAATATACCAGCAAACCCGGGCGTTCAGTTCAAAAGCGAGTCAGGAGCAGGAAGAGCTGTGGGGCCGGTGCCCTTCTCAGGGCAGCGGGCAGAGCTGGCCCGTTCCCAGGCGATGGGCTCGGTAGTTTCAGGCCGTTTTAAAACCTCAGCGCATTTCTGATTCTGCTGGTTCCCCTGACGGCCAGGCCACCACCCAGTGCAGGGGCCAGCGTCCGGACGGGGGGTGTCTGTGCTTGTTTGTAGACCAAAGGAGGAAGGGCTGTCACTGCTCATCCCCAAACTACGATGAAGAGCTGATTTCACACACACACACTCGCACGCACACACTTGCACGCACACACTTGCACACACACTTGCATGCACACACTTGCGCACACACGCGCACACACACACTTGCACACACACACTCGCACACACACATTTGCATGCACACACTTGCGCACACACACACACATGCACACACTCGCGCACACACACTCGCACACACACGGGGATGCACGCATCTCTTTTTCCTTCCCCCCACGGACAGCGGACAGGGTCTCCTGGGGACGTTCGAGGAGGGCACGTGTTTCTTCATTCATGTCATTCTCCATGTTCACCAAATGTGAACGGGGAGAGACCAAATTTTAAACTTGGTGTTTCCATCAGAAAATCTCAAGAGGTATGCGGGGGGCTTCCCAGTCCCTGCTGAGCTGTGTGAGGAAACATGAGCACACTCGAGCCACACGTGTCCCATCCCGCCGCCCCGGCCATCCTCCCGGGCTGCGGAGGCGCAGGCCCACCACCTGTGGCCTCGGGTGCGACCTCTCCCGGCCTCCACCCGCACACCTGAGCGGTGCAGACGAAATCCCCACTCACACGCTGCTCGGACATCAGCAACACGCGACATGGCAAACCACGCCATCCGCCGGGATGTCTCCCTCTCACGTTGGGGTGTTTATTCGATTGACATTCTCCGATATGTTTGAACGACTGTTTCCTAAACAGGTTCACCTGCGAAGGGGCGCCCCTGACGGGTGGACAGGGCCTCGGGGGGTGAAGCAATGGTGTCACCGCGAACCACTTTGTAGAAATCATTTTAATATCTGGGGTACAGACGCCTGAAAAATAAGCATGGGGAGTGGAGAGGAGGAGCGGCCTCCCTCGACTTCCGTGGCTGATGGGCTGGAGGGCGGAGGAGAAGCGGCCTCGGGAACCGGAGACTCCGAGTCCTGGGCCCGGGGACTCCTGGGCCGAGTGGCACGTTTCTCTGCTCTCCTCCAAGTCAGGTCAGAGTCTCCGGTGACATCGCAAATCCGTGCAGCGAATGGGGAAGCCATTTGGCTCTGCCTTCCTCTGCTCCTGAGTCCCCGCCGCCCCCAGGGCACCCAGCCCAGCCCGCCGCCGCCTCAGCCGGCCCCGCGTCCAGGGAAAGGTGGATGCAGCAGCTGCATGGCCTCGGAGCAGAGCACAGCCCTGACTGGGGTCGGCTGCAGCTGGAGGCCAGCCTTGCGGGGAGAGATCAAGTGGCCCATTGTTGGCTCCCCAGGGGCCCCGACTTCCTGGCAACTGCAGAGAATCACCCCGTCATTCATGCAGCCTCAGAAGCCGGCACTGTTTCCCAACAAAAAGGCTTTCAGGCCAACCTGCTCTGCCTGGAGAGGAGAGGAGGGGAGGGGAGGGTAGGAGAGGAGAGGAGGGGAGGGGAGGGGAGGGGAGGGGAAAGGGAGGGGAGGGGAGGGGAAGGGGAGGGGAGGGGAGGGGAGGGGAGGGGAGGGGAGGGGAAGTAGGGGAAGGGAGGGGAAGGGAGGAGAGGAGAGGAGAGGAGGGGAGGGGAGGGGAGGGGAGGGGAAGGGAGGGGAGGGGAGGGGAGGGGAGGGGAGGGGAGGGGAGGGGAGAGGAGAGGAGAGGAGAGGAAATGAGAAGAGGGGAGGGGGAGGAGGGGAAAGGGAGGGGAGAGGAGGGAGGGGAGGAGAAGGCCAGGCAGTGGATGGTGCGCCCCCAGCCCCTGGCCTCTGCGGGAAAAGCAGTGATGTCACCGTGAGGACACTGGTGGGGTGGCCCTGCTCCCCTCTTATTCAGCTGGCGCCCTGCTTCCTGCCTCCTGCTCTCTCCGGCTGCCTCCCTCCTGCTTCGTGGAGGCCGTTCTTCATGTTGCAAAGCTGGGAGCTCACGTGGACGAGCCCCAGCCACAGGACTCCATGGCAACGGGGCGTCCACGCTCTGCTTTTCGCATGGAAAGTCAGAGAAAGTGCTCGACAGGGAGGACAGGCTGAAAGGGGGAACGAGCCAGCGTGGCCCACTGGGCTGCTGTCGGACGGACAGAGGCAGCAGGAGGGGCGGGGCGTGAGGCCCGGGCTCACCGCCTCCGAGAGGCCTGCGTGCGGGGCGGCCAGGGCGAGAAAGGCCGCTCTGCGAGGAGCCGGCTCCTGCTTCTGAAAAGAGACTTTAGAGCAGGGGTGGGCAAACTTTCTGACTCGAGGGCCACCATGGGTTCTTACACTGGACCGGAGGGCCGGAACAAAAGCATGGATGGAGTGTTTGTGTGAACTAATATAAATTCAAAGTAAAGGAGCGGAGGGGAGAGCAAGAGAACCGGATAGAACAGCCGGATCCGGCCCGCGGGCCGTAGTTTGCCCACGGCTGGATGAGGAAAAGCATTCCAAGGAAGAGGCAGAGAGGGGCTGACCGAGGGACCTGGGACCTCACCCTCACCCCGTGGAACGTGGAGGCCCGTGTGCGGGCAGGACCCACGCCACCCAGCGCCCGTCCCTCCTGGACGATGCCCGGGTCCCTGCTCGGGAAACGTCTCCTCGCGGCCACACTGCCCTGCGCTCGGCGTGGCGTGAACACACTCACTCACACGCTCAGCTCCACGTCGGGTTCCCCGTGAGCGCACAGCACCGTGGAACCCCCGTCACACAGAGGCAGCGCCAAGAGCGGATTGGAACGGGCACCGGAGCAAACGCTCAGAGCAAGGGGAGACACCGGGCAGCTGGCGGCCGCAGCGGCATCAGCTTCCACTCCGAGGCGCCCTCCGTCCGGCGCTGGGGTCGGCGCCCCCACATTTGCAGAGGCGGGAGGGGTGAGGCCAGAGCCCGTTCATGGCCCAGGGCGGCGTCTACCCAGGACCCGGGCTTCCGGCTGGCACAGAGATGCCCCTCCCGCAACGCCCCTCTTCAGGCACAGCTCACCACGCTTCTCGGACCGGGTGTGGATTCTGGGAGTCAAACAGCCTTGGAGCCCCCGGTTTTAAATGACTGAACACACGTCTGAAGAACTGCAGCGACCAAGCCTTTGCTCCTCCGCACACAGGGCTCCAGATCCCCTTCCTGCGGCGTCCCTCCTGCTCTCCGCTCTGGAACCGGGAGGAGGCCCCGCCTGCCGGCTGCTGTGCCCCGGAGTGAGCCCCGAGGCCCCTTGGCCCCTCACGCCCTGGCGTGGGCCCGAGGCACAGCCTTCTCCTCCAGAAAGGCAGAAAGCCAGTGACACCGGGAGGTGTGCGACCTGCTTCGATGGCGCTCCTTCTGCGACATGAAGCCAGTTCGGTCAAACTCCCATGGGAGTGGCTCTCCGGGGGCCACGGTATCGGAAACAAGGGGCTTGTTGGCGGTTCTGCCCGCTTCTGGGGCGATCACGGAACCCAAGTGGACAGCTCGTCCTCCAGGCCCTTCGGTGGAAACCCCTGCCCCGGGGAAGGCTCACCGCCGCACAAATGCACTGATGAGCTTTAATCACTACATCGGGGCCCTGACATCGGGGCTCTGTCCACACCCGTGCGCGATGCTGTGGCTGGTAGCGGGGACCCTGGGCACTCAGATGTCTTCACCCGGACAGAAGGGTTTTCTCTGTCTCCTTAAACCCCGCGGTCTTCTTGTCCCACTGCAGGGCTCTGCCCCCAGCAAGGCCCCAGCATTCCCAGGGGGGTGACTGAGAGGCCCCAGCATTCCCAAGGGGGTGACTGAGAGAGGCCCCATCATTCCCAAGGGGGTGACTGAGAGAGGCCCCATCATTCCCAAGGGGGTGACTGAGAGACCCCATCATTCCCAAGGGGGTGACTGAGAGGCCCCAGCATTCCCAGGGGGGTGACTGAGAGGCCCCAGCATTCCCAAGGGGGTGACTGGGAGAGGCCCCAGCATTCCCAAGGGGGTGACTGAGAGAGGCCCCATCATTCCCAAGGGGGTGACTGAGAGACCCCATCATTCCCAAGGGGGTGACTGAGAGGCCCCATCATTCCCAAGGGGGTGACTGGGAGAGGCCCCCAGCATTCCCAAGGGGGTGACTGGGAGAGGCCCCCAGCATTCCCAAGGGGGTGACTGGGAGAAGCCCCAGCATTCCCAAGGGGGTGACTGAGAGGCCCCAGCATTCCCAAGGGGGTGACCGGGAGCGTCTTGGGGTGAGCAGCGAGGAGGGGGCCCTGAGCGCGGGCTCCACTCCCCTTCAGCCAAACTGCTTAGCAGGAAGCCGGCCCGTGGGGCGCAGGCAGGGCGGCCGCTCTCGGTCCGGGTCCGGGAGCCAGGGGTGACGTCATCTAACTGGTCGGTGGGGTTATTTAAGGCCTGTCGCCCGTGCTGGATGAAGTCACCAGAACGCTCGGGAACAGAAAGCCGGAGGTCAGAGAAAAGAACCCTTGGCAGGGGTCCGAGCGGAAGGCTGGATGGAGGGGGAGAGGCGTCGGCGGGATCAGCGGCAGCCTGGCATCCCGGATGTGGAGACGAAATCCGCTTCTCACACCGGTTCTCCGGACCTGGGGTTGGTGCTGGGCCCCAGGCCACCTCGCCAGAGGGGAACCAGGTTCTTCCCTGGGGCCCCCGAGGCACAGCCCACTCCTCACCACCACGCCCGAAAAATAGAGGAAGCCTAACACACCAATCTTGTCAAACCCTGTTCATGTTCAGATAACTTCACAGCCTTAGCAGCACTTTTTAGAACAGGAAAGTGCAGAACTGATGTTTTTCTCATTGGCCTTTGCATGGAAATACTTCCTCCATTCCTCAGGAGACAAATATGTACTGACTCGGGTTTTATATATTGGGAATAGGTTGCTTAAGAACAGGGGTGGGCAAACTTTTTGACTCGAGGGCCACCATGGGTTCTTAAACTGGACCGGAGGGCCGGAACAAAAGCATGGATGGAGTGTTTGTGTGAACTAATATAAATTCAAAGTAAAGGAGCAGAGGGGAGAGCAAGAGAACCCTCTGCTCTTTCGGCTCCGCAGGCCGGATAGAAGAGCCGAACGGGCCGGATCCGGCCCGCGGGCCGTAGTTTGCCCACGGCTGCTTAAGAATGATAAACAATGAATCACACAAACTAATTTTATATATGTAAGAGGAGACAAAATAGATTAAAGGGAGTTAGCATGGGGTATTATTTTTACCCCTAAGCCCTCCAGTACACAATGGATTAATTATTAATTATTGATTAGTATTAGGGACATCTTCTTGCGAAACCTGCTGAAGTCAAGGCAGAGAATTGGCTCCCCCTTCCCTCAAACAAAGCCCCAGACAGAACCCTCTGCGCTGAGCAAGGACACCCCTCCTGCGGCTGTCCACCCGTTAAACGGGAGACACCAGTGGAAACCAGTTACATTAATTCCCACAATGAGAGCACCGGTTCAGGCCGGCCGCCCTCCCCTCATTCCACGTGAAGGGAAGGGAAAGGGCAGAAAGACCCGCCACCCCCGTGTCCCCACAGGTTCGTGGTTCACACACAGGCACCCCGGGTCCCGTTCCCCTCCTGCCGCCCTCTCCCTCGTTGTCACTCCGCTCTCTCGTAGGGGATGTCCCACCGGATGCTTCAGGTGGGGGGGGGGGGGCTCGGAGCGGGTCGGGGCGGCATGATCGGCGCCAACAGAGCGGACAGTTTGCTGAGGGCAGTTGCGCCCTAGAAACGCACTTGCCTTTAAATCCCCGCACTTAGAAAAGGATTAAGAGCGCTCTCTCCACGTTGTCTTCCGCCCAGGAGACCACTTTGCTAGTGAGATGGATCAGCTTCCCACACCTGTTTTTCTCAGGGCACCTTCCTTCTCATCCAGCACACAGTAAGTGCTCGGTGGGTGCTGTTAGAAGAATGTCATGTTTAAAGTCTCAGCGTCTAGTGGATGTGTGAAAAGCAGAGTCTATTTGCGATTGTAGAGCAAAATCCAGAGAGAAGTGACATAAATAAGAGCTGTTCCCATCCCTCCCCATACAACAAACACACCGTTTTCCCTCTTCCGAGGCATCCTTAGAAAACAACTTTTCTCGGGTTATAGAGTTTAAAGTGCTGAAATAATTTTTAAAAGAAATAAATTGCATATCAGAAGTATAGACTATAATAACGTAGGGTACAAACCATCCTGAGCCCTTCAGTAATAAAGTAGTAAAATGAGTATAAGAATAGAAACGCACACCGCAAAGAAAATTTCAGACCGATAGACCATGTATTGTAACTACTTTATATTAAAATATCCATGATGTTCTAACAGTATTTTATTTTTTAAATATATTCTTATTGATTTCAGAGAGAGGAAGGGAGAGGGAGAGAGAGATAGAAACACCAATGATGAGAGAGAATCATGGATCGGCTGCCTCCTGCACGTCCCCCACTGGGGATCAAGCCCACAACCCGGGCATGTGTCCTGACCGGGAATCGAACCGTGACCTCCTAGGTCATAGGTCGATGCTCAACCACTGAGCCACGCCGGCTGGGCTAAAAGTATTTTATAAAAATGGTCCATGAGACTTCCATTTATAGCAGACTAGATACCCTGGGTGACCTTGACCTTCTGTATTACGACAATGAAAGTGCTGCAAGATGGACGCTGGGAAACGAGAGCCAGATAGACAGGTGGGAGGTGGTGGCACTGTGCCACACGGTCGAGTGGGCGCAGGAGAAGCAGTCTGCAGAGGGCGGAATGGAAAGGAAAGCAGAGACCTGGGGAATGAGCCAGAAGCAATGCTGCCTCTGCCGGGGGAATGCGTCCGGAACCTGGAGGCCTTGAGCTCTGCCTTATTGCGAAGCAGGAGAGAACACTTAGACCTGCCCAGTGTGCGGAGCCTCATAAAGCGGAACCCTAAAGGAATAAAGCCACTGTCCGGACAGGAAATGGCTGACTCAGATTTTGGTCCTGACTACATGGGGGGTAAACCCCCCTGAAAATCGTGCAACTTCACACAGTTCACAGCCCAAGTCACTGCATCTGTGTGGGAGGAAGGAGAGAGGGAGGGAAGAAGGAAGGAAGGGAGGGAGGGAGGGAGGGAGAAGGGAGGGAGGGAGGGAGGGAGGGAGGGAGAAGGGAGGGAGGGAGGGAGGGAGGGAGGGAGGGAGAAGGGAAGGAGGGAGGGAGGGAGAAGGAAGGGAGGGAGGAAGGAGAGAGGGAGGGAAGAAGGAAGGGAGGAAGGGAGGGAGGGAGGGAGAAGGGAGGGAGGGAGAAGGGAGGGAGGGAGGGATAAGGGAGAGAGGGAGGGAGGAAGGAGAGAGGGAGGGAAGAAGGAAGGGAGGAAGGGAGGGAGGGAGGGAGAAGGGAGGGAGGGAGAAGGGAGGGAGGGAGGGATAAGGGAGAGAGGGAGGGAGGGAGGGAGGGAGGGAGGGAGGGAGAAGGGAGGGAAGGAGGGAGAAGGGAGGGAGGGAGGTAGGGAGGCTAGAAGGAGGGAGGGAGGGAGAAGGGAGGGAGGGAAGGAGGAGGGAGGGAGGAAGGGAGGGAGGGAGGAAGGGAGGCTGGAAGGAGGGATGAATTTAATTTAAAGTCGTTCCAGTTTGGTGGAATACCGGGAACTGGCAGAAACAGATCCAAACCCTAGTTGAGCCCAGCAGGTATGAAATATCTCCACATGTAAGTCCAAGGAAAAGGACTGGTTGACATAGAACATAAAACTCCGAGGGAAACAAGGCCCGTGCATGAGCCGCCGGAACAGCGGACAGCAAGAGGAAATTCAAGAGGCACACCAAATGAGGGTTATCAGGTACAGACCATATGTTCTCGTTCAAAGAAACAAGAGCTTGAAAATATATTTTAAAAAAACACAACAGCAAGAGTTTATTTAAAAGCATAAAAACGTGAAAAAGAGTGACCTCATAATCTTATCTTCTATAAATGGAATTAAAATTCCACCAATGGATTAAACAGCAGATGGAAGAAACTTGAAAAATAATTAGATGGTTTCTTCAGCTAGAGAGCACTGAAGAACCATCCAGCAATCAGAAACAGGAGAGAGAGATGAGAAATATGACAGAGGCGGAGACACACACACACACACACACACACACACACACACACACACGGGAAAAGTTTTAATTTTTGTCTAAGAGTTCCAGAGAGAGCAAATAAAGGTAAATGATAAGAATCAATACACCAAAGGCTTAGCATTTTCCACAATTGTGGTCATGTAGGAATTGTTGCACCCCGGAAGTCCCAGGCGTCCCAATCCACGTCAATAAACATCGTACTTGTTGCTGAGAAAGGGGGACAGCGACCTCCACAAACACTCGCGACCAGACAGCGGGTGCCTTCTCGACAGGGAGCACGGCAGCCAGAGGAATGCGTACGTCTAAGTGCCAATAGGACATCATCGTCGATTAAACGTCTCTCTTTGGAGAATGAGGCTCAAACAGAGATGTATTCAGACACAGCAAAAGCAGGTTTGCTGCCAGCAGACTCTCGCCGAGGGCCTTCTCGGGTTATGGACGTGAGGCAGAAGGAAAGCGACTTCAGCTGGACCCTGCGACGCACCGGCGATGGCCACACGGCGGGGCCTGAGGGCTTGGCCGCCCGAGTCTCCGTCCACAGACAGTTGATCCCAGAGTGGCTCTGAGCATGAAGTGACTTGGGAGCTGGCAAGCTGCGGCCACGGGCACCTGGGTCGCTCTGCCTATGTGTTAGCGGGAGGAAGAGAACTTCTTAAACCCAACGCCATAATTAACGTCTGATGGGCATCGCCAAAGAGGAGGAACTGCTGTCAACGAGAAGGAGCTCCGACCGTCCGCACCAGCATGGCGGGACCTGGAGAGCATGATGCTAAGGGAAACAAGCCAGCGAGAGACAGGTAAGTCTCACATGATCTCACTCCTCTGTGGAATCTCATGAGCAGCAAAAACTGATGAACAAAATAGATCCAGAGACATAAAAGCATCGAACAGACCGGCAAACCTCAGAGGCAAGGATGGGGTGGGGGTGGGGGTGGGGAGGGTATAAGAGAGCCACCGAAGAGCTTGTATGCATATAAGCATAACCAACAGACACAGACAATAGCGGGGTGAAGGCCTGGGCTGGGGGGCGGGGGCAGGCTGGGAGAGGACAATGGGGGGAAAGGGGACGTATGTAATACTTTCAACAATAAAGAATTTAAAAATATAATGTTTTCACTTTAAAAAAAAAAAAAGTAACAGTTGCATAACTCGACTCCTGGTGCTTCTTTCCCAGCTGATACCCGATCCCATCCCAGCCGGCTGGCAGCTAGATTCTTCCAGTTGTTCAGCAACTCCTAGCCCCTCTCCCTCCGCCTGTGACAGCTGACGTTCTGAGTGTCAGGAAATCTCAGGAACTGTGTCACCAAAAGCCATCCCGGCCGACAAGGAGCACTGGCCTCTCTCACTGGGAGGGCTGGATCACCTTCCGGCCTCGGCATCTGTGCTCAGCACCCTCCCCCTCTCCCCCTCCCCCCACCCCCCCTATATTCCAAATAGAGCAGCTACTGTGGTCTTTTCAAAGCTTGAGCTCGGACAGGGGCTCCTCTGTCAGCCTTTTCCGGGGCTCCCCATCACGCTCTGTCGAAGCCCATGTCCCTCTAACACCTGGGCCCTGACCCATGTTGCCCGTCACCTCCCTGACCTCCTCTCCCCGGCCTGGCCTCACTCATTCCAGATCAGCTGCCTTGGCATCTGTGATGTTTCTGGAACACATGAGGCATGTTGGCCTGTTCCCACCTCAGGCCAGGGACTAAGTAGTGCCCCTGCCTGGAACATTCTTCCCCAGATATCACTGTGACTAACTCCCTCCCTTCCATCAGTCTCTAATCCCGGAGCACCGGCCTGGAGGTCTACCAGATGACCTAATTTAAACCCAACACCTCCCACACCTGACTCAGCTTTCTTTGCATTATTTCCCATTACTTCACCATTACAATATTACGCATCTAATTTAGTTATTTATGCTGCTGATTGGCTGTTTTCTATCTTTTTTCCTACCTTGTTGAAAATGTAAGCTCCTTGAAGTCCAGGGTTTCGTTAGTTTTGTTTAGTAGCATATGCTAAGCCATGTCTAAATAGTTGTGAGTGGATGAAAAGGTACAAACATTTTTTTAAATATATTTTATTGATTTTTTACAGAGAGGAAGGGAGAGGGATAGAGAGTTAGAAACATCGATGAGAGAGAAACATTGATCAGCTGCCTCCTGCACACCCCCTACTGAGGATGTGCCCACAACCAAGGTACATGCCCTTGACCGGAATCGAACCTGGGACCTTTCAGTCCGCAGGCTGACGCTCTATCCACTGAGCCAAACTGGTCAGGGCACAAGCATTTTCTTTGAGATCAAAACCAAAATAAATAAACATAGTAGAATAGGCAAATACATTAAAGGTGAAACTGGAATTAAACAGATTTTTATTTTAAGAAAATATGATTACCTACAGAAGTTTTAAGAAATGTACAGATAAATTATTACAGCGAGTAAAAGAAGTTGGCAGATTGCTCTACACGAAATCAGTATTAAAAGGCATAAATGCATTCCTGCTATACAACGAAGTTATTTAAACAATTAAAAAGAAAACACCATCTTACACAGAAAGAAAAAACACGTGAGGCCTTAGAATAAACTTGAAATGGAATTTTTCAGCATTCTATTGAAGTGTTAGCTCACCAAAGATGTATAAGACATTTTAGAATAGATATCAACGGATGTCTAAATAGAAAGCGATATGCCACATTTTTTCATAGAAACTCAATATTGAACATTCATCAATGCTACACACATTGATCTATAGGTTCAAGATAATTCCGATAAATTTCCCACCAGAGTTCCTCACAGGCTTTATAAGCCATTTCGAAAATTCAGAGGCAAGAACAATTGGCCACGGGTCACTGAGGTCCTCTTGCAGAAGAACAATGCGGAAATAATTATCCAATTAGACACCCGGGCTTATTCTAAAGTGATAACAAACAACGTACACATACCTAATAAAGTAACAGCAACCAAAGAGGTCTTGTGAATAGGGACAGTTACAACGCTGGGCACTAACGCAGAGGTAAGCCACAGCTGTGGGGAGGACTGATGACTCAGAGTGCGTGGCAGCTGACAGGAAGGAGTGAAATCTACATATAAATAGAGCTATTCATATCCATGCTGCACTTGATCTCAGCCAGAGGCCCAGCAGTGATTGAGTTATTTATTTAGAAAAAGAGTGACATGTGTACTGACCTGTCTCTAAAAAAAATATGAGAGAGCCCAGCCAGTGTGCTCAGGGGTTGAGCATCGACCCAAGAACCAAGAGGTCACTGGTTCGATTCCTAGTCAGGTCACATGCCAAGGCTGGAGGCTCAATCCCGATTAGGGGGCGCGCAGGTGGGAGCTAATCAATGATGATTCTCTCTTATGGATGTTTCTATCTCTCTATTCCTCTCCCTTCCTCTCTGAAATCAATACAAATGTATTTTGGAAAATAAATAAATAGAAGTCAGCTGTATCAGATTTACAAGGCTGTCCCATGCTTGTAGATTACAATGCAAGTGGCATAGAGTAGGCTGATTTTTTCCACGGGTTTCGATGTGATTCTGTGCCTTTCCTTAGGAATCCAAAATAAAGACTAACCTCAGCACACACCACACACGCAACGCGGAGGAAACGTCCGTGCGGAGGTCCACCTTTGGGCGCCTGCATTCTCCGAGGAGCATTTACTCAGGCAGAGCTTCACCGGGCAGGGACAGATCCGCATCCCGGCCGCAGCCACCCTGTGAGAAGCCAGGTGGACAGCGAGGCACGGACACGGGCGTGGAGAAGGCGGTGACGGCGGGAACCTCCTCCCCTCGCGTAACCTGGACAGGGATGGAAATGGCACTTCTGCAAGCTCAAGACGCCTTTCCTCAGATGCTACCATAAAAAGGTCAAAATACGAAACAAGCAAAACACGGGCAAGCGTGCACAAAATACAGGAAATGCAGCCGCGTTCTAACATTTATCGCATGCGAGACGGCTACTGCTGCTGGTGGCATGCGCTCCTCCTGGAAATTACAAAGTAAATGACAGGGCTCGGCCATTAACACGCTGACATGTGGTTGAACCAACCACCACCATTCTTCTTCACCGTGGGCTTATGACATATACAAGCACTGTCAGCACTCAGGAAAGGCTCCAAAACAGCACTGGAATTTCACAGGTCACACAACACGGCACTGTTTTTAATTCTGCGAACTATTGTACTTGCAAATCAATTGCCCCTGTTCTCCAGAGAGAGTGGCACAGCACGACTGCAAACTACGGGATTTTCTCCAAATAACCGCTCTCACCTCCAGGCCTCCGACCAAATAATCCCGAGGTGTTTGTATTCCGTTATTTAGAAAATAATAATTGTAACATTTATAACATTTCCGGAGGGACTGATCATTGAGCAAATTTAATTTAGTGAAAGATAAACATGTCACCATTACCTTTCAGTATTGGAGAACTAGACCAGGGCAAACAGGAGCTACTATCTATATATATAAATATCTCTATATAAAGGCCTAAGCGACCGTCCGACCGAACGACCAGAACAACTGGTCAATCAGTTGCTATGACATGCACTGACCACCAGGGGGCAGATGCTCAATGCAGGAGCTGCCCCCTGCTGGTCAGTGCGCTCCCACAGCCAACCTCCCGTGGCCCCTGCCCCGGCCTGCCAACCTCCCGGAAGGCCCGATCAGAGGGCTGGCTGGCCAACCTCCCAGGGTCCCTCCCCCTGGCAGGCCAGCTCCCCGATAGGCCTCGATCGCTGGCCAGGCCAAGAGACCCCACCTATGCACGAATTCGTGCACCGGGCCTCTAGTTCAGTAAATCATTAACTGAGTACAGTCATATTATTAGCCCTGAACAATAACCATAGGTGGTGTGTCGTGGGGTTTTGGACAAGCTGCCTTATAATTTTAAGGCAAAGAAATCAGGAGGAGATTTGTGTGAACAGAATCTAACACTGAATAAAACAATCTCAGTTTCTGCTTTAACAGAACATGCTTTCTGCATCACCTAAACATGCGTTTGGATTTCCTGAGCCTCGTGGGACTGAAAGCAGAGGAAAGCGGTGGGATTTATAAGACCACGAGAACATGTCTTTCCCATCTCGGGAGTAGGCGCTTCAGTATCTCCTCTCCAAGTCTGGGGTAAGTTCAATGGAAAAGTAAGGAGCTTCTGTACCCCAAGTCAAACAGACTTCCCCAAACCTCAGGAATGTTCCAAATCGACATGCTTTTGAGATGATCCCATAGCACCGTGGGTAATCACCCCCCAGCATCCACACTGCTGGCTGAGGAAGGTATGGCTGCTCTGATGCTCGGTCATCCTGGGACATGGTCCATTCCAGGGCAGGAAAGGGGCGGGGCTCCAGGCAGAGAGGGTGCCCGCCTGCTCTCAGTGCCAGGCAGCAGGAGAGGACCTGAACCGGGACCTGAGGCAGAGGAGCCTGCGGGTTCCTGCAGTTCAGGCAAGATTTGATGGCCACGGCATCTCACGCTACAGCTGGCAGAGCAGTAGCAGGCTTCCCCTGAACAGGAATGAGGCACCCACATGGCACCCACAAGGCAGCGACGGGCCGGGCTGTGGGGCAGCCAGCAGCCGGGAGGTGATGTCGCGTACCCTCTGGTTTGGAAGCCCAGGCAGGTGTGCCAGCCAAGCCCTCTATGCCCACCAGCAAAGGCACCGGTGAGGGGCAGTGACTGCAGGAGGTCCCTGCAGAGTTAGCATCCGGACAGGAAGCCAGTGGGTGGAAACCTAGAAGATACAAAAGGGAAAGGTAACACTTCCCACTGTGAGGAGGGGCCCGATCCAGCCGTGGGCAAACTACGGCCCGCGGGCCGGATCCGGCTGTTCTATCCGGTTCTCTTGCTCTCCCCTCCGCTCCTTTACTTTGAATTTATATCAGTTCACACAAACACCCCATCCATGCTTTTGTTCCGGCCCTCCGGTCCAGTTTAAGAACCCATGGTGGCCCTCGAGTCAAAGTTTGCCCACCCCTGGCTACCCGGTTAGACTACCCAGGGAAGGTGGACTTAGCAGCAGGCGTCCGGCTTCTGTAAGAGGATACAAGGCGTCTACCGTCGACTAGGTCTCCAAAGGTTGGGTGTCCCTTCTAGGCCTCACCCCTCGCTTTTCTCGATGCAGCTTTACTTTCTCAGAACTTTCTGGAAAGGAGGGAGCGAGCATGTCAATTTTGCTCCAGAGGAGACTTGTGTTCGAGCCTGGGTCCGTACGTGGCCTGGAGAAATGGTTCGGCTTGATCAGGTGCACTTAACTGGGTAGATTGGAAACCCGCCAGAACGTTGTAAACATCTTGACCGCGCCCTTACTTTGCCTCGTGGGATCTGGCTGTCCGTGAGGCAAGGCTACGTGAGGCACCGTGAGTGGAAGCTGCAACTTGGTCATTCGATAGCCAGGAGTTCTTACCCATGTTCATCTTGTTACTGTTCGTCTATAAGGGCTCTTTAGGTGTTCGTTATATTAACTCTGAATGTCATGTAGGAGGAATATTTGGAAACCTACCGTGTTTAAAACAGCTTCCTTCACCTTTATGGGGCTCAGGAGGTTTAAAAACATAATTTATTTTTCCTAAGAAATGTGTTTTGACACAAAACTTTCCAAAACGTACCACAAAATAGATAAATGTATCTCTTCACTCAGTAAGGTCTATTATGGGCCAGAAACAGAAATCTTACCTAGACCTTTGACTTAATCGGAATTGTATATCAACCAGCACACACGCCTAGCCATAAGTCATTTCCCAGGTAACCTCGTCCGGAGTGCACCCACTAAGGCACTCCTAGCACGTCTCTGACACTCCTTCCAGCTGTTCATGAATCCGCTCCGTGACGAGAAACGCATTGCTTTGCAAGCAGAACGCAAGCCCATCCCATTATTGTGCAGCTGTCATGATTAAGGGTCCCCTCTCAGGATGCTCTCTTGTTTAGGTTCAATGTCTCCATGTCTGATTAGCCTGGGATGATACAAACAGCTCGGATTGGGGAAGCAGCTTTGCGACCCTGACACCACCACGCACGTTTTAAGGACGCATTGGCACCCACGGCATTAGCCTTTGACATTTTCCTTATTCATGAATCACTTTCAAAGTCGTGTCGCGCACCGGTTTATCATTTCCGGAGGATGATTTTACTTGAGTTGCAAAAGCACATTCATTGTTTGACCAACGAGTGTCCCAAGCTCCTGACTGTCACAGGCAGGAAGGGACGAATGTATGTGTCAGATAGCATTTGGGAATTTGGAGATGGGGATATTTCTGGAACTACCCCTTGAAACTGCTGACGCGCACTCTACATATAGTAAATGGGTTACAGTTGGGTTCTGCCCGAGTAAAAGACTGGCCGTTGCTCATCTCCCCGGTGGTTGCATTGGTACACACGTCACATCAACTCCGGGAAAGTAATTACCCTTCCTTAGGCCAACAGAACGTGATAAATTGTAAACGCCTCCGGTGGAAGTCTTCCCGTCACCCGGCGGCGGCCATAAATCAGCCAGGCAGCCCGTGCCGAAGCCACTTCATTACGGAGCGGGTGCCAGCGGATGGCTTTCCGCATTAGCATTGCTGACTTAGGAGGTACTGGGTGTCACCAGAACATGGACAACGTGACCGCAAAGGACCGTCACCTCCACTGGTGTGTAATCGGCATGCAAAAAAACACACACAGTCATTTTGGACAGTATGTTCGGGTCTTTTCTACTTTACGGTGGTGCGGATGAAGTGTTGCTTGTCTAGGCTCTGGAGCGGGGCCTCTGGCTTGGAGTCCGGAGCTGCGGGGGGTCTCCTCGCCTGGGGGTCTCCTGTAGAATCATCCCCCACACTGTCCTGTCCTCGGGCTCATGGGCCCGACCTCCCTCTCTGCCTTTTATGTTCCTGCAAAAACCTTAACTCGGTTTACCCCCAGGCCTTTCTGTGGGTTTCCTGAGGAAACTCACCAACAAGACTGTGGCCTCCAAGGCCCTGCGTCATCGCTCTACCTGCATCTCTAAGGTCACCGTCAGTGAGTGCCCTGGAGGGGAGTGCTCACGTCACAGCCACTCTCAGAGAGATGCTGTGGATGCACTGAGCCCTGGCGAGCAAGCCTGTGTCACTGGGAAGGTGGCCGCTGGCAGGTCCCCGCTGCACAGCCCTTTCCCCGGAGTTCTCTGTTCTCCGACGGCGCGTCTCTAAGCCCTGCCCACACACAAGGGAAGAGGCGTGACGTGCAAGCTCCTGAGGGGCGTATCTACCTGCAGTTGTGCCTCTTCTGGAAGAACTATGTGTCCCGTTTCATCTGCTTTGTGTTTATTCGTTTCTCCAAGAGAACCGGACACAAGTCTCCCAGGCCCAGGCTCCAGGCCAGCCGTGGGCAAACTACGGCCCGCGGGCCGAATCCGGCCCATTCGGCTGTTCTATCCGGCCCGCGGAGCCAAAAGAGCGGAGGGTTCTCTTGCTCTCCCCTCTGCTCCTTTACTTTGAATTTACATTAGTTCACACAAACACTCCATCCATGCTTTTGTTCTGGCCCTCCGGTCCAGTTTAAGAACCCATTGTGGCCCTCGAGTCAAAAAGTTTGCCCACCCCTGCTCCAGGCCCTCCCCTGCGGGTGTGAATACACGAGGGAGACACCTTCTGCTTGCTGCTCTGGTAACGTGACACAGAGCCTGCGACACAGCTCATTGACTTCTCCCCGGAGAAGGCACGGGCCCCAGCTCTGTCTGCTCCCACCTCTGTACCCTCCTCGGAGCACACACCCCCTTCGCGTACACTCTCCTCTTCAGTGACAACAGCCCACGGCTGTCAGCAAATGGACCCAGCACCTTCTCTGCTTCCCAGGACCCCTTCCTCCAGTCACTCCGTGCTTTATTCAGCGTTTAACATGGCAGCATCTGGCCGAGACCCCTCAGCCAGGTGTTTGGAGTGTCCACCGTTTTAATGTCCACCCCACTCTCATCTCCACTGGCCAGCACTTCTGCCGCCTTGGAACGTGCCTGGTGTCTTCTGCCATCGATCCCCCGTCTTCCGCAGGAGAACTCCCCGACTTCAAGTGTCAGGTCCCATCTGCCGCTATGGGGTGCCTTTATCGCTCTGCGGCTGCTGGGAACTAGAGCATGGACGCCAGGCAGGCTGCTCGAGATGGAAAGCCCGCGGGCCCAGGCCTCAGCTGGGCCTGGAATAACCCGTGACCCAGAAAGTTCCCGCACAAAACACAAAGAGCAATATGCCGACGACGCCTGGCCTGGCCACGGGCAACGGAGCGAGGCTGACCCAGATGCAGAGCACCAGCCTTGTCAGAGCCTGGGAACTCTATGCAGAGATGTGGCCAGAAGGCGGGGTCTCACAGCAACACCATGAGCAAATGAGCCAGAACAAGACATTGCGTCAGACACACAATTTCCCCTCGGATAACGGATGGCTTATCGTGGCACCAGGCCTGACTCCTGGGCCCTCTGAGACCAGTAGGCTGGGCAGGGTTGAAGACACCGATACTTGGCGTCTGTGGCCTGAAACTATGTCTCCCTCCATCCGTGTCCTTTCCTCCCTCTTGGGCACCTGAGAGGTGTGTTGCAAAGGCCATGGTCTCAAGATGCGCACCATCTGGAGGTAAGAAATACAGTTGCCCACACCAGGGGAACGGGTCTTTCTCCTCAGGAGGACTTGATAGTAATAGCCAACCAGAGAAGGTGGAAACGAGAGGACAGAGGGTTGATGGGTTCCTAATGGGATCCCTGCTCATTACAAAAATGGCGTAAAGTGACTTACCTGATTACATCAATCACAGCAAGCCTATATAATAAAAGCGTCATATGCTAAGTGTCCAACCGATTGGCCGACTGTTTGACCAGGCGCTATGATGTGCACTGACCAGCAGGGAGCAGATGCTCCAACCGGGAGGTTAGCTTGCTGCTGGGGTCCGGCTGATTGGGACTGGGTGAGAGGGCCGGACACACCCTGGAGCCCTCATGTGGTCCCTCCTTGGCCAGCTGGCCCCCATCGGCCCCAATCGGGACTGGGCAAGACGGTTCGATTGGCCTCTATCGCGACCAGGCTGAGGGACCCCACCCATGCACGAATTCGTGCACCGGGACTCTAGTGTTTTATGAAGACTGGGATAAAGGAAAACCATGAGGGAAGAAGGGAAGCCAATGAGCGCATGTGTGAACTGCCCCCTCAGTGATTAGAAGAGCTTAGATTTGACCCTGAGCGTCGCAGACAACGGAACAGGCACTGGAACTAGGAATTGCTTTTTGCTGATTCTAAGACAGTAGAACATTTAAATTTCAGACCCTCATAAGGAACTTCTGGAATTTATTAAACCACATCCTCAAAAAATTATTTTTATAATAAATGCAAAGGCAGTTTGCCGATACAGTTGACCCTTGACCAACACAGGTTTGAACTCTGCAGGTCCACCTACATGTGGATTTTTTCAATAAGCGGTTTCACTGGTTGTGACTGGTGGTTGGGAGTGTGTGGGTGTGAGGGACGTCTGTACGCATTTATGTAAACCATTTCACCCAGGGAACTTGTGCATCGGCAGAGTCTGGTATCCTTTGGGGGTCCTGGAACCAGTCCCACAAGGATACTGAGGAACAGCTAAATTTGGGGGAGTCAAAAGTTACATCCAGGGATCAGCACCTCTAACCCTTGAGTTGTTCAAGGGTCAGCTGGGTTTCTTTCAAGACTCCTCATTCATGCCAGCGGTATGACAGCCAAGGGCCCTTTGATAAGAACAAATCGATTTTCAACTGACGCAATGTAGTCTTGACACAATAGGCGTGTTCGGCCAGGTATGAAATGCAGATATCCAGAAGAATAAAGAGCCCCTCAGGTCAAACAAGGGCCAGGGAACACATGTCCTGCCCTGCACCTGGAATGAGGAAGCCCTCAAAGCAGAGGGACACACAGATGGCACCCACAGGACACTCTTCAGGCTGGACAGCGGTTTGCTATGCCACTGACTGCCCCGAAGGCTGACATCTAAGCGTTGGGGACGTTAACCCAGCACAGTGAGAAAGAATGGAAAAGGAAACCTGTATGAATCATCCAATCGAGGGCTAGCAAAAAATTTAACTCCATCATCTCATCTTTTAAGTAAAAGAAAGATTATTTTCAATTTATAAAGATAATCATTAAATTGTGACTATTGTTGGGCACAGACCTCTAAACAAACACAGTAGGTGATAAAAGCTTGTGTCCCACACTATGGACAGCGATGTCGAGCTGCTCCATAGAAATTCCTTACAACTCCCCTGACCCGGCCCTCCCGCATCCAGGGCTCTCCGCCTCCACGGCAAGCACCACCCGACCCGTCTCCGTGGCACCTGCACGCTCACGCTGGGCTGTGTTCTCCCCCGGCGAGCCGTTTGCTCCGAGGCGGCCGCTGCGTTTTCTCCCAAACCTGATCCCACGAGCTGAACGGGTAATTACAGTCCTCCGAATAAGCATTCCAAAAATCAATGGCTCATAAATGCACAAAGAAAGGCTTTTTATGTTTTTATAAAAACTAACTGGGATGCTTTAGAAAGCCCTACAAGGCCGAAGAGCTAAAAGGAATTGCTCCCCAATAAGGTGAGGGAAGCCGACTGTGATATATGGGGGAGAAAGGTAAGGTCTTGGAGGCCGCTGTGCTCAAAGGAGCCCACAAAAATGCCTGGAATTGGCACCTCTTCTGTAAGGGAGCTACAAGTGGCGACCGTTACCAAGGCGTAGGCACTGCAGTTTGCGCACCAATAAAAAGTGAGCTCCAGTCCGCGTGTCCCCCACGGCACGTCTGAACACGGCCTCTGAGGTGAATGATATACAGGCAGTGAAGCCACTTCAGCTCTTGTACAACTGCCCACATTTCAGACAATGTCAGGGAGAACATTAAAATGGTAATGTGCAAAATTTACACTTACGTTTTTAAAATTCAGGTTTGCATAAAACTGATTTTTATGAAGACTTCAATATTTTTAGGAAAGTTATTCAGTGAGACTCATTAACTCTAAATATGCTAAAATTTATATTTTGGAATGATTTAGCAGAAATATATTCCAATGTTGCAGCTTACAAAACACTCTTAACAATTATAGTAGCAGTTACATCAGCAGAAGTATCCTTCTCAAATCTAAAAATAAAATTAAAAAATCAATAATTATTTGAGATCTTGCATTTGCCAAAAGCAACGGTCACTTTCAATTACATTGACTGAAAGCAAAGTTATTAAATGTATAAATTTCTACCATCTACTAAATGAATTTCTGGAAAAGTGAGCTAGAAAAGTCATGTGGTCTTTCAAATCATATCTAATAAAAGAGTAATATGCAAATAGACCAAACGGTGGAACGACCAGTCGCTATGATGCACACTGACCACCAGGGGGCAAATGCTCAATGCAGGAGCTGCCCCCTGGAGGTCAGTGCACTTCCACAGGGGGAGCGCCGCTCAGCCAGAAGCCGGCTCACAGCTGGCCCGAGCAGCGGTGGTGGCGGGAGCCTCTCCCACCTCTGCAGCAGCACTAAGGAGGAGCGGGCCTAAGCCGTCAATCAGACATCCCCTGGGGGCTCCCGGGTTGCCAGAGGGATGTCTGACTGCCAGCTTAGGCCCTATCCCCCAGGAAGCAGGCCTAAGCCAGCAGGTGGACATCCCTGAGGGCTCCCAGTTTGCCAGGGGGCACAGGCCGGGCTGAGGGACAACCCCTCCTCCCCCAAGGGCACAACTTTTCATGCACTGGGCCTCTAGTATAACATAAAGTATTATTTACCGTATTATATAAAATTATGACACCGAAGTTTCATATTTTAAGTGTGTAAGACCATGCTCTTATTTATGTATCACTGTAACCTATTATGTTTATAACTAATAAAGTATTTTAAACAGAAAAATATATAAGTTAGTGCCTTTAATGGCACTTTAACCCTGGTTTTTTAACAAGAGACCTGGCATTTTCATTTTTTTATTGGATTTCTAAATTGCGAATTATGCAAAAATTATTGTAGCTGGACCTACCCACAGAAATTTGCTTTTGGAATTGTCTAACACTGGTTAAGATCTTCTGACCACAGTTTCTCTCCAAAAAATTTAGCTCATTGGTAATGTTTTATACGTTTTATTAGAAAGAATTTTGGTGTTTTAAGTATCTCTTTCAGAAAGAGAAATTAAACAAATAATGGATCTTTTTCAAAAGCTCCTTATTAAAGACTATGGACCTTTCTTTGGAGGTTTTCTGTTTGTAGCCAGCATTTGCAATAATTTTGTGAAAAGTGTCCATTGGCTCAGTGAAGAGAGCAACTGAGCAGCTGTAAATTACTGATGTAAAGACTACTGGAAAGAAAGCCTTTGTAAAATGTTTATATCCCGAAAGAACTCTCCAGGTCCCTTTGGGAAAAGAAAATGAGTCAGAGTGACTTACTGAGTCCACAAAAATGTTCCCAAGTATTAAGCCTTTTGTTTACATCCTAACGTGTTAGAAGTTCTGCTCTGTTAGAGCCCAAAAGAAAAGTGTTAATCCGATAAAGAAGGTAAAAATACTAAACCCCGTCCGCTCCCCGGGGGCCTCTGAAAAAATGAGGACAGACAGAGACAGCAACTGATTTCTTAGGGAAAAAAGAAAGCAAAGTCCTTGTAGCTCCTATAGGGCCCTTGGGCCCAGCAGCAGGAATGGCACCCGCTCTGAGGCTGCTCAGCCTCCAGCCCCCAGCCCCCAGCCCTTATCCCCCAGCCCTAGCCTCCAGCTCCAGCCCCAGCCCCAGCCCCAGCCTCCAGCCCCAGCCTCCAGCCCCAGCCCCAGCCTCCAGCCCCAGCCCCAGCCCCAGCCCCAGCCCCAGCCTCCAGCCCCAGCCTCCAGCCCCAGCCCCAGCCTCCAGCCCCAGCCCCAGCCCCAGCCCCAGCCCCAGCCCCAGCCCCAGCCTCCAGCCTGCCCAGTCCAGGACTGTACCTTCCCAATTTCCACTGACCCACTGCCGGAAGTGAAGGCCTGTCCCATCGCCCTGCCACGCGATGCGGCCCTGACCCTTTGCACCACTCTAGCTGCTCTCACCCCCTAACACCCACTTTCCAGCATCACATGTGGTCAGTCATGTGACCCAGCCTCCCGAAGGGTCACTTTTACTTTTTACTTCTGCTCCAGACACACTTTTCATCAGGTGGTGGCCAGAGAGGCCTTTGAAATCAATGGAATCACATCATTTCCCTGCTGGATAGCTTCTTATCGATACTGTCACCAGGGGAATAACTCCCAATCTGAATCCTTCCCACGACCTGCAAGACCCACCATGGGCTGGCCCCTGGGCACCACTTAGACATGATATCCTACTCCTTTCTCCTGACCCATGGTGATGGGCACGCCGGGTACCTTCCTCCCAGGACATGGAGCTTGGTGCTCCCTCTGTGAAGGCTTCTTCCCCACAGGCCTGTGTGACTGTTTCTTCCCTTCACTTGGGGGTCTACCCAATAGCCCCTTGTCAGGAGGCCTTTTCTGCACGTCTCCCAGAAATTCTGTGTCTCCCCCTATATCTCCCACTCAGTCTTGCTTCTGCTTACAGCTTACCTAAGGTCATAAGGTCATATCATATTAGCCTATATCAGTGGTCAGCAAACTCATTAGTCAACAGAGCCAAATATCAACAGTACGATTGAAATTTCTTTTGAGAGCCAAATTTTTTAAACTTAAACTTCTTCTAATGCCACTTCTTCAAAATAGACTCGCCCAGGCCGTGGTATTTTGTGGAAGAGCCACACTCAAGGGGCCAAAGAGCCGCATGTGGCTCACGAGCCGCAGTTGGCCGACCACGGGCCTATATAATAAAAGCCTAATATGCAAATCGACCGAACAGTGGAAAGACCGGTTGCTATGACGCTCACTGACCACCAGGGGGCAGACGCTCAATGCAGGAGCTGCCCCCAGCCTGCAGGCCCCAGGCCAGCCAAGGCGGGTGCCAGTGGGGAGGCCCCCGATCGCCCTGCTGGTCGCCCCACATTATCGGCCCTGATCACCGGCCGTGCACCGGGCCTCTAGTTTTTAATAATTTATTATCTGTCTCTCCAACTAGAATATAAGCTTTATCAAGGCAATATTCTAATTTTTAGGCCAATTAGAGCTTCCCCCGTTTTTCAAATGCACAGGCAAGTTTGAGAACGTTTCTCTAGAGGAAGGAGGGCGCTCGATCTTGCTTTGCACCGCTCTTCCCACCAAACGGATCGACAGGAAAGAGAATCCCGAGGTCCCGGCAGCAGGCGGTCTTCACAGCTAAGAAGCTGTTAACATTGAGATTCTAGGGGATCAGTTCAGGGAAGCGGAGGGAGTTTGCATCTGACTGGACACGTGGGCACATAAGAGCAGACAAAGGGGCCTGGGAATGCAGTGCTTTCGGCCCTCACCCCGGGGAAAGCCAGATCCGAAGTCATCAGCTGCCTAAGGGATGCCAACATCCATCATGGCTGGTCCTTCTTAGAAGCTCAGAGCCCAGGGCCCCAACCCCAGGATTCTAACTCAGTGACGCTGGGATGGACCAGGACCCTCCAGCTCTGTAGGTGCAGGAGGTGAGACAGGTGCCCGATTTCTGGGTCATGCTTAGAGAAATCCCACCCTCAGTGGAAATCCCACCCTCAGTGATGTCTGAGAGGCAGCTGTGCAGCCAGTAAAGGCATCCATGACTCTATGCGGCTGGCCGGGAGCTAATAAAGTGGAGCTGGGGGTATGGATCTGAGGGTGACTCCAGTCCCAGCTGGAAAGGTACACAGAGACTGAGCATGCGTTTTGGTCATGATTAGTCTTCAGTAAGCTGGTGCCATTGCCAATCTCAAGTTCCCATTCCATGCTGGCCACGAAGCAAGTGGACTCGGATCTCACCCAACGACTAAGAAGATGGAAAGTGATTCTGCTGGGATGGCTTCACCTAATTAGTATCCTTGCTCCCTCCCAATGGGCTGAAGAGTGTATTAGCTTGTGCCCCCTCTCCCAACTCTAACTGCCCCCAGACTGGGTGTCTACCAACTGAGCTTGGAAATACACTAATGCAAATAGCGTCTTGCAAGTTGGGGGCCAGCCAGAAGTGAGGAAGACACACGTGTAGCTGGTCCTGGCAGGTCAGCACTCAGAGGAAGGTGCTAGATGACAGAGCTCCAACCAAGAGGTCTCCTCGGGGAGGTGTCAACCTGTAAGCGCCTCGCCTGCGCCCAGGTGAGAAGCACACGTGGAGGCGGGGCCTGTTCTGATGAGCTAACAGGGGTGGGCAAACTTTTTGACTCGAGGGCCACAATGGGTTCTTAAACTGGACCGGAGGGCCGGAACAAAAGCATGGATGGAGTGTTTGTGTGAACTAATATAAATTCAAAGTAAAGGAGCCGAGGGGAGAGCAAGAGAACCCTCCGCTCTTTCGGCTCCGCAGGCCGGATAGAACAGCCGAACGGGCCGGATCCGGCCCGCGGGCCGTAGTTTGCCCACGGCTGAGCTAGAAGATGCACAGCTACCAGGGTCACGCAGAGCCACGCCCTAGCATCGCACATATTGATGTCGGATTAGAGTAGGGCCCAGATAGAGTTTGTGGAGTCTCCCACTGTCCCAGAAACCTCTGCCTCCACCAGCGTCACCCTCGAGGCCACCCCTCCGGTGTCTTCTCCTAGCCCTCCTCAATGACATGGAGAGAAGTCCCCTCGGGCTTTTAGGTCCATCCCGCCCACGCTGTCTCAGGCCCACAGTCCACCGATAGGTTCTGGCTCACCTCCCGGGGCCACGAGGAGTATCTGGGCAGCCTCAGAGTGGAAGCCACTGGGCACATGGGGCAGGAAGGAGGGGGCACCTCTGTTCCCCCTTCGGCTCTACCCAGAGCCACTCAACATGACCCTTGCTCAGGAGTCAGAGTCAGTTTCTCTGGGAAAACAGGCTAATTTGTTTTGTTGAAAAAATAAGTTTTCTATTCAAGGTGAAGTCAGCCTGGCTCTGTGGTCATAGATGGAGGGGGGCTAATCCCCTCACCTCTGCGGGGCTCACATCCAGCTCCTGTGTGCCTGCCCCCCCGTGAGCCCCACTGGGAGGGCCAGCTCCCCCCTCTTTAAAAGGCTCCCAGTCTCCTCCAGGATACAAGAGATAACCCCTGGCATCCCTTCGCTCCATTTTCCTATTATTTCCTCATTACCTGGGGATTGTCGCGCCTTTGGATTGTCATTACTAGACTCAGCCTGAGATTTCACCTGATTTTCATCTGAAACTCCTCAAACAGCCTATCTGTACAGAGGGATTGTACAAAAACGATATGAAAGATGTCAAGATCACTGCTGATCAAGGAGATAATCTGCCAAAAGTGGGCTTCTGAGAAACGCTTTTATCTGCTCTTGGCTTAAGAAAACCCCTCGGCTTTTGTTTCTGAGCAAAACCTACCAACGCTCATCAAAAT
Organism: Plecotus auritus; assembly: GCF_963455305.1. Taxonomy (NCBI): domain Eukaryota; kingdom Metazoa; phylum Chordata; class Mammalia; order Chiroptera; family Vespertilionidae; genus Plecotus; species Plecotus auritus. The sequence goes on from NC_137775.1 coordinate 2,201,587, forward strand.
CCAATTAATTTCCAGGATGTGATCCTTTCCGAACCACCAGCCCAGGAGTTTCTTCCTGCAAACGGTGCTTCTGCTCAGCCTGCAGTCATGCCCCAGGTACATGGCCTCCAAAGAGGTAGACCAGAAGGCTCCACAGTGTCTGCCAGACACACGGAGAGCCACAGCCCAGCTCACCCTCCTTCTTGAGAGAATAATGCATCGTAGTCTACGCATGGCCACATAGGTAGGAGCACTTTCCATGCTAAAAGTCTACCTTAACTCACATCTGGCTGACAGCCCCTTATTAAAATAAGCAAATAGATCATATGCTTCAATACCAGGAAAGCATCTGGGGCTGGGCCCACAGTGAGGGCGTAGGTAATATGCTTCTCCCTTCTCCTTTCTTAGAATCTGCATCAACTCTATTTGACATGTCTATTCAATAGATCCCTGCTGGAGAGGCATCCGGGTTCTTGCCTTGTGGTTTCTATAAGTAAAGTTTGAAGAAAGCAAGAATATACACAAATTCACTCTCTCTTACTACTATTACTGCAGTCATCATCATCATCTTTATGTTAGAGATGATGTATCCAAAAAGAATTCTTAATGGGAACTGGAACTTTTCCCCTAAAACTTTCATTTTTTTTAAAGCATTGGATAGACGTTTTCATCAATACCAAAAATGAAATCATAGCTTTCCGTGGGCCTTGGTATTTTAGGAGCCTTTGACAAGTTGGCCACATTCCTACTGATTGCCTTCACTTGTCCAACATTATTCAGAAATGCCAATTAGTTTCCCCCGAAGTCCAGCGGTCTGATAGGAACTTGTGAACAGCAGTTTCCCTGGCGATGCCTATGGCTTTCTCTGCATCACACAAGGCGATTAAATAAGGCCTCCCGAGAATCCGAGCTGCCGCAGGCTTTTGGTCAACCAGGAGGATGCTCTCCAGGGAGCCCATTAAAAGACCCGGGTGTCCAAGTCCACGGCTCAGCTGCATGATGACGAACGGCAGTTGCTGACTGGCCCTCCAGTGCCCGCCCTATAATCCGAATTCTGTCCTACATGCAATGGCATTTGTCCCGATGCCTCCTCTCAGGCTCCCCGGGGGCTCCCAGGAGGGGCTGTGCCTTCAGCGTTCCTTCGGACCCATTAAAGGGTGACATCATGACTCTTTCCTGTGTCTCCCAAAGTCACAGTTTTCATTTTGCATTTGACATGAAGAGAGAAGCAAGTGCTATTTTAAATACCTGGTGGACAGGCAATAAAATCTGTGACTCATTAAATCAAACAGTTCCCCCAGGCTTTCCCAAGTCTGAACACTTTCATGCTGTAAATGACGTCACTGTCTTTAGCCACGTCTAGCGGGAAAGGCCTGTCTCTGCCGCCCTGATGACATTATGCAGAAAGCTCGCATGAAAGCACTCGATATTTTTGGACACCTGGGAACCACTAAGATGGTGACACCTTTGGTGGTGTGAGAAAAAGCTTGCGTCTTCTGTGTTCCCCACAAAACAGTCTCGATATGTACGAAGTGCTCATCCCAGCAGGGGGGGACTAGGATTTCTCCCTCCACCCCCCGGGCCACGGTGGCTTTGAAACCCAGCACTGCTTCCCTGGCCTTGTGTCCAAATCTTCTGACAATGTCCGTGACCTGTAGGAGTCATCACAGCCCAGCACAGCTTCACGCCGAAGTGACGCGTCTCCCTTGTTCTTGCTACTGTTTTACTGCGGACAGGAGTAGGTGTGCTACAATTTCAAAAACTAGACATGCATGGAGTTTGGAAGGCACACTCTTTCAGGACAAGTCTTCCTGGTTCCTTCACACCTTTAGCGTGGGTCTTCGAAGGACCCCGGTTAGTCCTTAGTCTGGAATCACTTTACCTGGCTACCCCAGAAGATCCCGTTCACCCTTTCCCAGGTTGGATTTACATTCCTTCAGATGCCCAAGAAATCCATTCTCTCTCTCCTGGTCCACAATCTCTTCTGCTGGCTCCTCCTAGTTCATAGCATTTTAGAAATCCCGTGTCACGTGGCATCTAGCAGGAGCTCAGTGAATATTGTTCAATGAGCAAGGACCTCGAAGGTCCTTCCAAGAGAAGGCAGGATGCAAGAGAAACTGGGCTGGTCATCAGCCGTGAGGAAGCTAAAATTCTTCTTCTTATCCAAGACTCCAACAGAGACTAATTCAATGCTGATTCTAAATGACACAAGACGCGGGATAGGGGAAGATCAGAACCAGCTGAAGGACTCTGGAAAGGCCTCAGGAAAAGGAATAACTTTGAGTAGAGCATAATGTAATCATATTTTGATGGGTAGGGAGGGGATAAGAATTTAAAGAGAGAACAATTCAAGAACTACAGAGAAGCAAAAAAGAGCTTTGAAACCTAGTTCTAGAACCTACTGGGGGTCTAACCTGGAAACAAGCTCTCTTACCCTTATTTTTCTGATCTCTGAAATAAAAGAGGAATGCTCACATTTGGGCAGTTGTGAGTAATCGATAAGATAACCAGTGTAAGAGTTAACATAGCATCTGGTAATAATAGTCAATCGTGACTATTATTGTTGTTGGTGCTGTTGCTTTCATGAACAGTGAATGGTAGTATCGTTAAGACCATGAACAAAGCCAGCCTGATGGGTTAACTATTTCCAATGAACCACAGAGGGCAGGCAAACCAGTGAAAAAACCTGAATGTGGACGTTCCCGAACGTGATTGCGAATGCGAAAAGTTAATTCTGTGAGCAAGGACTTATTCTATATTCCCAAAAAAGAAATACTGCTTTAGGTTTGTTCTTAAAGAAGGAGAAGAAGTAGAAGAAGAAGGAGGAGGAGGAGGAGGAGGAGGAGGAGGAGGAGGAGGAGGAGGAGGAGGAGGAGGAGAAGAAGAAGAAGAAGAAGAAGAAGAAGAAGAAGAAGAAGAAGAAGAAGAAGAAGAAGAAGAAGAAGAAGAAAAAGAAGAAGAAGAGGAACTAGTCTTTATGGTACAGAATAAAAGGGACGATCTTACTCACCTTCCTTGTTTTTGCTACTATTTTACTGCAGGCAGGAGTAAGCGTGCTACAATTTCAAAAACTAGGACCTGCATAAAGTTATCTGAATACTGGCAAAATGATTGGTGCTTTGACATACATTATCATATTTATTTTCTTGTGAGACCGTAGCAAGAATAGAAACTAGAATTACAATCCATACATGCATGATCCCCAAACCAATTTCTTTCTAACGGTCAATGCTGCCTCCCTGACTGAAGGTCACTACGAGACTAAAACCTGTGCTGAGTTCTAATAAACCAGAGCCGAGATTAGCACACTACCGTCCATGGGTCAAATCCTGTTTTTGTAAATAAAACTTGTCTCGCACACACCCACACCCACTTGCTCTGCATTATCGCTGCATGGCAACACCGGAGTGGAATCATCGCAATAGTCCTAGACCTGCAAAGCCTGCCGCGTTTATTAGCTGACCCTTTAAACAAAAACGTTTGCTTGCTCCTGGGCCAAAATACGGTCAGACCCTCTAAACCACCTCTCTCCCCTCTGCTCTTACTCTTACCCAGGCCAAGTGCATTTGCCAGCGTGGTTCGGGTTATTTCACTGTAAAATCACCCCACGTGCACACTGACATCCATGTAGAGCTCAGCCTCCCCTGTGCAATACCTGGGATCATCATAGCATCTCTGCACTCACCTTTCCGCTTCTCCCACGTTACATGACCTTCCCACCTGCAGGCTCCGTTCTGACCGCCCCAGTCGACCCAGGATGTCCTCCTTCCACTTCTGCCTGTTCCCGTCTTCTCCATCCTCAGCCCAGATCAAAAGTCAGCTCCTCCCACCCATCCCCAGGTCCACCTCTTCTCCGGTCAGTACCGACCTTTCCTTCTTCTGAACTCAAATCCCTTTGCATTATGCTTATTTTTACACCACAGGCCGGTGCATGAAATTCATGCATGGGTAGGGTCTCTAGGCCTGGCCGGCGATCAGGGCCAGCCAGGGCCTTCCTTTGTTCCATGCTGCCCGCTGGTGGTCAGTGCACGTCATAGTGAGTGGTCGAACTCCCGGTCGGTCAAACTTCCGGTTGGTTGAGGGGACAATTTGCATATTAGCCTTTTATTATATAGAATGTCTCATTTCCCACATTAGACTGTAAGCTCCTGAGGGCATATACTGTCTCACAATCACCTTTACCACCCACACTATTAAGCCCACTGTGGGTACATTTCTAAAAATACATGAGTAGTCACTTAGATTACACAGTAAACAATCTGAGTATATTTTGACTTCAGATATTAAGTAGAACAAAGTCATATTTATATAAATATAAAATATAAAGATTCTTACATTTCTAAACATTATTCACCATTTCATAAACTCAAGGACGAAGAAAAATCTACCCTCTTAGGACAATCTGTGTTGCCTGGAATCTTCCCCAACATCCTAATAAGGGAAGATGTGTCGTCACAGCCACTCTCTGCCCTGGACCGGGTATCCTGCCTTCCTTCCCAGAGAGCAGCTAAGATGATGACCGTGAGGCCGTGGTCGTGGTGGAGGTTTTCTCTCAAAGCGGTGACGAGGGTCCAGGCGTGACAGTCGCCCTCCTGCCCAGCACCCGGGGCAGCCATCCGCACTAAGACTCGCCGGGAAACATGAAAATCTGTAAAAATCTCCTATTTAATCACCTTTTTCATTTTTAATGATGTTTTACCTAATACTTTGCTAATTGTATTCTACTTAAGACTTTATGTCCTAGATCTGAGATTTCAAAAAAATACATATTTTTTATGATTTTGCTATTTACAAATACATCAGGTCCTCAAATAATTTCGTTCAATGTTGTTTCATTATAATGTTCACACAGGGGGAAAAAAAAGGTGATTATACCCATAAAAACCCAAAGTGAGGTGTGTCTTCTCTAAAATTAAGATTTTAAAACCTGTAGTAAAAACCATCTCACTGTTCTTGGCACAGAGCAACAATCTTAGCAATGATCTAGATGAGTTTCTATTTTTCTGTCACCAAAAATGTCTCACTATCTAAGGAATTCTATAGCAACCCTCCCGGCCAGTTACTGACACATGAGTTTATATCGTCGGGTCTATTTGTATTAGTAACCATGATTCCTACATTAATTAGCACTTTGTGACTTCCAAGCTTTCAAATGTTATATAACCTCACTCAATCTCCCCAAACCCCAGTGAGAATATATTTGTATCCCATCGTGTAGTGGAATAAGCCGAGGCTCAGTTCCACAGCGGGAGGCCTGGACCGAACTCCCCTCGGGGGCATGTACCATGCCTGGCTATTGTTGGGTGATCTGACAAAAGAATAACAGTCATGTACGCACACCACAACTTCGTGCGTTTTAGACTCCGCGTTAGGGTAGGTTTGTAAAAGGGGCAAAAGAAAGATCTTGAAGGGTGGGCAGGCCTGGCTAGGCCCGAAGAGCCAGTCAACAGGAAAGGTAACAGCTGAAAGGCTCGGGAGGGATCCACCCCACCTCCGCACACGCGGGAGCTCGGACGTGAACCTGGCTGATAGAAAGCAGACTGGGTTCCATTCTGTATGGAATCTTTTCCTCTGTTCTTGACAGCTAGACACCCATGTTCCAGATGGATGGATGGATGGATGGATGGGTGGGTGGGTGGGTGGATGGATGGATGGATAGATGGATAGATGGATGACAGACATAATAGATGAATGAAGGTGGAACAAGTAGGTAACCTCAGGCTTCCACCTAGAGCAGGGGTGGGCAAACTTTTTGACTCGAGGGCCACCATGGGTTCTTAAACTGGACCGGAGGGCCGGAACAAAAGCATGGAAGGAGTGTTTGTGTGAACTAATATAAATTCAAAATAAAGGAGCAGAGGGGAGAGCAAGAGAACCCTCGCTCTTTCGGCTCCGCGGGCCGGATAGAACAGCCGAACGGGCTGGATCCGGCCCGCGGGCCGTAGTTTGCCCACGGCTGAACTAGAATCTCCGTTTTTACCTGTCACCGTTAAGAAAAGAGAAAGATCATCCATTCAAAAGCAGCGGCCATCCAATTAGCACTTGACTCCAAGTAATAGATCATATCAGAGATTTTATTGACAACCTGTAGGACATTATCTTTCCAATGACACGTGGCATGACCTTTCACTCCAAACGGTTTGGGAGAGGTTTGAGCACAGCTACTCGGAAGCCGCCACGGCGCCAGCGCATGACACACCCTGCGCTCCGCACAGCAAGCAAAGGGCGCGTTGTCTGAAACACAATTACTGTTGATGAAGTGCCACCGACATCCCGTGAGCGCACCGCCCGTGTTTAACACGCATACTTAAAAGCCAATTGAACTGGATTTCCTTCCTCGAGAGTTTATTATTGCTACTGTTTTTTCCTACAGAAAAATCAAATGTTCTATAATGCATGTTGTGTAAACACTGTTCTAATACCACAGAAAATGCTGTTAAATGTCAGAGGAATTTAGAGCCTTGTTGTTGAAAATCACGGGCTCGGATGTTACAAGTATTTAGGTCTTTGGGAATGTGAATAAGCAATGAGTGGAAATCTTTCAGAAGTCCCGATTCGGCTGTAGAACATGGTGTGATCGCTCGTTTATTCAAAGAGCCAGTAATTGTGGCTGCGGAACGCAGGGAAGACCTGGGATGCTCCTACTTTGGTGCCATAGAAGCATTCAATCCCACAGTCTCATGCACTTCAGGAATGCGCCTTCATTTTCATTCATGCGTTCACTGTGCTAAGCAGTAAAGTGTGTAAGGCAGTTAACATAATGGGCTGCCTCAGTTTACCCTGTGAGCACTGGAGGAAGGGAAACACAGGCAGAACTTTAACCGGCAGGGGACACTTCAAAAGACACCAAAAGGAGTTCAACTCGGGTTAAATGCACATGCACACGCATGTGAACACGCAGAGACGCACGTCACACAATTATCGAACAGTCCAGAATAGAAACGTTTGGGTAGTTGTTCATGTTCATGTTGACCAATGTCACCCCAATAAAATTTAATTTAAAAAATAAAGAAAGGGATCATGAAATCACGTTCTCCGGTTCTCATAACCTGTTTCATCAGTTCTTAGAAATCAATTGCAATTTTTAAAAAGCCTCCAAAGAATTCTAAAAGAGCTGCCTGGCATCAATGTGGCCCAGTGTGAGCTCCCTGGGGTGCCGAGGGAGGGTGGGGTGCAGGCACAGGCACACCGGCTGCCACGGAGGACATTCCAGCTGCCCTCGCTCCAACACACAGCTCTTTATGCTAAAACTAGAGGCCTAGTGCATGAAATTTGTGCAGGGGGCGTTCCTCAGCCCGGCCTGTACCCTCTGCAATCTGGGACCCCTCGGGGGATGTCTGACTGCTGGTTTAGGCCTGTGGGATCAGGCCTAAACCGGCAGTCGGACATCCCTCTCAAAATCTGGGACCTCTGGCTCCTAACTGCTCACCTGCCTGCCTGCCTGATTGCCCCTAACTGCCACTGCCTATCTGATCGCCCCTAACTTCTCTCCCCTGCCTCAACCCCTGCTACCATGGCTTTGTCCAGAAGGACGTACGGAAGATGTCTGGTCTATTTGGTCTAATTAGCATATTGCTCTTTTATTAGTATAGATGAGAATGTCCTTGGCACTCCTGGGCAGTTCATGTCCTGCCCTGCACCCTCTCTCGTGCATTCTGGGAGTTTGCAGGGACAATTTAAATATCTGAACCGGCAACTCTTCTGTCAGCCCCACCCATGATTAGTGCTGCGGGGAAACATGCCCACGTATTCCCATGGCTCATGAGGAGCCAGTATTCCAAACTCTCAAGTTTAATTCCAAAATGCCCGAGAAGGACTCTCTCAGCTCCTCCCCATGGACACCGTGTGTCACCGTGAGTGTTCGATAGCGATGACAGAGTGCAAGCAAAGCATGCGGGAGAACCCAGTCCCCCTGGTAGACCTGCAGCCGTGGCTGCTGCGCTGTGGTCTCTCCGTCCTCCGGGGCCACATGGGGACCCTCCATGGGCCCAGGCCCACGCTGAGCAGCTGTGCGCAGGCCACTGAACTGGGGACTTGGCAGCCGGTGGGGTGTCTGGTCACTGCTCATCCTGAACCCCAGGCAGCGTGGCCCATGGAGGGGAGCTAGGCTGGACCTCCCGCCAGAAGGACACACCAGCTCGCTTCCCTTTTTCTGCCACTTTCCCTCTTCCCCATGCCCCTCCCTTTTCTCACCAAGCCCCACCCTTCTCCACCAAGTCCCTCCCATTTCCCATCAAGCCCCCCCTTCCCACCAAGCCCCACCCCTTCTTCCCCACCAAGCCCCACCCCTTCTTCCCCACCAAGCCACGCCCCTTCTTCCCCATCAAGTCCCTCCCATTTCCCATCAAGCCCCACCCCTTCCTCTCCACATCCCTAGATGTGAATCACTTTCCTTCTCCCCAATGCCATCCTCCTCCTCCTCTCCCTCCTCCTCCTCCTTTCCCATCCTTTCTCTTGGAAATCCCTCCTACTCCTGGACCCCATATATTGAATTTCCACTGTAATGTCCTGAGTAACAGCCCCTGGCCTGGAGCCCCGCTGCTCCAGCACGTCTTGGCTGCAGAGCCGCAGGCAGTTACTTAAAATCTCTGCCTCCGTTTCCTCATCTCTCAAGCAGGGATAATAGCACTATCTCTCTATACGGGGTCACTGGAGGGTTAACCGAGTTGATGCAGACACTGTGCTCAGAACACTGCCTGTAGAAGTTTAACGTACTGCTGTGCTATTCTGAATGCAGGCGACTCTCAAATTCTTATGCACACGAGGAAATCCCATTGCTCTTCGAGGACACTGCTAATGACAAAGGTTTTTGAGTAATTGTTCTGCACACAGAAGGAGAGAGAGAGAAATGGAGAGAGGAGGGCGGGGGAGAATGATCACATTTAAAAAACTCAGGAAAAGAACGTGAGGGGTGTGGGAAGAGATTGGACAAAAATCTTACACCTATGGATGAAGACAGTGGCAGGGGGTAAGGGCATGGGGTGGGGTGGGGAATCAGGTGGAGGGGAGCTATGGGGTAAAAAAAGAAAAAGAGGAACACCTGTAATAATCTGAACAATAAAGATTTATTTAAAAAAAACACGTGCATAATAAACTTGAGTGAAGAAGAAAGTCTCCTACCCACGTGTGTGATTCCGGGCAGAAGCTAGCCCCCACCCCACCCCGCGGGAGAGAGAACGAGGAAGGCAGGCAGAGAAGCGAGCTGCCAAAAGATTTCTTGTGTTTTGGGCGGAAATGCTGGCCTCAACGCAGAGGGAGAGCTGGGCCTGCAGCCCCCAGGGGTGCGGTGGGGCCTGGGCTCCAGGATGGGCACTCCCAGCCCTCCCCGCCCTCCCTGCAGGTGCGGATCTGGCTCCTCCCAGCGCCCCCAGCACAGGTGGCCTTGGTGAGGAGGGAGCACGTGATGGGCCAGCGGAGAGGAAGCACTCAGGAGGCTGCATTACCCTTAAATATTATCCGTCTGTTTTCCTTAGATGTGGGGTTAACAACGAACGTGAAGGTAAATCAAAGGCTCCAAATGAAGTCCCCCCACCCCGCAGCAGGCGCTGAGGGTCACTCCAAGATTGTGCTCTGGCGCTGGGGTCACTCTGCCTGTTTGATTCGTATTGTGTGGATTCAGATTATTTCTGGAAACAGGAGAATTGTCTCCTGGCTACACAATTCCCAGGCGTTCCCCAAGGCGCTGCCATGGGAGGGTGGGAGGGAGCCCCAACAGCCCATCACACCCTCCCCTGTGCCCCACCCCCCCCCAGCTCAGGGACGGAGACCAGCTTTTCAAGGCCACCCTGAGAATGCACAGCAAGGAAACCCAGAATTCTTCTTCGTTTTAAGGGGAGACAGTCCAAAATAGGGAGGTGGATGAGAGTTCTGTAAAGAATAAGTAGACCCTGAAACCTCTCCTTGCAGAGTCTTGCTAACCAGCCGAGAGCCGGAGCTTTAAGATCGCTCCTGTAAATGCCTCCCAGGGTGTCCTCCCTGATTAAGGATGTGTGAGGGTTATTGAGTTTTGAATTAGACGCACTTTAATAAAACAGTGGAATGTGCTTACCTGATTGCACCTGTATTGATTGTGTTAAAGAGGTCTATCCTTGGATGGGGGTCAACGATTTTACATAAACTTACTAGGGACTCAGACTGGTATTCGTTTTCGGATTCTTGTAGGCTATCCAATTTGTTAGATTTCGCTAATCTGAAAAATTTAAGAGTGTGCCTCTTGTTGAGATTTTTTTTTTATACCTGTGTTAAATTTTGCTCAGTCTCCCTGACTACATACTCAATCGAGGTAGCAAGAAAGGCTTGGATTAAATCACAGAATTTATGTCAATTGTTTTTAAAATTTAAGAGGTCTTTTTACTTTACAAAAGTAAAATGCATAGCTACATGTCATCACATAGGAAAACTCGCTACATAGCTAAATACAATGGAACACACAATTCATAATTAAAATGCAAAATGCCTGTTCAATTGACATACCTACATTCAACAGTATATTTCAAATTACTACTCATATTGTTCCTGACGGCTTCCAGAAAATCAATTTACAAGTAAACTCACGAGCAGCCTTCTCCCTGGCAGTACCATGAGCTTCACTTCTGCAAAGAAAGACATTGTCTGGAAACTTCCAGCGGCATGTGTACGAGGGCGCAAACACAGTCGTGTATCTTCAGGGCATCTTTGAAGGTTTTCCGAAATGATAGAGGTCTTCCTGAAACAGGCTTTTCGATTCCACAAAGCAAAACCAACAGCTCAACATTAAAACTGGTACCTTCTTTAATTCAGCTTTTGTTTGTTTGCTGTCCTGGGCCTCATTGCACTGGCCAGGAAGGGACAGACAGTGAACAGTATTGGGTTTAACCAAAACGGTGGTTTTGGGGGGAGAGAACAGCACAGGGACAGGACAAGAGTTCTGGGGGTGTATCAAAGGAGTCACTGTCGTGGGGACCACGGGATCCGAGCTGGGTGACCAGGGAGTGGGAGGCAGAGTAGGATGGGCATTGAAAAGGGGTAGGATGGGTGAATTCAAGGTCTCAGTGAAGACGTATTTCATATGGATGTAAAAATACCAGAGCAGGTGCCCTGGAGAGCAAGGGGTGGGGAGAGAATGCTTTACTACGAGATGTTGTAGGGAGTGTGGTTATTGGCAATAATGAGTGCAAGCAAATGGTCATGGGAGTAGATGGTGGAAGTGGAGGAAGAGAGTTTATATCGGAAGTGGGGGGATTAAGGAGCAAGGGGGCGGGGTGCTTGACAATCCTTTACCTGGCTGTGAAAGTCATCAGGAATGATGATCGGCGTGCAGGTGGGGAGAGAGATGTAAGAGCTAAACTCTGGCACTGCCCGGGAGAATGGCAGCTGACTTCAACGAGGAGGGGGTGCACCTGGGATTTTGCCAGGGCGGGTGCTTCTGGGGTGCAGGTGGGCTCGTCTGCTTGGTTTGCTGTTCTAGGAAGAGCAAGGGAGACACGGTCCACCTCCAGGACCTGCGGGATGCATCACGGGGCACCATCACCCGGGGGCTTGCAGGGGAAACTGAGTCTTCAGGAGGCAGTTAGGTCTGTGTCAGAGCATCTATGACAAGACCCTACACGAAGCAAACCAACACTGACATAACGGCAGCAGAGAGAGAGAGAAAGGGGTGCAGCCTGAGAGTACACAGGTAGGCTCGTCAGTGTGAGCTTATGAGGAGCATCTTCCATTTGGGGGTGGCATTGGGACCTGTGGGGCGGCGTGAGCTCTTCCTGTCTTAGACACATCAGTGGATACAGCTGGTTGCTGACGCCCTGGACCATTCAGTCCGTGGAAGGTTAAAATTGGACAAGCTTGGCCAGTGTCTCACTAACAGCCCCACCCCAATCCTCCCTGTGCCCGAGGGGAAAGGTCGGAGGACAATCACACAGGCATCGCAGTGTTTCCTTTTAGAAAATGTCAGAGACCCTGAGGGGCGTGCCCTGTTAGCTGCGATCCCAAAGCAGGAGCTGGAGGGGCCCAGAGGTTCTTTCCAAGTCCAGGAATCCGCGACTTCAAGCTGTTCCTCTGGTAGAAGGCACAGAAATTTTCTTTTAGAAGGAGAAATACTAAGACCCAACATATTGATACCAGCCCTTCCTGGGCTGCACACATGTGCGTGTGCATACACACACACACACATACACACACACACGCACACACACACACACACACACATGCACACACGTTTCTTCCCCTGCCCAACTGATGCTGTCATTCAGACCTCACCGAGTCCCCTCTTTATGTCTGCTTGGTGGCCTCCATGCTCATTACTTATAAGATGATGTGGTTTGTCTCTGTCCTCGTCCTCTGACTGGACTTGAAGATAGAGATGCTCTTATCTTGGTGTCCCCAGGATTCAGTAGGTGTGGGAGCCTGGGGAATGCTTATCGGACACAAAGAATGAAGATAAGCAAATGCCCTGAGACCCGCCACAGAGGGAGGAGCATCGTTTGGTTTTGTGACTCGTGCCATTTCCCCTCCTTAAAGGGGCCAGCTCTGTGTGCCTTCCTCCTCACCATGCACTCCGAGCCACCTGCTCACGGTCCTGGAGGTGTCTGTAGTGGGGCTCCTGACTGTGACATTTTCAAAATAGGGGCCATCCCCTCCCAAGTCAGGGTGGGCCAGGGCGTGTCCATTTGTCTCATGAATAGACCTGACATAATGCCGGACACCAACAGACACTGTTCATCCATTCAGTCATTTGTGGCCTCCACACGAAGCCTGCCTCAAAGAACCAAAGGCTGAAAAGTCAGTATATTTTAATGAATCCACTTACTCATACCTTTCAAGTAGATTCCTGAATAGTTCTTTAAAAACCAAACAAAGGACCTAATGGTGTGAATGACACCAAGAGCACAGAAATGCTCACACAGTATCACAGGCTGCTCACACGGTAAGCACCGCTCCAAAGCATGTCACCGCCACCTCACACTGTACCCACACACACAGGAACATTCAGGGTGCAGGAGGCAAAGGCCACACCTGTGGAACCGGATAGTCCTACAACGGGAGGCCCCAGCGAGGGGTCCTGGTCCCCTAGGTAACAACTCAATCGATTGTCAAACTTTTATTCCAACTTCAATACCCTTCAAGCCAGGGAGCTAGTAAGAAGTTGAGGATACAATTTAAGTAATTCAAAAAGGATTAAGGAAAGTAATTGCATGTGAACAAAAGAGGGAGTTTCATGTCATACTTTCATTACTGTCATACAAGGCACCCAGGACGTGAAAAGATCTGGGCGTAGGCTCACGTCACACCACAAAGCCACATGCAGAAGCAACAGAATTCCCACAGCCGTGATCTGTGGGGACAGCAGACACACCGGCTGGCAGGAGTCCTGTGCCCACGGCACCCGCGGGAGCTGGCGTGGGAGAGCACGCAGAGCCGCTGAGATTCGGCGTGGGCTTGGTATTTACAGATGGGGCGCTGGGAGCCACGGGCCACCTCCATGCCTGTCCTCCCAGCCGGGGACCCAGGGCCACAGAGCATGGCGGACAGCAGGGCGGTCTGTTCCCAAGGTTCATCACAAACATGGTCACAGAAAGTGCTTTCAGAGAATCAGGAGGAGAAGGAAGAGAGCCCGCTTGTCAGGGGAGTGACGGCTCTTCCGTTCTGAGTCCCGAGTCCTGGCTGTGGCCTGTGAACAGCGACCATGGTCATTGTCGGGCGGAGGAAATAGAGCAGCCGTGGGCAAACTACGGCCTGCGAACCAGATCCGGCCCATTCGGCTGTTCTATCCGGTTCTCTTGCTCTCCCCTCCGCTCCTTTACTTTGAATTTATATTAGTTCACACAAACACTCCATCCATGCTTTTGTTCCGGCCCTCCAGTCCAGTTTAAGAACCCATTGTGGCCCTCAAGTCAAAAAGTTTGCCCACCCCTGAAATAGAGGCTCCTTCTTCATCAAAAAGTGTGCCATGAAGTCAGACACCACCTGCTGTGGGAACCACCGCTGGCTCGTGGTGAAATGAGCAAAACGAAGAGTGAGTCTGAACTGGAAGCGAAATGTGGTCATAACACATTGTCTCCTTCCAGCATGAGCCCTCTCACCCCTGTTCAGTGTGAAATGCACTCTCTCTCCTGTGGTCATCAGGACATGTCTGAGGCGAGAGTCATGTCTAGTTAGTTTGATTGAGGTCGTGTTGGCACCACACGAGGTGGGCAGCCCTGCCGAGCCCCCCCTTCCCAGGGGGGTTCTCTGGGTAGGAGGCCACTCCCGAGCGGAGCCGACGCGCTCACGGCCTGGAAGCACTTGGCTTGCAGCGTCCAGCCTGACCGAGAGCCGGCGGGAAGCCTGCTGCACCGGTGAGCACGCCCTGCCTCTTCGCCTCCTGCCCAGGAGGCGAGTCACGGGTCAGCAGGACTCAGAGGGCTTTGCCAGCGGGGCCACCAGACGCCCCACAGCCCGGCCACCGGCACAGGGCCCTGTCCTTGATGCCAATGAAGCCCGAAGGTCAGGGAGGGTGTGTGCCCTTCATCCTCCCAGAATGTAAGTCGCCCCAGGACCCAGCTCTCAGCACAGAACAGAGACGCAGGCTGCCGGCGCTCCTGGGGCAGGGCTGAGTGCCGAGTCTCTGGGAGACAGACACGCCCTGTCCCTGGAGAACTCCTTTCTCTTTGGTCTGTGAGACCATCTTGCCCTTCACCCAGCCCAGCTGTTTCTTTCTTCTTCTGTCCTTTCTCTTCTGCCCCACGGCCCCGCGTGTACCCAGCCGGAGTCACTTAGGCAGGAAACTTACAGAGCGGTCACAGCATGCGGCGGAGACCGTGGGTCTGGCCCTGACAAGGAAGGCTTTGGTCTCCGACTTCTGTGAAGGCTCCGTTTTGGTGGAAATGATCTCTAACATCTCTCCCATCCCAAACATCTGGCCGAGGATGCATCAGAGGGAAATGTGTTTTCTCTGACCTGGACCGCGGGGTTCTCCCAGCGTCCAGCAGTGAGCCAGCCCTCTGCTCTTCTTTGCTTGTCCTAGTGCATGCCGGGCTGTCCTCCCATTTATCCACGCTTCCATTCATCCATCCACTCGGTCAGTTTTCTCCTGCTTGTCACATGCTGCCGAAGAGTCCCCTCCGATGTTTCTCACCACGTGCTCGTGGTAACCAACCGCTGCTGTCTGCACACACAGGCCTGGCTCTCCTGCCCCCGGGGAATCTTCATCTACTTCCCCAGGTAAACGCCCCCACGCTGCGTTTCCTTCGGAATTACACTGTGGAATTTCTAATGCTCTTTCTTTCCAGCTGTTTGTGCGCCCCCGTCCCTGACTAGACTGTGAGCTTCCTGAAGGGGGACACTTCTGTCTTGCCCACGTCACAGGCCTACGAGAGAGTGTGCGCAGAGCACGTGTCTGTGACGACAGCCACAGCTCCTCTGTGGCTCTCTCTAAGCCCCAGCCACTGTTCTTGCCAAGGCCCCTTACATGAAGTCACTTGATCCTGGTGGTTACTCTAGACCAGGGGTGGGCAAACTTTTTGACTCCAGGGCCACAGTGGGTTCTTAAACTGGACCGGAGGGCCGGAACAAAAGCATGGATGGAGTGTTTGTGTGAACTAATATACATTCAAAGTAAAGGAGCGGAGGGGAGAGCAAGAGAACCAGATAGAACAGCCGGATCCGGCCCGCGGGCCGTAGTTTGCCCACGGCTGCTCTAGAGTGATTTATTGCTGTCACCTCCCCGTACAGATAAGAATCGGAGGCTCACAGGGGGCAAGGGACCTGCCTAGGTTCACACAGACGAGATGTGGTGGATCTGGGACGCAAGCGCAGCAGACTGTTTCCTAATTCCATACAACATCGCCCTGTGTGGCCTCGTCATTTATGGAAGAGATTGAAGAATTGACAATGCCATTGGCTTCACAGGAAGGTCTGGATGACATTAAATGCGGTGATGATGTCTACTACGTAATACACTCAAACAGCAGAACTTCTGGAAGGACCTTCAGATCCCGAAACCTAATATCGGGCCTGATTTCAACAGCTACCCCTCTCTTTAGTGCAGCCGTGGGCAAACGACGGCCCGCGGGCCGGATCCGGCTGTTCTATCCGGTTCTCTTGCTCTCCCCTCCGCTCCTTTACTTTGAATGTATATTAGTTCACACAAACACTCCATCCATGCTTTTGTGCCGGCCCTCCGGTCCAGTTTAAGAACCAATTGTGGCCCTCGAGTCAAAAAGTTTGCCCACCCCTGCTTTAGTGTATAGTAGCTCATATTGATGAATGGCATAGCTCTCGGGGAGGCTTCCATGGCAAACTCTGCCCCTGAACTGAACCTATTTCTTCTATCCCGTTGGAATTCTCCTTCCCAACCAGCCGCTAAGCTTCACTTGCAAATCCATGGACTTGAATAGTTCAGGCTTTAGTCAGAGCAAAAGAAGCCGCAACTGCAGCGAGGCTGAAATCCATGGCTTTGGAAATGAGAACTGAACCTCCAGGCGCCTTGATGGGGGACACTGCGATGAATAAACGGGCAAATTAACAAATGACTCCCCCTGCGTTCTTCACTGAATATTGACTAAATAAGAGCTGAGCGGCGAGCCGCCCGCAGATTAATTTGCCAGTTCAACGTGCGAGACTCTCTGAGGCTTTCCTCTAGCCGGACCGGGCCTCGGTTAATTTCGTTACAGCTGAAGAGCCGAGACAAAAGGGGAGATGAATGATGTTCGAAATTAGCGTTTCCCCCTCCAGGGCTAATCTACAAATCAGACATTATCAATTTTTTTTTTTTATCCCGTTCCCAAATCAAATAATTTCCGAGACTCCATCCTGGCTGCGTCTGAAACAGAAGACCCCAGCGGCCCGAGCCTCGCAGCTGTGGTGTGTGCTCTCCTTCCTCCACTTAGAAGGAGATTTATTCCTTTGGGCAGGGATGGCAGCCTTGGCTCCCAGGCCCGGGAGGGCGGGGAGGGCGCTGGCAATCCCCGCAGGCCCGGGCGGCAGACCCAAACACATCAGCACTCTTTCTCAGGGACACAATGGGAACTTGTGAAGACGCCTCTTTCATTGGCCATTTCATTTTCCTCTCTTTAAGGCATTCTTTGGGAATGCGGGGGCCCCCTCCCCGCCCCCCGGCCTCTGAGCTGTCTCCCAGGCCCTGACAAAGGCGCCATTCAGGGCTGTGCTGGGCGGCTGCTGACATCACGGGCCCAGGACGGAAAGCTACAGCGTGTTCCCAGGCAGCGCCGGGCCGCAGCGAGCTGGCGCGGGCACCACGCGGGAGGCGAGAGGGGGGCCTGGGCGCATTGGGAACGGGGGGCCGAGGGGCTGGCCCCGGGTTCCACTGAGGATGAAAAGCTGTAATCAATCACCAAAACCACCCAGGTCTCTTCTCCGTCTCCCTTCCCTTCTGGAACCTTCCCGTCAGCATTCCTGAATAAGCCACGTGTCCCGCAAATGCTGCAAAACCCAGACATGTGACCTTATCGGGAAGGGGAGGCAGGACGAGGAGGGTCACCCGTCCGACTTGCTGAGTTCACGGTCAGCGCGACGCAGGGAGCGAGGGCGCATCTGGCCTGGCGGAGGCGCAGACTTCCCGTGTGACCCCGAATATCACACCATCCTGTGCCGGCGACATGGCTCCGGGACTCGGCATGGGCCTGCCTACACCCTTTCCTCCTGAAATAAACCTTTAGGAAGGCCGAGGCGCTGTCTCCAAGAACCAGAGACTTAAACACCCCATTTGTCTTATTTACATGACCAGCCCATGGGCCCCCGAGTGCTCCATGCTCAGTAACCATATTCTGCCCGGTGTCCGCCACGAGGCTATACCGGTTTCTGGAGCCTTCCTGCCGGTGCAGCCGGTGTGTTTACTGCGCATCACACACGTTACCAGGCGGGCCCGCTGCTACGGGCGCGGTTACAGGCACTGAGCGGGGGCCGTTCCGTCACGCCCCCGCGGCGGTGCGCACCCCCGTCTTTCCCACGGGATGAAAGCGCACTGTGGGAACCCTCCTCTCAGCAGCCACACTCAACAAAAGGCCGTTTCTTCTGAAAGTCCCATTTAATTATAGTCTCTGCAAAGCAGCGGACGTTCTGGAATTTCCCTTAAACCCAGTAACGTGGCAGAGCGCTTGGCCTGTGCACAGCGTGAGCAGAGCCTAGGGCACGGGCATCCAAGTCCCCACACCTCCGTTTGCTCGTTTCAAACCAGGTTCTGGGGTCACAACGTGGGGGCTGTCTCCTCCCCCGTCAGCACAGCCCACCCCGGAGTTTGCAGTTTTATAAAACCCTGTCCTGGGGCTGTTTCTAAGCACAGGGTCCCCCCCCCCCAAAGATGCCTGCAGCTTGCCCTGAGGCCCGGCCCGTGGACTTCCTTGGCCTCACGGGTCACTGCTGACCCTCCTGGAGGCGGATGAGCATTTGTCCAGCTTGCTCACCGAACCCTGAGACTCCCGCCTGCGTGGTGGGCAGCAGCCCTGGCCCCCGGGGACCTTTGCCACCACCGCACAGTCCGCTGCCCCTCGGCGACGCCTCGGCCTGCTGTGCAGCCCGTGGGGTCTGCGGGAGGCCCTCCCCTCCCCTCCCCCCGCTCTCCACTGGCCTCTGCAAGGAGCTTTCACCTCGGGCTTTCCGTTTCTCATCTTTGAAATGGACACGACAGGACCCACTGCCCGTGGCACAAGGGCATTTTGAGGCCTGAAGGACATCATGCTTGTTAAGGACAGAGTAGCTGTAATTGGGGGGCTCGGGATAGCAGAATAAAGACCTCAGAAAGGCAGCAGGAAGGGGAAGTGATGAGCTAAGAGGCGGAAATGGGAGAACACACAGCCATCAAGGCCGGTCGCCGCCTTGGCATCCGCCGTGCACAGAGCCGCACAGGATGTCCCTCTCCTTAGCGCTGCTCCCGGCGGCCCTCTGAGCTGCTCGGAACAGCGTGCAGGCCCGTCAGTGAGGCGCTGCTGCACGTTGGGACGCACCTCCACAATGGGGGAGTCCCTGCGGGTGCTCCCCGCCAGGCGTGCTCCCTGCATTTCACATGGAGACACAGCAGGCGGCCCAGCCTGAGGTCCCTGCGCACAGGCAATGGACACAGGCTCAGCATGCACAGCAGACACTGCACGGCCCAGCCTTTGCACGGTAAACACACACCACTCAGGGAGGGCACTGAGGCTGGGACAGAGGGCCATGGGGGGATGGGGGAGGCTGGGACAGAGGGCCATGGGGGGATGGGCGAGGCAGGGACAGAGGGCCATGGGGAGATGGGTAAGGCAGGGACAGAGGGCCATGGGGGGATGGGGGAGGCAGGGACAGAGGGCCATGGGGGGATGGGCGAGGCAGGGACAGAGGGCCATGGGGGGATGGGCGAGGCAGGGACAGAGGGCCATGGGGGGATGGGCGAGGCAGGGACAGAGGGCCATGGGGGGATGGGGGAGGCAGGGACAGAGGGCCATGGGGGGATGGGCGAGGCAGGGACAGAGGGCCATGGGGGGATGGGGGAGGCAGGGACAGAGGGCCATGGGGGGATGGGTGAGGCAGGGACAGAGGGCCATGGGGGGATGGGATGGGCGTGGCAGGGACAGAGGGCCATGGGGGGATGGGCGAGGCAGGGACAGAGGGCCATGGGGGGATGGGATGGGCGTGGCAGGGACAGAGGGCCATGGGGGGATGGACGAGGCAGGGACAGAGGGCCATGGGGAGATGGACGAGGCAGGGACAGAGGGCCATGGGGGGATGGGCGAGGCAGGGACAGAGGGCCATGGGGGGATGGGCGAGGCAGGGACACACGGACAGCAGACGACGGGCAGCTCTGAGCCAGCCTGAGGTTGACAGGGACAGTTCCAGGTGGACATATTTGTGGTGAATTTATAACTGATTGCATAGGCACAGCCAGAGGCCTGGGAGTCCAGACTGGGTGGAGGCTGGAGAAGAGGAGACACTGGCGTTGTCTGATGGGCCCCGGAGGGTTCCAGGGGTCATTGTCCGCTGGGGTGGGGTGGGAGGGCCGGCGTGGGTCACTCAGGTCTGGGCGTCGCAGTGGGCTCCTGGGGGCTGGTCTCAGGGCTGTACGTGCAGCCCTCTCGGCAGGCGCTGCAGGCGTTCGGGGGGCGGGGGCCTCTGTGTGGTCAGTGGCTTTGGAGGCAGGAGGCCCGCTGATGCTGCACAGCCTGCCAAGGAGCCCGGTCCTCATGCTCAGGTGCTGGCAGGGGAGCATGGCCGTTTCTGGGAGTGTCCACTCCTCATGCAGCTGCGAGGGTTCACTCCCCCGCAGGACACGGTGAGCAGCACAGCCCGCGGCCACCTGAGGCTGGAGAGCTTTTCAGAGCTCAACCCCCTTCCACAGAGAGCAATGGGGAAGGACCCCCAGAAATGGCGGGGCCACACAGCCAGTTTCCTGACCAGACCTTGGCTCCGTGGCAGCAAATGTGTCTGTTCACTTGTTAACCAGTCCAGCCGTGGGCAAACTACGGCCCGCGGGCCGGATCCGGCCCGTTCGGCTGTTCTATCCGGCCCGCGGAGCCGAAAGAGCGGAGGGTTCTCTTGCTCTCCCCTCCGCTCCTTTACTTTGAATTTATACTAGTTCACACAAACACTCCATCCATGCTTTTGTTCTAGCCCTCCTGTCCAGTTTAAGAACCCATTGTGGCCCTCGAGTCAAAAAGTTTGCCCACCCCTGGGTTAGACGCTGTTTAACCAAGATTTTAGAGGCAACCCCAAGAACCTCTCAGCTGGGAGCTTCTGTCGGTCCAGTTGGAGGTCTCCAGCACACAGCGAAGGATGTCTGGCTTTAGGACAAACGCATTACCCCTGCACATGCAAACTGACATCACCACGGATTGCTGTAGATGAGCTTTCAACGCTCAGAATTCAACTGCACAATCGGTAATAAAGGGAGGGCTAAAATATACTTACGTACTAGTCAATACACACTGACATACTGCCGCTCTTGATGAGCTCTTCCTAGCAGACACTGTGACCACACTGCCTGGTGACAAGCCTTCTCCTCATAGAGACAGTCCATTGGTGGAGACAGACGAGCTAACAGGCAGTTCCACAGGATAAACGCCTCCGGAGGTCTGAGCCAAGAGCTGTGAGGGCACGGGGAGGGAGACCTGAGCTCCTGGGGAAACCAGCAAAGTCCGACCTGAGCCCCAGCCCCTGAGCGGGACAGGAAATAGGAGGACTGGGGGGTTGCACGTTGGAAGGATGGTCTGTGCGCCGAAGCCGCCGAGCACCAGAGGTGGGAGGGCCTCTCTGCATGGCCAGGGGCCATGGTTTCTGCGAGTGCTGACTGCCAGCTCCGAGGGCGGAGGCAGGGACCGAGCCAGCAGGTGCACCGCGTCCCGACCCTCCTGGCTGCTCCTCATCTGTTTGTCTTCGCTCCGGACTTCGATTCTTGCCACAGGCTTTTTGCCGCCTGGTTGACTGGGAAACACTTGCCTGTCAGGAGGAGGCTGGCCTTTGCCGGCCCACCCCCTGCACCAGCACCGCCAAGATGCCAGCAGGTGAGTGTTGGCCTGGGAGAGGCACTGCCCCACCACCTGGCTCTCACACGGCAGGGGCCAGGAAGCCAGGGCTCCCGCGGGAAGCCGTGCCCTCCGTGGGCACTGAAGGGGTTTTGCTCGGAAAGAGAATATGAAGGGGAATTTCCCAGCCATAAGCTGCGTGCCCCCGGGAAAGGGAGCATAACGGATAGGATCTGTGGTTCAACTGGAGCAATTGTGTTTTATTTTAAATAGAGTAACTTTCCTCGACAAGCATCTGACTTTGGCGACACACTGAAGAAACGGGAATTTTCTCCCAGGAAACGTCTCAGCTCTTTAGAAAAGAAAGAAATCCAGGAGCCTATTTCTTTTCAGAGCCCAATTTAATTATAAGGCCACATGCCCAGGACCGCGGGGTGATAGCCTCCGAGGACAAAGGTGCCGTGTCTGGAGCCGGGGCCCTTTGATGGGCAGCCGCACCGCACCTGGCTTTCCTCACCAACGCCGTTGAAGGGCCAGCCTTCCCAAGGTCACCAAGATCAAAGGCGTGGTCACGCGTGGCCGGGGCCTGTACCCTCTCCCTGACAGCGAGGCGTTTCCTTTTGCTGTTGTCCTTTGTCTTATTCGTCCCGTGGCACGTGTGTCTCTCTGCATTGGTTTTCACAAGGACCTTTCTCAAAAGACATTCTTACTGATTTCAGAGAGGAAGCGAGAGAGAGATGGGAACATCAATGATGAGAGAGAATCATGGATCAGCTGCCTCCTCCATGCCTCCACTAGGGATCCAGCCGGCAACCCGGGCACGTGCCCTGACCGGGAATCATAGGTTCATAGGTCGATGCTCAACCACTGAGCAACACCGGCCGGGCCACAAGGACCTTTTACCCTTAATGCCTGTCTCAGCGTTTGAAGGCAGCTGCCAAATACACGGTAAAAGCTGAGCAGCTGCCGGTGGCAGTGGTCAGGATGCCTGTGCCCACCCTAACACCTCTGCTCAGACTGCTTCAGCACCTGGAACAGCTCCCTCCTCACCTGTGGGCCACGCCTCCCTTCCTGTGACAGGGGGACTCCACCATGGCTACCCCCCTGGAGTGAGCGATCTCGGGTTTCCACCCTTTGTCTCCCTCGGCTCTCAGCTCATCCCGGTTGGATGTGAGGTTTTGCTCAGAGCACACTCCACGTCCCAGCTCTTCTTCCTTTGTGGGTTCCACACCCAACTCCTGCCCTCAGCCCTGGACCGCACCTGCCACATTTGCCACTCAAGGGCCAGGGCCTGCCTCCACAGACATCAGGGGTCCTCAAACTTTTTAAACAGGGGGCCAGGTCACTGTCCCTCAGACCGTGGGAGGGCTGGACTATAGTTTAAAAAAAAAAAAACTATGAACAAATTCCTATGTGCACTGCGGGCCCGGGACATGTCGGCTGCTAAGCAGGATAGGCAGCGGCACCCGGCGGGCCGGATAAATGTCCTCGGCGGGCCGCAGTTTGAGGACGCCTGCGAAGGACGCTGGGATCCAGGGCATTTGCACACTGCGCTAACAAGTAGAAGGGGAAGAGGAGGGTGTTATCAGATGATACACTGCATGAGCTCCTTCCTTCCTGTGCCTCACAAGTTCTTCATAATTTCACAGGCATCAGGGCCAGGCCTGAGGACACACTGTGTGCTGGGCACTCTCCTAGACCCCGGCACATGAAGATTTTCCCCGCTGTTGTCATTGACCTCAGGTTGTCACTGTCCTCCTATTGTCACTGACCATGGGCCTGCTGTTCAGACTCTCAGTGAGTGCATTGCATAGATTTGTATTTAATTTTCATTATGGTGTGCAGGGCACAGAGCAGGGCACAGGGGCTCCGTCAGGCTCAAGGGCAAGCCCACCTCATTAGCTAGCCCTGCAGCGAGGCTGACTGAGGAACCAGGGCTCTCCCGCCCGGCCAGGCCCAGCCCCACCGCTATCTCCAGACCCGGCTTCCGTAATGACACACACTCCTTCATGCTCAGTCTCTATCTTTTCTCCTTGCCCACAGACAGGCGTGCTTCTCACGGGGAAAGGTGTCTTTGGATCCTGCCACTCCTCTTTTCTCTCTCCTTTCAAGGCCAAACTTCTTTGAAAAGTGATTAGAAAACCACTCCCGCCCCCATTTGCCAGCCACCTGCTTGCTTCTCCCTCCACACTTGACTGAAACAACTGTCTGGAAAATTACCACCGGCCTCATGGTCAGCTCATCGGGGAGTTTCTGAGGCTTCATTCTCTTCTGCTTCTGGAAGCCCAGGGCTCCGGCTCCTCCGCTGGCCCGGCCTCCGTGTCAGTTACCAAGTTCTTCAAGTTCCTTCCCGTGATTTGTCTTGGCTTTAGCCCCACATGCCCTTCCCACAGTCCCGCCGACATGGTCTAGGCCAGTGATCAGCCAACTGCGGCTCGCGAGCCACATGCGGCTCTTAGGTCCCTGGAGGATGGCTCTTCCACAAAATACCACGGCCTGAGCGAGTCTATTTTGAAGAAGTGGCGTGAGAAGAAGTTTAAGTTTAAAAAATGTGGCTCTCCAAAGAAATGTCAATCGTTGTCCTGTTGGTATTTGGCTGTTGACTGAGTTTGCCAACCACTGGGCTCAGCTCTCGTGGCCTTTCACCAGGATGAGTCACAGTGTCCCCTTGTGTCTGTGCAGTCCCATCCATTTCCTCTAGCAATCCCAACCCTGATCCTATTTTCCTGCTCGTAGCTTTATAATCCATCCCCTTCTTTTCCTTCCTGATGCCCAGTCACCCCATCTTCAGAGGGGTCCCAGTCTGAAACAAATTGAGAGCATCCTTCCTCCCTCCGCATCCCAACCCTGGAGCTCGAGCCAGAGAACGCCACAGCCGGAGCCCAGGTGGAGGTCCTTGCACAAGGTCCCATCTGGAAGCCTCCTC
The DNA here is from genome assembly GCF_963455305.1 of Plecotus auritus. NCBI lineage: Eukaryota > Metazoa > Chordata > Mammalia > Chiroptera > Vespertilionidae > Plecotus > Plecotus auritus. Next base: position 2,225,896 of record NC_137775.1, read on the forward strand.
GGCGGGTGGGTTGTGAGGTGCTGTGTATTCCATCTAGACCAGGGGTGGGCAAACTTTTTGACTCAAGGGCCACAATGGGTTCTTAAACTGGACCAGAGGGCCGGAACAAAAGCATGGAAGGAGTGTTTGTGTGAACTAATATAAATTCAAAGTAAAGGAGCGGCGGGGAGAGCAAGAGAACCGGATAGAACAGCCGGATCCAGCCCGCGGGCCATAGTTTGCCCAAGGCTGATCTAGACTCATGGAGGGCACGAGGCGAATGTGACGTCCAGAAAATCTTGAAACACGTGGAAGGGTGAGTCATTCATTCATCCGACAATCTCCGTTGTAACATCATAGAGTTAGGGAACACTCCTAGAAACCCACAAGGGTGAATTAGCTCAGACGAAACACTGCCTTTGCAAACTTGAGAGCCTAAGAATGAGAAATATTGAATTGTTTAAAGGGTCAAGAAAAAGGAGCACAAATGCATAATATGAATTTCTAATGGAGGAGAGGGTAAGCTGCACATCTGTGCTGCCCACATGGTCCAGCCATGACACATTGTCCCGTGAGCCCCTTGCTCTGAGGCCTCACAGAATCAAGAGCTCAGTGCAGGTAGGTCACCACACCATTACACATCATCTCAAAAGGTTGGCCCTTGACCATGGATGCTTATTCTGTGCCTTGGCTAGATCATAACTCCAGTTCAGGACCTCATCGGCCTCTTATTCTTAAATCCTCCATAAACCCTGTTATTGCAGCCATCCATACATTTCTGAATAAGTAATTGTAATTGTAATTGATTCTCAAAAATTTGAGACATGTGTTATCTTAGTCAACCATCTATGTTACATTTAAAAGAATGTTGGTACCACTTTCTAGGTGACACCGTGGGATGCATGGATTATCGATCTGACCAATTACAGTAGTGTGTGTGTGTGTGTGTGTGTGTGTGTGTGTTTGTGTGTACGTGCGTGCATGAACCATAGTTCATTCTTTTAGAAATGATCCATTTAGAGCTGTGTGTTAACCATTCAATTCAAACACATATAGAGGCACGTAAAATCATGCTTAAAACTTCCTAAAACAACCAATAGAAGTCTTTGGTCATGACTTTTAATATTAAGGCTACACAACTATGTGTAATATTAAATCTGAAAATATTATTTCTCCTAAAACAGAGCCTAATTCTTTCATAGGAACAGGTCTTCCCTTATTTTTCTACGATACGCCATTTTCAAGGAGTTTTTCCATCGCAACAGGGCATGTATGAAATGCTCACTTCTTTACAGAACTGGAACTTATGAACAACAAGGAAATGGGGGGAAATCTGCAGAGCCCCTTGTCCATGTTCCATGGAAATTTGTAAATACTCCGCTCAAACGTTCACAGCGAGGTCCACCGTGTGTCTTCACATCCTTCCACTCCACTGGCAGCACTACTCGGTGATTTGTACATGGCAAGTTTAAGAGACTCTAAAGAGTTTGGATGAAGGATAATCTATTGTCTCCGTTCGGCCACCATGGACCCTTCTGGGCATGAGGGAAGTCCACCTGGGTTCTTGCCCCCACAGACTCCACAGAAGAGAAAACCACAGGCGTGGGGGTGAGATGTCAGCCCCACCCTGAGGGCTCTGGGCAGCCAACTGTTCCCTTCAGAGAAGGTTCTTTCCAGGCGTGATCCTGCGGGTCCTTTGTATGCAGGGAAATCTCTCAGGACAATGCTTCAGGCCTCCAGGGAGGCAGTGGCCACTGGACCCCCAGGGCAAGGAGCAGAGCCCGGACTCAGGAGCACAGCTCCTGGTCGGTGAAGGGCTCAAATGGCGAGCAGCTGTCCCGTCTAGAGGAACGCGCCACGCGCATCCTCTAAAAATCAGCGCGTAGGAACCCCAGAGCTGCGAAGTGTCAAATGCCGGGGCTCTACAACTTTTGTTTGCTGCTGCTTTTATTTTTTCACTTTGAAGAAGTTGTAAAAGCTTGAACCTCACAGGAGAGCTATTCAAAGACCTACGTCCTTGAAAAATATAGTTAAAGTGGGATGTGATCTCGCTTCCCTTGGCTGTACCTGCAGTGCGGCTCTCCTTGCGTTCTCAGCGGCCCCCTCCTCCCTCCGCCTCCGCTTTGAAGAGCCGAGAGCTTCAGAGGAGGTCTCATTGATCAAGGACCAAGCGTAGAAGACGGTCCCCCAGCAGAGCCATCTGCTGAGCAGGGGGTCCCCCAGGCATCTGCTCACAGCCAACACGACCTACACCTCTAGGCAAATTCATGACCCAGAGGCCCACCCATTCGCTGTTCTCGAACCATGTCCGTGGGATGAGGGTTTAAATCTTGGCCGCCTTCAACACAGCTCCTGGTTATTCCAACATAAGACAGTTTTCCTTTCCTGTCAAACACGGGGCTTGCATTCTCTTGATAAATTCACGCCCTCCTTCTGGAAGTTTCATTGTTTCCCATCTCATCAGCACCTCCCTTTGCTCTTTGCTTGTACTCAATACAAAACACCTTGAAAGGCACTTGCAGAGCGTCTGACCTGGTGTGGAATTTCTCTGACCACCTATGTGAAAAGATAAAACAAAGCCCCAGTGTCCCAGCACCCCAGGATTCATCTTTAACGAAAATGCGAGAACAAGGCGCGAGGGGCCATCCTCAGCTGCCCCGAGGGAAGCGGGTGGCTTTCGGGGGAGTCCCTGGCCCTTGGGTACGTGCATGCCTCTGCGCTTTCCTGAGATTCAGCTCCGACTGGCCCAGTAGAGATGCGCGCTAACATAGTTCCGAGGTCAGCAAATGGCAAGGAAAACATTTAAAAATACAAATGCAGACCCGTCCTTCCTCAACTCCTGTTCTGCCCCTCCCGGCCCCCCAGCCTGGGCAGCAGCATAGCTCCTGCCTTCTCCGGCCGCAGCAGTTCCGCGTGCAAAGCTCGCCAGCCGGATGGGTGGAAACGTGGCTGAGTGATCGCACACAAATCCTGGCACGGAGAGAGCTGGCGTTTGGGAACTGCCTCGAGCAGTGCCCGTGTCTGGCTGGTGGCTGATAAAGGCTGTGGCTTTAAGATGTGATTCATTAGCATGCCCCCCTCTGCCACCTTCCGCAGCACCCACGGGTGATTGCTATCTGTTAATTGAATTCTGCGCCAGCCACTGCGCCTGGGTGTGCTTAGCTATAATTTCGAGGATTGTCCCTTCACTTCCTAGTCATAAATACCAGGGACACAAATAGAACGTCATGTATGTATGCATTCCCCAGAGTGTGCGTGAGGCCACGTGGGCTGTCACCTGTGTACGTTTACATATATGGGGATGTCTCTACTTTTTAAAGAGACTCACGTAAAGTCTATTTCAGGAGCGCAGTGGAATCAGCCAAACATGTCTGTCTAGACCAGCCGTGGGCAAACTACGGCCCATGGGCCAGATCCGGCCCATTCGGCTGTTCTATCCGGCCCGCGGAGCTGAAAGAGCGGAGGGTTCTCTTGCTCTCCCCTCCACTCCTTTACTTTGAATTTATATTAGTTCACACAAACACTCCATCCATGCTTTTGTTCCGGCCTTCCAGTCCAATTTAAGAACCCATTGTGGCCCTCGAGTCAATAAGTTTGCCCACCCCTGGAGACACACACAGGTCCAACCACTGGACAGGATCTGCTCTCGACGTTGCTGGGAGTCTGTGAGAGAGAAGAGGCATTTTTATCCTTCGCACAATCATCAAGCCTGACCCGGTGGCCGCCCAGCCTGTGAGCGGTTATAAAGCTGCTCATTTCCCACCTGTCTGCTTCCCGGGCGGCAAGCATGGACAGGCGGTGGTCCGGGAGCCCTCCTCGGCTCTCGGGCTGTGTCCGCATCAGGATGGTGCTGGCCAGCTGTGCAGAGTAGGGCACGGGGACAGGGCTGGGGACTCCTTCAAGTCGAGGATTTCAGCTAGCCCGTGTCAACCTGACCTCCGCTTCTTCTCATCAAAAGGAATCATTGGCTCCAATTTTCTAAGATTCGGCCAATTTCGTAAGGCAGGGCAGGAATTGCAAGCCCTCCCGGAGCTAAGCAGCATTTCCAGTGAGATGCTAGTCAGCCTTTGGCAAGAACATAAGGTGCCGACATAACTAATCCGGAAAAAGCATCCCAGACATTTCCCACGGCGAAGATGACCCCATCGAATCCTGCAGTGGGTGTTTCTCGGTGCATGAAGGATGGGCGCTTCGGATTTTCCAGGGACGCGTGGCTGAATATTGGCGATTCTAACCGCTACCTTTGCAAGGAGCCCTAGCGATATGCCAAGACCCCTCGTTCTGGGGAGACCGTCTCCGGTAGGCGTCCCAAGCACGTGGTGAGGCCGGCATGCTCCTCGGCCAAGGGCATCATGAGCAGGGTGTGCAGGGAACTTCTGGAGCCTATGCATCTGGATTAGAGCGACAAAGTGGCCCTGACTGGTTTGGCTCAGTGGATAGAGCGTCGGCCTGCGGACTGAAAGGTCCCAGGTTCGATTCCGGTCAAGGGCATGTACCTTGGTTGCGGGCACATCCCCAGTGGGAGGTGTGCAGGAGGCAGCTGATCGATGTTTCTCTCTCATCGATGTTTCTAACTCTCTATCCCTCTCCCTTCCTCTCTGTAAAAAATCAATAAAATATATTTTTTTTAAAAAAAGCGACAAAGTGTCCTCCCTTCTGGACTCGGGTGGCAATACACGGGAAACCATCAACCAAGTGAAGGGCCGCCATTCTCCAAGGACTCTAATTCAGCCGTGGGCAAACTACGGCCTGCGGGCCGGATCCGGCTGTTCTATCCGGTTCTCTTGCTCTCCCCTCCGCTCCTTTACTTTGAATTTATATTAGTTCACACAAACACTCCATCCATGCTTTTGTTCCAGCCCTCCGGTCCAGTTTAAGAACCCATTGTGGCCCTCGAGTCAAAAAGTTTGCCCACCCCTGGTCTAATTGGATCGGGAGGCAGTTCTAAGTGTGTAGGAACCGCTGCATTCCGACCTTGCATTCGGCACTACGCCACGCACACCACGTCGAAAGCCTATCCGTTCACAACAGTCAACCCTCCGCGGCCACGGTGCCCGCCCCGTGGAAAGCGGGACTCTCCGGAGCCGAGGAGGAGCGAGGCCAAGGCTCACAGCGAGCGACCAGCACCGGGACCCTTCCGGTCCAGGCGGACCCGCCAGTCACGTGTATCCAAAGTGTGAGCGTTCTGTTTGCGCTTTCAAAAGGCAAATGTGGTTCGACTTAGGTTTCAAGGTTCCTGTGTTCTTTCCCGAGCATGGACTGTAGCCATCAGCATCAAGGCATCCGCTCTTAGTTCAGGGATGGAGTGGACGTTCCCATAAAAATAAGTGTCCAGCTGTTTCCTAAATATTCATACACTGAGCTCTTTAAATGCAACGATTCTAACACATGTAAACAACTGCACTTAGCACATGCGTGAAAACCCACCACAAACATGTCCAGTTACTTGTAGCACATGACTCACAACGTAGCCAAAGCATGTTCTAAGCACCACGCATTTTTAACGTAATTAGAAATCAGTACATCAGTTAAAATGTAGCAGGCAGCACTGAAAGGTTATTAAGGGTCAATTATTAACCCCCCCCCCCGAAATTATGTAGTGCATAACCCCCAGAGGAATCAATGTCAAAAATCAAGATCACGTCTATTAAACCTAAGCCCATAGGAAGTGGTTTCTTTTTTTTTTCTTTTTTTTTTAAAATATATTTTATTGATTTTTTACAGAGAGGAAGGGAGAGGGATAGAGAGTTAGAAACATCGATGAGAGAGAAACATCGATCAGCTGCCTCTTGCACACCCCCTACTGGGGATGTGCCTGCAACCAAGGTACATGCCCTTGACCGGAATCAAACCTGGGACCCTTGAGTCCGCAGGCCAACGCTCTATCCACTGAGCCACACCGGTTTTGGCAGGAAGTGGTTTCTTACTTTGTAAGTAAATTGTGACCGCAAAAATGCATCGTTTTGTTCAGAAACATTCAAAAAAATATATATTTCAATTCCCAGGAGCTGAATTGTTTTAACCAACCAATCAAAACACACTCTCAAGATATTTATCAGGATCGCGTTTGCAGAGCCTACACGGAACCAGCTCATCCTGCTTCTGTATACGCCAACTCCTATACCCTTCCTCTTATTCCAGTTTTTGTTTTTCCAGATGTGACGCTGGGAGAAGGACCACGAGGCACAGACAGTGAGAGATGGCTCCTGGGGAGTGGATGGAGAAGCAGAATACACGGCATGTCGCATCCGCTCCCTGCTGGTTCCTGCCCAGGAAAAGCATTCCCGAGCACAAATAGCTACAATCAGTGAGCCCAGAGCTAATGGGTGACCCTGTCACTGCTGGCGATGGCAGGGATGCGGAACATGTCTGGACAGACAAGTACATGTGTAATCCACTGGGAGGCTGCGGGCTCCCTTCCTCTCATCCCAGATGACCCGAAATAACCGCACCGCTGAACAGACGTGGCCTGATGGTTCTCTCCGTCTGCGTAGGCCACCCTAACCCAACACTTCAAACGCCAAAACGCAAATCAAAGTGACAACTGGCCTTGAGATTTTTCACTACTTCCCATCACTCACCTTATTCAAGGGTCCACGTAGGTTGGAAACTAATTGCTAACAATAACTCACAAGCCGTGGGAGTGCCTCCAGGTGAACGGGAAACAGTGGTCATCATCTGCTCTGAGCTCCAAGCATTTCCTGTGGTGCCGATGCCATGTTATGCCGAGCCGGCATGGCCCCGGGTGAGCCTGAGAGGGGGCGGTGGTGAAGGATGGAGGAGACAGACAAGAGAAGAGAGCTGGGGCTAGGTGGGACGCTGCCCTCTCCGATGGAGAGACGGCGCCCCGGCCTGCAAGCCGAGTCTTCATTCTATAGCCAGATCCCACGAGGCAAAGGCAGGGCGTGGTCACAACGTTCTCGCGGGTTTCGAATCCACTCAACGACAGGCACCTGACCCAGCTTTGTTTACTGGCTGCACCTCCCGCAGCCCACATCCCTCAGCCACGTGGGGCCACAGGTTCGGACCATAAAGTCAGGCTTATAACCATAGCCTTTGGCTGTAACTGTGCTGGGACTTGCACGTGGATTTGCCACGAGAGGATCGTGCCCTCTCATTAGTCCCAGGCTTGAACCTGTCCGAACGCTGTAGCCGCGCTCCACACCACGTGAGGGAGGATGTCCGATGTCCGTAAAGGGTGAGACTGAAAACATAGCTACCTGGGCAAGGTCAGAGGAGCTGGCCGATCAGGACGGTAGAGTGTTTTCCCCTTCAAAAATAGGGAGGAAGTAGCCCTAGACAGTCTCGCTCAGTGGGTAGAGTGTCGGCCTGCACACTGAAGGGCCCGGGGTTCGAGTCCAGTCAAGGGCATGTACTTCAGTTGCAGGCTCCTCCCTGGCCCGGGCCCTGGTCGGGGCAAGTGCAGAAGGCAACCCACTGATGTGTCTCTCACATCGATGTTTCTCTCTGTCTCTCCCCCTCCCATTCTCTCTAAAAATCAATGCAAAAGTATCCTCAGGTGAGAATTAAAAAAATAAAAATAGAGAAAGTAAAATCCCAATATTTTCAAACCAGAAATATACAGTATATATATATATATATATATATATATATATATATATATGCGCACACACGTACATTCGTATTTGAATGTGACTATATGTATGTGCATAGGTATATATAAGTGTGTTCATGTTCAGTATATATTCAGAATATCTGTCTGTGCATATCAGAATGTCTATGCAGGCGTCCTCAAACTACAGCCCGCGGGCCACATGCGGCCCGCCGAGGACATGTATCCGGCCCGCCGGGTGCCGCTGCCTGTCCTGCTTAGCAGCCGACGCGTCCCGGGCCCGCAGTGCGCATAGGAATTTGTTCATAGTTTTTTTTTTTTAACTATAGTCTGGCCCTCCCACGGTCTGAGGGACAGGGAACTGGCTCCCTGTTTAAAAAGTTTGAGGACCCCTGGTCTGTAGTTATATATCTGCGTGTAGTGAATCTGGGTGGAGGGTCTCCTCGGCTGTTCGCAGCTCTGGGCTCTCGGAAGGGCTCTTGGAGACAGCACAAGCCCCTCCCACTCTGTACACAGAAGCGGGTGTTTTCCACAGAATCCTGTGGCCAGGCTTCCGGGGGGAGGGGGCAGGTAACACATTTCAGGGTCCACCCTCTGAATGGCTTTGAGCCCCGTCGGTTCACTGACGGAGGGGTGAGGGCTGATCGTCTAAACCACACCCGTGTGTTTTGTTCTGTAGTTAAAATAACAGAGGCCCATCATTTTCCTGGTTAAATTTTTCAAGTAAAATTTAGATTAGCAAAGACAAAACGGGGTTTCACAAAGCGCTTCACAGCCTTTCGGAATGGTTTTTCAGGAAAGATTATGAGAACCCGCAGGAAAGGGGCTGCCAGACCTGTCCTGCAGGGGCACATCCGGCCCGCAGGCCTCCGGGAGCCCCGGTCCCACGGCTCGTCCCCGCCCCTGTGTCCCAGGGAGGCTCTGTCCGGCTGTGTCCCAGGGAGGCTCTGTCCGGCTGTGTCCCAGGGAGGCTGTGCCGGCTGTGTCCCAGGGAGGCTGTGCCGGCTGTGTCCCAGGGAGGCTCTGTCCGGCTGTGTCCGAGGGAGGCTGTGCCGGCTGTGTCCCAGGGAGGCTCTGTCCGGCTGTGTCCCAGGGAGGCTCTGTCCGGCTGTGTCCCAGGGAGGCTGTGCCGGCTGTGTCCCAGGGAGGCTGTGCCGGCTGTGTCCCAGGGAGGCTCTGTCCGGCTGTGTCCCAGGGAGGCTCTGTCCGGCTGTGTCCCAGGGAGGCTCTGTCCGGCTGTGTCCGAGGGAGGCTGTGCCGGCTGTGTCCCAGGGAGGCTGTGTCCGGCTGTGTCCCAGGGAGGCTGTGCCGGCTGTGTCCGAGGGAGGCTCTGTCCGGCTGTGTCCCAGGGAGGCTGTGCCGGCTGTGTCCCAGGGAGGCTCTGTCCGGCTGTGTCCGAGGGAGGCTCTGTCCGGCTGTGTCCCAGGGAGGCTCTGTCCGGCTGTGTCCCAGGGAGGCTCTGTCCGGCTGTGTCCCAGGGAGGCTGTGCCGGCTGTGTCCCAGGGAGGCTCTGTCCGGCTGTGTCCGAGGGAGGCTCCGTCCGGCTGTGTCCCAGGGAGGCTGTGTCCGGCTGTGTCCCAGGGAGGCTGTGTCCGGCTGTGTCCCAGGGAGGCTCTGTCCGGCTGTGTCCGAGGGAGGCTGTGCCGGCTGTGTCCCAGGGAGGCTGTGCCGGCTGTGTCCCAGGGAGGCTCTGTCCGGCTGTGTCCCAGGGAGGCTGTGCCGGCTGTGTCCCAGGGAGGCTGTGCCAGCTGTGTCCCAGGGAGGCTCTGTCCGGCTGTGTCCCAGGGAGGCTCTGTCCGGCTGTGTCCCAGGGAGGTTCTGTCCGGCTGTGTCCCAGGGAGGCTGTGTCCGGCTGTGTCCCAGGGAGGCTGTGCCGGCTGTGTCCCAGGGAGGCTGTGCCGGCTGTGTCCCAGGGAGGCTGTGCCGGCTGTGTCCCAGGGAGGCTCTGTCCGGCTGTGTCCCAGGGAGGCTCTGTCCGGCTGTGTCCCAGGGAGGCTCTGTCCGGCTGTGTCCCAGGGAGGCTGTGTCCGGCTGTGTCCGAGGGAGGCTGTGCCGGCTGTGTCCCAGGGAGGCTGTGTCCGGCTGTGTCCCAGGGAGGCTCTGCCGGCTGTGTCCGAGGGAGGCTCTGTCCGGCTGTGTCCGAGGGAGGCTGTGTCCGGCTGTGTCCCAGGGAGGCTCTGCCGGCTGTGTCCCAGGGAGGCTCTGTCCGGCTGTGTCCGAAGGAGGCTGTGCCGGCTGTGTCCCAGGGAGGCTCTGTCGGCTGCGTCCCAGGGAGACTCTGTCCGGCTGTGTCCGAGGGAGGCTCTGTCCAGCTGCATCCGAGGGAGGCTGTGCCGGCTGTGTCCCAGGGAGGCTGTGCCGGCTGCGAGCAGGTGTTCCATCCGGACCTAGGAACCCCGGGGAAGGCCTTTGGTTTTTCACTAAACTTCTTCCCCAGAGGACCTGTGTCTTCTGCAGAGCAGTTCTTTCCTGCTGCCGGTGCCGGCAATTACGAGTTAAAAGTTAAACTTATGTCAACATCCGCTACGACACTGGCATCAAATCATTAAGAAGTTCCCATCGTGTAAATTAATTATCAGCATTGTATTGGCACGAGTACATAATGACATTATTCATGCAGATGATTAAAAATATGCCTCCTGCAAACAAATTACCGTAGTGGAATAAAACGTCATTATTGTGGCTTCTTGGCACTCCACCAGGCTTGGTGTTAGGCACGCGAGACTTCCAGATCGCCATCGAAAGGGGGCACGAGACGAGGGGATGTGGTTGCTGTTATTAACCCTGAAAACAAGACCGCGGTGGGCAGGGTGGTGGCGCCCAGGCAACCTGGGGTGGTACCTTTCCCTGAGCGAGGATCGCCGCCCCAATTACTGCCGGGAAGGAGATCGGCCGGTTCACTGTGTCATTTCACGTCTGCAAGGACCTCGCACGGGGAGGGTGCAGTCGTTACAACACTGGTGCCGTTCTAGAACCCAGCAGACACGATGTAGGGAACCCGTGTTTCCACAGGTTACCTCGCGCCGCCCCGCAGGAATGCGCTTACTCCCCGTCCGTGCGCACAGAGCGGGTTAGTTTCCGGAGCTCACGGATGTCTGCAAACGTCCCGGGGAGAGGGAGGGTCCCACTGACGGGGTTTAGGGTTCGGATCCCTGCGGGGAGGGTGTCCAGCCTATTGCATTCAGGCAGCTACGCACGTGTGCAGCAGCAGCTGAGCAAGACTTCGAGAAGCCTGACTGCACCTCCCTCCCAGCCAGACCCCCCCCCCCCCCCCAGAGACCCTTGCAGCACCAGGAGCACGAGAATCTCATCCAAATTCAGGGGGAACAAGCAAGACGTTCACAGGCATGCATTGCAATGAAATCGGATAAAAACGGCAGCCGTCCCCGCTGGAAGCAGCCACAGCGTCCCAGCGGAGTGCGTCCCGGGGGTGGGGGGAGACGGAGAGGTGGGCTCGGTCCCCTCGGAAGCGGACTTTCAGAAAACGGAAAACCCGCGGGCTTTGCTTACTGAGGCCTTGCCGCTCCATCCCTGCCAACGCCCAGGCCTGTGCTGTCAATGCAAAGGCAGACTCACCAGCACGTACCCTTACCTGCGCGGTAGTATTAAAACCGCGTCTCAGGGCGTTCGCTGGGCAAATGCTGAAGGTTGACCTACGTGGCTGTGGTGAAACCCGGCCGCTCATTCACTTCTGGCCTCCTTGCCCCGGAGCAGGAGCAAGAGACTCGAGTTCTCCCCGCCGAGGCCCCTCCCCGCTCCTGGAAATATCCCTCAACTGCAGCAGCGTGAGCAGGGAAAGCGGGAGGAGGCCAGGAACCTTCCATGAACATTGTCTTCAGCAGGGCGTTATGTGTGAGATGCACACCTCTCAGAGAGGAAAAACAGGTCTTGCTTGGAATGTGAGAGGGCGCATTCTTTTTAAACATGTGGAAGTGGTGGGCAATTAATAGCGAGTTTGCAACTCCAACTCTGTTAAACAGCCCTTCAACCGAGTTCTTAAAGGGACCTCTGTCAGAATTACGGAAACTCCACCAGACAAAGCCTCTGACAGTAAAAGAGCATCAAAACCCTGCTGTTTCGGGCTCCGAAAACCCTTTGGAATAAGGGTTTCAAGCGATTCTAGCATCAGTCCTCTCTCTGTAAACCTGTTGCTATGGACGACACATCAAACATGCACCGGCTCCCCACGCATTTCCACGCCCTCCGTCGCTGCTGCGAGAATTCAACTGGATGGGGCATTGGGTGGCTTAGTTCCCTCGGTCTGATCTCTTTCATAAACGTAACGTTTTCTAGGTCACAAAACAAGGCCAGCACATGGAGATCCGCCAGCCACATCTCTGGATCACCAGTAGTTTATCTGGGAAATTCTGCTAATTCCGTAATATCCGGGGCTCTGCTTCTCGGGTGTCAATATTGTTCCGCTTCTTAAAAAGTTGAGTATTTTGGGGTTTTGTGGGAATGCACGGATACCCTCAGCAGGGAGAATAATTTTACCCCTTATTTCCAAATAGCCCAAAGACGCTTTCTTTTCTTATCTTCCCAGAGGACCAGAAATACCAATGGTAACAGTGATGAGTAGGTCGGTCATGGTCCCAGTTATAGTGGAAGGCAGATCAGGGTAGTAATACCTGCTGCTGGCTTTTCATGATTCAGCTCTCTCCCATGTAGATCATCTCCCCCTAATCCCGATTTGTTTAAAAAGTTTATTAGCAGTACCTGCCAATTGTATCCAACATCTTACTCATCATTTTCCCCCTTAAAGAGGTTGATGATGTGGATTGTCTAAGACCGTGGTCGGCAAACCGTGGCTTGCGAGCCACATGCGGCTCTTTGGCCCCTGGAGCGTGGCTCTTCCACAAAATACCACGGCCTGGGCGAGTCTATGTTGAAGAAGTGGCGTTAGAAGAAGTTTACGTTTAAAAAATGTGGCTCTCCAAAGAAATGTCCATCGTTGTCCTGTTGATATTTGGCTCTGTGGACGAATGAGTTTGCCGACCACTGGCCGAAGAAGATTCCGGATAGTGAATCATAACTCCATTCCTGCAGTAATGTCTCTTTAAATGTGTGTCATCCAGGGGACACTGCTGGATTTGGATTGCCATGTTTAACTTGGGGTGTTTGCATCTAGAGTTATAGGGAGGGTTGTTCTAGCAAGCTTGCTTTTCCCTTCCCTCCGCATTTCCCAGCGTGTGGGTGATTCACCCAGGGACGTGCTGAGCTGCTTGGCGGGGCCTGCAGGTCTGCGCCCGGGCCCCCCGCTTCCCCCCGGCAGCTCTGTGTGACCGCTGGGTGGGGGGCTGCCCTGCCCCGTGCCCTCTCATGCCCGTGTCCCCACGCACCCCCGATCTCGGCAGACACCCACAGCGCCCTCATGGATGCACACAGACAAGGCTCTGGGGCCAGATGACATCAGGATTACAAATATGCCAGGAAGTGGCTTCGAGACGATGTCACGGAAATGTTCTCCAGTGACAACAGAAATAGGACGTGATCCAGGAGTGAAGCACATGTATTGGTCAGTGAGTGTTTTCCCCGGGGAGGGATCTGCACCACGAGCGTCCCGTTCTGTGGACTGAAGGCTGGGCTTGGCTCCACACAACCCACGCCGTGGCCCAGTCTGAGAGGGGGCGCGGGGGGCCGCTAACGGGGGACCTGTGGGTTTATTCCCGCCTGCACCTTCCTCGGCACATCCACAGGCCGGTCCCCGGCTGGGAAGCAGCTCAGCGCTGAACAGAACCCAGGTGCCTCTTGTCCCCAGGCGGCAGGGATACCCGACCGCGCCAGAGCCCCGGAGACCCGCCTGGCTGCCGGCACCGGCCTCTCTGCCACGCCCCGCGGCCTTGCTTTGGGGCAGGAGAGGCTTGTTGTCTCATTGACAGGCCCGGCTGACGCCACAGCTATGCAAACATGCCAGGCGCTCTCTCTCTCTCTCTCTCCTTTCTCTCTCTCTCTCCTCTCTCTCTCTCTCCTTTCTCTCTCTCTCTCTCTCTCCACCCCCCTCTCCTCTCTCTCTCTCCTCTCTCTCCCTCTCTCTCTCCCCCCCTCTCTCTCCTTGCTCTCTCTCCTTTCTCTCTCTCTTTCTCTTCTCTCTCTCTCTCCCTCTCTCTCTCTCTCTATCTCCTCTCTCTCTCTCTCTCTCTCTCTTCCCCTCTCTCTCTCCCTCTCTCTCTCTCTTCTTCTCTCTATCTCCTCTCTCTATCTCCTCTCTCTCTCCTCCCTCTCTTCCCCCCTCTCTCTCCTCGCTCTCTCTCCTTTCTCTCTCTCTTTCTCTTCTCTCTCTCTCTCCCTCTCTCTCTCTCTCTATCTCCTCTCTCTCTCTCTCTCTCTCTCTCCCCCTCTCTCTCTCCCTCTCTCTCTCTCTTCCTCTCTCTATCTCCTCTCTCTATCTCCTCTCTCTCTCCTCCCTCTCTTCCCCCTCTCTCTCCTTTCTCTCTCTCTCCCTCTCCTCTCTCTCTCCTCTCTCTCTTCCTCTCTCTCTCTCTCTCTCCCTCTCTCTCTCTCTCTCTCTCTCTCTCTCTCCTCTCTCTCTCTCTCTCTCTCTCTCTCTCTCTCTCTCTCTCTCCCTCCCTCCCTCTCTCTCTCTCTCTCTCTGATCAGGCAGCCTGGAACGTGGAAGATAAACATCACCCCGTCCTTCCCAGCTGGGGAGGGCTCCTGGAATGTGTGGGCTGGGGCGGCAGTGCCAAGGACGAGGTTTGGGGAAGCGCCCCCCCCCCCCCACACACACACACACACACGGTGAAATGAATCGCACGGTCATTGGAGACAGAACCTGACAGCGCCTTCGAAGAGAGCGAGGGCTGAATGGCATCAAACAAGGCGCATGACAGGGACCCCGTTTTATTTTCCAAACTCAAGGGGGTTCCTCATGAAGACGCAGCTACCTCACATTGGCCTCGTTAAAGGGGACAGAGGCCCACAGACCAGACGGCCACGTGTCCGGCCGCGGCTGCTCCACCCTAAGACTCCTTTGGAGGTGACGAGGGCCACTGTGTAAGGACGTACGCTGCCACGGGGCCCTCCACGCCACAGGGCGCCACTCAGAGGGCCCTGCCCGTCCCCGCTGCCTCCTCCCGGGCAGCAAGGCCCTGAGCATGAGCGCTCCCGTCTGCCCGTCTGGCCGCCGTGCTCCTGGAGGTGGCACCAGCCAGACAGCTGCCATGTCACTGCCCTGGGCCTGTGCGCAAGGCCCCGGGACGGCCGGCGCATGCGGGCAGCAGGAGGGCCGTGTGGCTGTGAGAGCTGTCCCGTCCCGTCCATCTCAGGTGCTTTCCACGTGTCCCAGCCCCATGGTGACAGTGCTCAGTGCGTTCAATCTCAGAGACGTCGGTGACAGTGCTCAGTGTGTTCAATCTCAGAGACGTCGGTGACAGTGCTCAGTGTGTTCCATCTCAGAGACGTCGGTGATGGGAACGTTCCCAGCCCCGTGGTGACAGTGCTCAGTGTGTTCAATCTCAGACACGTCGGTGATGGGAACGTTCCCAGCCCTACAAGCAATGGGGTTCTGGGGGTGTCGCCCCTGAGGCCAGACTGCACTTTGCCCTGAGAAACAAGAGCAGGCCCGCTCGCCCCAGGGAGCCAGGCCAAGGTCTAGGTCAGGCCCAGCAGAGACGAGGGCGCCGGTGGGAGGCGCTCTGGTGCTGACTCACGGGTTAGGAAGGTCATTTAGGACCCGCGGGGGCGGGGGAGGGGGGGTGCAGGTTCCCAGGTTCCCTGACACCTTAGTCCCAGCAGGAGCTGAAAGGAACACCCCGCGGAATGGGTTACAGCTCCGTGCCGCTTAAACGTGAAACAAACTGGTGGGCTTGACTATTTTTAATTAAAAATAACATTCATTGCTTTTTCATTGCTACAGCAACGCATGTTGGAGGAAATAAAGATAAGCAAAGGTTCTTTAAAAAATTAAAAAGCATCCATTATCTCACTGCGTGTGGATAGCTACTGGGACCTCCTTGTGTGCGCTGATTTCCAAGCCGCTCTCGGCCTGGATGTGTTTGTCTGTTTTTCACAGAAACAGGCTCAGATCATCACGTTTCTTTACAACCTCCTTTACTTCATAATACGTCCCGAACCACGTCCCGTGCGGTAAACCATCCTGTAGACTGTCATTTTAACAATAACTTCCTTTGCTGTTATTTAGGGCAAGTTTTATTTTATTCCTTTTCTATTACAAGGTTAAATTTAGTTTTTTTAATTTCCAGGAACGGCTGGAGACTTTTTCAAATGCCTCTGGCGTTTTTGCTCAGTCAGTATATTGCTGGGTCAGTGGTGCGAGTTCCGTCCCAAGGATGGACTGATGGACGGAACGCGCCGCCCACCCCAATGCAGCACCGTCTGCGGGAAGAGGCACGCGTTAAGCCAACGTTTAAGAAGTGACTCCCTGACGGAAGGTATCGTTATAGAGCAGCCGTGGGCAAACTACGGCCCGCGGGCCGGATCCGGCTGTTCTATCCGGTTCTCTTGCTCTCCCCTCTGCTCCTTTACTTTGAATTTATATGAGTTCACACAAACACTCCATCCATGCTTTTGTTCCGGCCCTCTGGTCCAGTTTAAGAACCCACTGTGGCCCTCGAGTCAAAAAGTTTGCCCACCCCTGGTTATAGATGCTGCTCCACCTGGGGGAGCGCACACCCATGACCGGGCATTAGTCCGGCTCCTGGCTGGTCACGGGCTCACGGGCTGTAATTAGATGCGGAGATGCCACGGGGAAAAGGAAGTGGGGTGACTCAGGCAACCTATCGAGGCCCAGCCTCAGCGCGGGAAGGAGGCCTGGGACACAGGCGCCCCAAGGGCAGGGGGTCAGCCGCTCACGGGGTCCCTCTCCCCGCAAAGCAACCCAGCAGGGCTGGCAGCTGAGGGGAGAGAAGGGCAGGGCCCTTGGCAACTTGACTTGGTGTTTGGCCTGGAAAATCCGTGTTCAGAACCCGGTCCAGGGAGCTCCCGTGGGAAGGAAACTCCCTGTCAAACGTGAGCGGCAGGCACCTCGCTTAGTCACGCTGACCGGCGACAGGGGCTCCCAGGTGAGCGCCCCAGGGAAAGCGGGGTGCCTGGCTGGAGGGGAGCCACCTGGGGCGCAGCCGCGAAAGAAGGGTCAGGGTCTGGAGTTCGTTTTCTCCCGGTCCTGAGTGAAGCCACTCTTCCGAGAGCCGGAGTCTTCAGGGCATCGTGTCCCCACGCAGCATCCGGTGAGCGCTGTGACCCGCGGGAGTCTGACCGACCATGTCATGCCACGTCACAGGGGCCCGAGGACACAGAGCAGAGTCCACGTGACACGGCTGGGAGGGCAGAGCAGAGGCTCGGCCCCGGGACCGTGTCCCTGGGACACAGGGCCTCTCCCTGGAAGCGATTGGAGGAGGGGCCTCGGGTTTTGGACCAAGACTGTGTCTTGGGACCCAGGGTCTTAGGGCCTAAGACTTAGGCGATACGGTGACTGCGGAAAATCAGAATTAGACAAGGTTAGACAAGGACACTTTTTATTGAACTGTAACCAAAACAATTAGAACTTGCAAATCTTTCCAATCTGAAATGCTGCAAAGTTAAAGCTTTCTGGTGAGCGTTCACGTTTCCTAGTAAACACCCCCTTGCTCAGGCACACTTACTAAGTGATATCTATCGGTGTCCGACCCTATACAATATTTTTAAATATGAAATTTTAAGAGGAAGCCTTTAAAATATTACTACGGAAGTAGCCATAAAAATAAAATGCCTCCCTTTCCAAACACTTCCGTTTTATGAGAATGCTTTGGTCCCATAATACCGGTAAGAGACCATTTCACTCTTTCCCATACAGAATCAATACCTCATTTGCTTATAAATCTAAAATGCAACAATTCTGGTCTTATTTTCAAAACTGCATGATTTTAGAACAAAGCATT
Organism: Plecotus auritus; assembly: GCF_963455305.1. Lineage (NCBI taxonomy): Eukaryota > Metazoa > Chordata > Mammalia > Chiroptera > Vespertilionidae > Plecotus > Plecotus auritus. The sequence goes on from NC_137775.1 coordinate 2,243,323, forward strand.
CCATACACACTAGGGAAAAACAGCCTTTACAAAATGTAAATGAACTTAAGTCTAAATAAGGTATTTCATCAGGCTACTCTAAACACTGAACAGACATAGGTCCAAGATGAATATAAAATATTACTAACCACCTTGATGAAAAGCACTGTGTCCCTCAGTAGTAAAAACAACAATGCTAAATACTGATGAGAAACAGCCTCCAGGTTAATGGTAAACTTAAAGTAAAACTAAAGTGAAATATTGGTCAAAAGAACTCTTAGAAAAAAAATGAGAAACACTAGTGGATTTCCTACACTGATATTCTATGAAATACTTCCAAACATATGAATAAATGTGCCACAAAATCAAGGTCCATGATCCGACGAGTTTCGGGAAAAGTGTGTTTTGTTTGAAATGTTCTTTTCACATTAAAGACCCTGAAAAGCTCTGCTGCAGAGGGTCGCATTTTAAAGTGAGTGGTATATGTAATCTATTCTGCGGCCATTTATCTTTTAACTTTTAAAATTGTCATGTTTTATTGGACTTAGTCCGCCATTTTCAAAATTTGCTTAAGGATGGGACGCCTTTTCTTCCTGCGTGGGTACCAGCAGCCTAAAGAATAATTAATTTCTCAGGAATTACTGATCGGAGAAGCTATAGAGATTTAAGGAAAGCAAAGGCTCTGTCTTTATCACCCAATCTTTCAAATGGAAATAAAATGCTTTGGGAAAATCCTCTGCGATGATACCGATGCCTGCTGTCCGTCAACGGCAGCCCACGGATTCCTTCCCAGCGCTGGTTTATGTTCTTTTTTTTTTTTTTTTAATCTTTATTCAGATTATTACAATTATTTCTCCTTTTTCCCCCCATAGCTCCCCTCCACCCATTTCCCACCCCACCTTCTGCCCTTACCTCCCCCCCACTGTCCTCATCCATAGGTGTATGATTTTTGTCCATTCTCTTCATGAACCCCCCAAGCCCCTTTCCCCCTGAGAATTATCAGTCCACTCCCTTTCTATGCCCCTGATTCTATTATATTCACCAGATTATTCTGTCCCTCAGGTTTTTAATTCACTTGATTTTTAGGTTCACTTGTTGATAGATATGTATTTGTTGTTCATAATTTTTATCTTGACTTTTTTCTTCTTCCTCTTCTTTAAGAATACCTTTCAGCATTTCATATAATACTGGTTTGGTGGTGATGAACTCCTTTAGCTTTTTCTTGTCTGTGAAGCTCTTTATCTGACCTTCAATTCTGGTTTATGTTCTGACCTCCTGGTCTCCCAGCTCTGGGGAGAGGACCCTCCTGTTTCCCCTGGGAATCTGGTCCCCAGGCCCTCCAGCAGGGGGCTCTGTCCACCAGGGCTGGCCGTGAAGGACATGACCATTCAAGGTTAAGATGGCTCAACCAAAACCAAGCCAGGACTGTCACTGAGACTCAGGTTATAAAACCAGAATCATGGCTCAGGAATGTCGCCATGGAGAAACCCGGCCGGCTCGGCTTTATCACCAGCCTTTGTCACGTGCGCATTTTCCTACAGAACTCGGAGAGCCCAGAGCGGGGGTTAGAAACCCAGGACTATTTTTAGGCAATAATTACCAAATTATCAGCCTGACACTGAAAAATGACAAGGACTTAAAAGTTTCCCTACACGGCTGACAACTCGAGAATGCCAATTTTCTGTCAAAACAGTGCCGAAGAACTAAAGTGTGGAAGTCAAGTTGAGAATAAACGGAAATAAATTACTTCCACTGCGATGCAGGACGAATAAACGCTTCCAAAAGACCACCCCACCAGGAAGGCTGAAGTCCAATATTGGTGAAGTCCACTTCCTTAACCTGGGTTATTTTTTTTTTCTTAAACGCCTTCTCCCAGGTCCCCTTCCACACACACCTCCCCACCAAGGAACCGAAACAAAACAACAAAACAAAAAAAAAGTGTTTTAAAATCCTTACACACTGAGCCGTGGAGAGAGAACGGTATTCGGTGCGCAGGGAAAGCAGTGCCCCGTTAGCCAGAACTGCTGGGAAGAAGACAAATGAAGGAGCCAGGAAGAAGATCAAAGGCACAAAACAGAATATGACTCCACGCGGGCAGCGTTTCCCTCTTGCTCGAGTCGCAGGGGGTGGTGGCTGCGTGCAGGGCAGGAGCTGGCAGGGGGCAGGGGCCTGGGCTAATGAGGGATGCATTTGCAAGAGGCTGGCACAGTGGGTCCCCTCCCAGCCCCGGGGCAGGTTACATGCGATGCACGGGAAACCTCTCACCAGTGACACCGGCAAACCTCAACCATTCTTTGCTGAAATGCCCGAACGAACCCTGTACACAAACTGTGTGAAAACACACACAAGTGGACCGCTCTCTCATTTCCCATCATCACATGCAGATGGCTCTGAAAACGTGACTCCGCTGACTTTTCGTTCGGATCTCATTTGGGAGAGTGTTGTGCAAAAATGTTATTCCCAGCCCGGCGGGCTCAGTGGCTCCGTGGCTGAGCGTGGACCTGTGAACCAGGAGGTCACAGTTCGATTCCTGGTCAGGGCACATGCCTGGATTACGGGCTCCATCCCTAGGGGAGGGGGGAGGGCAGGAGGCAGCCAATCAATGATTCTCTCTCATCATTGATGCTTCCAGGCACAGAGCGGGTCCCCAGGAGCCACCGGAGGTGCAGAGATGGAGAGAGAGGCGGGGTTCCCGTGCGCTACCCACCGCCTGCGTGATGGAGTCCCAGTGAATCCAGAACCACACGCGGAGTGCAAGGACGGATTGGGAATGCCACATTTGGGGGGCTTGCCTCATCTAAAATGCTCGCTCTCCTCTCCCTTCCTCTCTCTGAAATGAATAATAAAGACACATATTTTTTAAAAAATGTTATTCAGCCGAAACCGGTTTGGCTCATTGGTAGAGCGTCGGCCTGCGGACTGCAGGGTCCCGGGTTCGATTCCGGTCAAGGGCATGTACCTGGGTTGCGGGCACATCCCCAGTAGGGGGCGTGCAGGAGGCAGCTGATCGATGTCTCTCTCTCATTGATGTTTCTAACTTTCTATCCCTCTCTCTTCCTCTCTGTAAAAAATCAATAAAATATATTTTAAAAAAAATTGTTATTCCCACATTCTCTCTCCTTTTACTTACTTTTTACTTCGCCCCGGGAAAGGGATGCTGGAAGGTGGGCAAGGTGTCTACTGTGAGCTGTGGGAGGGGCAGGGGTGGGGGGACACATGTGACAGAAGTAGAGGACACCAGGGCTTTCCTGCAGAGGGCGCGGTGGCTCGGCCTGCCCCTCAGTCCCGCCATCCCTGGGGACGTGGCTGCGGGGCACGGCGTTCCATTCCTCCTGGCAGTCCTCCCCCGCGGCCACATGGTGGCTATTTCTAGCAGCCGGGAGAGAGGACCTGGGTGGAATGACATAGTCCTCATGACAGGGAGGAGACAGAGCCACCGGGCCCCCGGGGGGGAGCACGAGCCTGCCACTGCCGGCCCCTCGGCCCATCACACCCGGCCTGCAGGCTGGGAGGCCAGGGGACTGCCTGGCGTTGATGGCACAGAGTTAGTGGCAACTGGGGACGAAAAGCGAATCGTCCCACGGAACCGGCCCAGCACAGGGTTCTCGAACGCAAAGCGGCCCCAAGTCCGCTGGGAACGGGGAGGCAGCGGAGGCTTCTCGCAGGGAGTAAAGCCCTGATGTGCAGTCTGCCGATGGCTGTGGTGTAAAGGCCTTGGCCAACGTCAAGCCACCAGCATCACTGGACGCAGAAGTGGGAAGGAGCAGAGGTGAGGCGGGCAGGTCTGCCCACAGTCCTGGGCCTGAAACGCCAGCTCTCGGCGCCCGCAGCTGCAGGCCCCGCACACACCGAGTCCAGGGAACTGAGCGAAAACACACCCGTCGTTTGGTTCGGGAATCTTCGGCCCCACGCGGGGGTGGCTGCTCTTCATTGGAATTGGAATTGGTGTAAAACAGATCGCTAAATGGCACTGTGATGTGTGGCCAACCCCACAAGCAGAACTTTTCTATTTCCGAAATAGCTGTAACTCTCTTCAAAATCACTTTCCGGGAGCCCACCATACACGCTCGTTCAGTTGTTCCTACAAGGAGTTTCCTAAGAACACGATTTAGGAATACGGAAAAATAAATAAATAAAAAATTAAAAATCCATGATTTAATCTGTCTCATTTTGGGATGATCTGGTGACAGGTACTCAGTGAATTTTAAGTCAGGTTTTTGCCCCTCCCTGCCTACCCCACAGTCGCCTGTTCTATCATTTTACCTTTTCCCTGCAGTTTGCTCTCTCGGATCATCATCCCTGCATCAGAACGGGGGCAGAGAAAGGACGGGGGGCCTGGTGCAGAGTCGAAGGTAGGGGGGAAGGGCAGAAAGTATCCCAGGGACCCCCGGAAGCCTCCACCAAGCCCTGGGCCCGTCCCCCGCCCCCCCCCCCCCCAAAAGCAGTGAGCCGGTTAAGTTATCTCCACACCGAAGGCTCTGTCGCTGCCCTCTCGCTGCCGAGTGAAAACGACATTTCCTCTCGGCCCAAAGCCACGAAGCTCCTCTGTGGCCGGGGACTTCAAGCACTTCCATTCCTTCTGGCCTTAGGTGGGTACTGCGTGGCCTCCTGAGCAGGGAACACGTGGGCAGGGCGAAGGTGCAGTGCGGGCGGGGAGAAGGCGCACGCGGGCGGGGAGAAGGCGCAGTGAGGCCGGGGAGAAGGCGCACGCGGGCAGGGAGAAGGCGCTCGCGGGCAGGGAGAAGGCGCAGTGCGGGCGGGGAGAAGGCGCAGTGCGGGCGGGGAGAAGGCGCACGCGGGCGGGGAGAAGGCGCAGTGCGGGCGGGGAGAAGGCGCAGTGAGGCCGGGGAGAAGGCGCACGCGGGCGGGGAGAAGGCGCAGTGCGGGCGGGGAGAAGGCGCAGTGCGGGCGGGGAGGAGGCGCAGTGCGGGCGGGGAGAAGGCGCAGTGCGGGCGGGGAGGAGGCGCACGCGGGCGGGGAGGAGGCGCAGTGCGGGCGGGGAGGAGGCGCAGTGCAGGCGGGGAGGAGGCGCACGCGGGCGGGGAGGAGGCGCAGTGCGGGCTGGGGGAAGGCGCAGTGCGGGCGGGGAGAAGGCGCAGTGCGGGCGGGGAGGAGGCGCAGTGCGGGCGGGGAGAAGGCGCAGTGCGGGCGGGGGGAAGGCGCAGTGCGGGCGGGGGGAAGGCGCAGTGCGGGCGGGGAGAAGGCGCAGTGCGGGCGGGGAGAGGGCGCACGTGGACAAGGAGAGGGCGCAGTGCGGGCAGGGCGAAGGCGCACGCGGGAGGTGCAGAACGCCTCTCACAGGGACTCCACAACTGTCTGCGGCCAGGCGGGCCGGACACCACACGTTTTTGTTGTTTTAATCGAGTCGCCAATGACATGGGACTCTACGGGAAACCGCCCCCGAATGGTGAGCATTTTAGATGAGGCAAGCCCCCAAAATGTGGCATTCCCAGGCCGTGCTTGCACTCGGCGTGTGGTTCTGGATTCCCTGGGACTCCATCACGCAGGCGGTGGGTAACGCACGGGAACCCCGCCGCTCTTTCCATCTCTGCACCTCCGGGGGCTCCTGGGGACCCGCTCTGTGCCTGGAGCGCACCGCTGGCTCCTCAGCATCCCGCCCCTCCAAGGGGATCCCCTCCAATTGCGCTGAGGCCCAGGCACCGCCAGTCTGTGAACCCGAACCCATTTGAGAGAACATACATGTGCCGGAGCTCGACAGGTGTTGCGTCATCCACGCGCTCTTCCCAGGAAGTCCAAGGACACGGACGCGTGACGATCAAAAAGGCAAGTTGAACTCCATGGAAACACGAACCAAAGCATGCGCCTGAAGCATAGTCACCTCCATCTCGTATAAAAAAACTGCTGTTCGAACTCTCTGCTCTTGTTAGATAGTCCCTGGTCCTGTGAACTCTGTCACTGCCAACGCTGTCACTTTAAGACCGTCTCTTTTCTATAAAATGACTTTGTTTTTAGTTCAAATAATAGAAAAAGAACAACCTAACTGTCTGACCTTGCAAGCTAGCCATCCAATGTAATAGACTAACATAGACTAATGCTGATAACAACTCCCATATTCCCAGGCCAAGGACAAACTCACTCTGTATTCAAGGGTACAACTGTCTGTAACCATAACGCACACAGAGCCCTTTGTAACATCTGCGAACACTGAGGCTCAGGAAGTATAAATACAGGAGACTTCCTGTGTGTGTCACTCAGAGATTTGGAAGTAACACCTCCCTCCAGGCGGCGCGCAATAAACGACTCCCAATTAATTGGCTCATTAAGGCGTCTTGTATCCCATTCGCTGATTTACGATACAACGTGACGAGCGAGGCGCCGAGGAATGGGCGAAGGCCATTACACGGCAGAAACTTTTCAAGGAAAACGAAAGAAATCAGGCAGGGGGAGCCAGACAGGCACTGAACGAGGGGCGTTGCGATTAGATGACTGGATGAGTGTGTTTGGGAAACACCGTGGTTTCGTCCATCATGAATTTTACCTACAATTTGAAACAACAGTCGAAACACAAATGAAAGATGATCCCGGGGAATCCAACGATGCCAACACAGCTAAGGAATTTCCCAAGAGCTTGCAAAAAATATGAAGGGAAGATAAACATAAAAGAAATGGCCAGAGACCAACGATGGCCAGGCCACTTCACTTCGGAGCCCCGCCTACTCGGGGACCAGCGGCAGGGACAGTGGCGAGGACACGGCGCCCTCAGCATTTCCCCGTAGAAAGTAAACCCAAGCAGCTGTGCCCAAGGCCGCCCCCACCTTCTCTGAAGGCACACAGCACCCTGCATGTCCCCACCGCCGCCCTGGGGGACAGCAGGGGGCGTGGCTGACGGGATGCTGAAGGGCGCTGTGCGGGCCGTGGCTGCCTTTTCTCAACGTCACTGCGTGCCAGGCAGGTGTATGTTCATGCAGCGTGGGAGGGGACATACCCGTGCTCTCAACTAAGGGCCGATGGCGTTTCGTGGTTGTTTAACACGACAGACCAACCCCCAAACCTTGAAAATCCAAATAAAGCAAAAGGGAGTTCAAAGGTAACATCATAGCTTCGTGTGGGGGTGGGGGTGGGAGTGGAGGGCCCGGTGGGGCCGAGTGGCCACTGTGCAGAGGGGCAAGACTCCGTGTGGGCCACCTAATCCAGGCTAAGGCTTTGATGCGAGTGGACAGGTGTCCCGGGCACAGCAGGTAAGTCAGCAGGGCAGAGGGCCTGGGCGAATCCTAGGCTTCCTGTAAACACACGTGACTTCAGAAGAAAGTCTGGATGTCACTCTTCTAGTCCAGGCGGAGCCACGGGGATGGCAGGCGTGTGGAGGACCCTGATCCTCTACGCTCGTGGGTGGGAATATGTAGTGGGCGGGAGGGGGCAGGTGGCCAGACTGAGACTCCCATCTCATGAAGTCTGTTTGGAACCATGGTTCCTGGGGTTGCTATGGCAGTGACAGGGCACCCATGCCACAGCCTCCCAGACTCAACACTGCTTTCCTCCGCCCCCTTCCATTCTGCAGCCACCGACAGAGTTCTGCAATGGCCATCTGATCGTTCTACAGCTTCACCAGCTTCCAGGCTGCAGACATACACATAATGATAAAGGTTTCTCACCAGCTTGCCCCAGAACCACCAAACACACCCTAGATGCAGCCCACTCTCCCCAGTGTGCTGGGGCTTCTGGGAAAAGGCCATGCCCCCCACCCTGTCCCCACTCACTCCCTCTCCTTGGAAAGCTCGCCCCACCTTCTCTACCAAGTGAACTAATCAACTCATCGTCGTCCATTGGTTACGTCCAATGTCACCTCCTCCATTAGGTGCAGAGTTAATTCTCACGCTTTCTTGCTTCAAGAGCATCTTACATCTACAGAAAGACAGCGTGGAATTTAGAAGGCGTCAGGATGGCATTCAAGTTTAGAATCTATGATATTTGTGTTGTTGTTATTGCGTGTCTGTCTCCCGTTGGCCCGAGGTCTCTGGAGGGTAGTCGGAGCGTGCCATTTCCTTCTGTTCCCACTCACGGTGATTATCAGTTGAATAAATAGAGTTTTACAAGTTTGATTAGTTCCATTAGTGGTTCTCCACTTTGTAGACTTAAAAATAGACACAATACGGAGAATCCTCCAGTGAGGTAGCAGCTGCTCCATTAAGTGTTAGACCCCGAGACTTTATCTACTTTTTTCAAAGGATCCTGAACTCTCAGCACCTATTCTGTGAGCAGGATGGTACAGCAGTTAAGTCTCGCATCATGAAAACTTCTACTTGCAAAATCCATGGCCTAGATATTGTTATTAAACTACTATTTTCTTTTTTTTTTTTTATATAGTTTATTGATATTTTACAGAGCGGAAGGGAGAGGGATAGAGAGCTAGAAACATCGATGAGAGAGAAACATCGATCAGCTGCCTCCTGCACACCTCCCACTGGGGATGTGCCCGCAACCAAGGTACATGCCCTTGACCGGAATCGAACCCAGGACCCTTCCGTCCGCAGGCCGACGCTCTATCCACTGAGCCACACCGGTTTCGGCCAAAACTACTATTTTCACATGAGAAGGTATCAGCACAGAGAAGCTGTTGAGCCGGCACAACACCCCGGCCTGCCTGATGTCCCGGGCATGGTGCCCCAGCCACAGATGCAGGCAGCAGGTGAGTGAGTGTGAGGCCAGCAGCGGGAGGTCACGTGGGCCCCACCCTTCCCCAAAGGCAGGCGGGGGGATGCTTCCCCAGAGGACAGACAGGCTCCCCAGTCTCAGGGCATCTCATTAGCATCTCATTAGCATCTCAGAGGCAGAGAGGACTTACAGGAGCTACTTCATAAAGCAAAACGCACATGTCCGATCTTCCTAAATATTTCAAATGCGGGGAAGCGCCCAATATCTGAAGTGCCGCGGTTCCCCCGGGAAGGAACCTCGCCGCTTATCTCTCTGCGCCGGTCCTTCTGCGGAGCCTGCGGCGCAGCCCTTCCCTGCGTGAGCCTGTTTATAGAAGGCGCTTGCTCCACGAGCACAAAGGTTGCCGGGCTTTTTTCTTCGTGAAAACATCCTGTTCATAATCCTGAACTCTTTAACACAACGGCAACAAAAGCCCCAGCCCCCCTCGCTCCACGCCCCGCAATGAGATGGGCCTGGAAGACAGGGAAGGGTCCACCCAGGCCTTCAGTTCCTTGTTAATTGCCCGCCCCCCCCCCCACCCCCCGCCTCGCACCCAGGCAGTGATTCTCGGGGAGCAGAAAGCGTGCTTGCCAAGAACCCAGCAGAGAAGGGCATGGGAGTAAGAGAAGGAAGGAAGCGCATAATTGTGGGAGAACGCCCCCTGCCTCCCCAGAAACCACTCTTGAAGTTTGGGCATCTGGGCCCTCCCCGCCTCCCTCAGGGTCCTGGAAGCCGGCCCGGAGCCACATTGGTATTCAAATTAGCCCGGATCTCAGGGCTCAGCTCCTGGTGGCCTGTCAGCCCAGGGCCTGGAGAAAAGGCAAGGATCTCAGATGGGGAGACCCAGGCAGTTTCCAAGCCCCCGGAATATATGTCATCCCGGGGTGGGGGGGCCCGGGGGTGGGGGGCGGGCAGGCTGCCGGGAGGTGGGGGCATTCTCTTCTTTGGGCTTTATTTTCATTAAAACAAAAATAGGCAGCAGACAATGCAGCTCCAACAGAGATGAAAAGAGAAAGAGGAAGGGGCTGTGGGAAGTCAAGCTCCTGGTTCAGCTGCAGCGGTTTCTATGGGAACAGGAGCTGCTCTGTGTGGATGGAGCAACGCCCCACTCCCTGCGCCTGGCGAGCGCCTCTGTCCCTGGCACCGTCTCCCTGTGGCCAACTTTTCTGTCTCCTTGGTCCTCCCCGCCCCCCCCCCCCCCCCCCCCCCGGCCACAATACCCATTGCCTCAGAAGCGAACCCGAGGCAGGAGAGCGCCAGGCCACGGGGGGCCAGCCTGCTGTCCAGGGACCTCGCTGGCCAGCCTCTGGCTCCTGGCCTCATTTTTTATTTCTTCCGCAAGCAAGTCGTGACCACGGCTGCTTCACTCCTTTATGCGTGGCGCACACATGACACGTCGATTTCAAATGAACAGCTCACATGCCTGAGCTGCTAGGGGAGCATCGGATGTTTACAGAGCAGCGACTCGGGTGAGAGGCTAGATGGGAAAGGCTCAGGCAAGCAGGCTTACAGCAAACCTAACTCAGCGGCTTTTTAAAACGTCCACATGTGTTCTGTCGTGTGTGAATGCACATGTGTGTCGGGGGGAGAGAGAGGGAGAGAGAGAGAGAGGACTTTGAGGTCAACTCTGCCCACCTTGGCCAAGGCAGGGGGGGGCAGTCATTGCTCACAGACTGTGAGCCGCGTAACCCAAGTCTGTCTTCTCTCTTCGACGGGGTTCCTTTAATTCGGCGCCTCTTTTCCTGACTCATTTTGACTTTTAGATTTTAAAAAAAGGAAATATTTATGAGTCTATTACTCAGGAGCTGCCAGGCAAAACCTTTTAGCACATAAATCCTCATCATTTAACCAAGTGCCAGGGCTTTTTTTATTATTAAAGGAAAGCAATATTTCTTAACATTGTTCATAAATCACCACTGAAATATTTAGTGCTACAAGTGCCTTCGCTCTCAGAGACTGTTTTCCCCAGTGGCTCTACGAAGTCTACCCCCGGCGAAGCCGCAGGCGCCCCGGGCAGGCCTTCCCACGCGGGGATGCCGTGTGGGGTAAGTATTTATTCGGCAGATCGGAAACGCACTTGCTGTTGCAAGATGAAACGTCAGTTTTCACCGTTCAGATTAAAACGCGTAAAAGGAAGAAAAACGGTTGATGTATCCGTGTACGGCCCGATTGCCGTCTTGGCGTTTGAACGCTGCCTTGGGATGTACGGCGGGGGGAGGCGTCGAAGACAGAGGGCCATTTCAGGCCTTCGTGCACGGGAGTGTGATTTGTTCCCCAAAGCCAGGAATCTCCTGTAACTCATCTTCCCCCTCGCGGGCCTTCCTCACAAATCTCAGCCTTCTGGGCCACAAAGATGTTCAGACATTGGCGAGCTGTGTGGGTCTTCTGCATTCTCACAACTCGCCTGTTCCGTTCCTGACACAAAACTGGGGGTCCCCTCCGACACGACCTCTCGGCACGGGAGGCAGAAGGGTTCCTTCCCTTTTTCCTTCTCCTCTTCCTGTTCGCTTCTTCCCTTTCTCTCCTCTTCGGTTTTCGTTCCAATTTGCTCTGGTCTGTTCTTCCTTCTTCTCGGCTCTCTCTCTCGGACAACGTTGCCGGAAGCATCCCCAGGCGGATGCCCTGCAGGGACTTCCTCATCGTTCCTCGGTACACGGTACACGGGTCCGCTCCTGCCCCGCCTCCGTGGCAGAAACGGCCGTTTCCGTCCCTCTTCAAGCCCCAGCATTTCCTGTCCCCGGTCAAGGACACGGAATGGGACGTCGCCCATCGGTGCCCCTACCTCGTGTGACTTTGGCCCGCAGCCCTGGGCAGGGCAGGTCTGTTCGTGTGCCCTCCCGGCCTCCACCCCCCCGGGAAGGCAGGTACACAGCCCCCCGCGATGCCCTGGGAGGCCCAGGTGTGCCAACGCTTTCCCACGGGGGCCTGGGCCAGGGTGGCCCTCTCCTTCAGCGTCAGGGACCAAAGCCTCTCTGATCAGACCACCGAGTGCTCTGGGCTCCGCCCCGCCCCTGCCCATCGGGCACCGAGTATCTCTACTTCACGCTCGTGTCCCAGCTCCCGCGCCTTCCTCACTGGCTCCATCGCTCTGCCTGGAACAGGGGGGGTCTCCGGACCCTGGGCAAGTCTTCAGCAGACTCACCTCACCCCTCTCTACCTTCTCCAGTCACACCCCATGAGCATCACCCCCGGAAAGGGCACAGTCTCCCACAGCTCCACCCGCTCTGCGCTGGGAGGGCCTGGTCACGCTGGAATCCCAGCAGGAGGCCTGCGTCTCCCTGGCCCCCCGTCTCCCTGGCCCCCCATCTCCCTGGCTCCCCATCTCCCTGGCCCCTGTCTCCCTGGCCCCCCGTCTCCCTGGCTCCCCATCTCCCTGGTCCCTGTCTCCCTGGCCCCCCGTCTCCCTGGCTCCCCATCTCCCTGGCCCCCTGTCTCCCAGGCCCCCTGTCTCCTTGGCCCCCTGTCTCCCTGGCCCCCCATCTCCCTGGCTCCCCATCTCCCTGGCCCCCTGTCTCCCAGGCCCCCTGTCTCCTTGGCCCCCCGTCTCCCTGGCCCCCCATCTCCCTGGCTCCCCATCTCCCTGGCCCCTGTCTCCCTGGCCCCCCGTCTCCCTGGCCCCCCATCTACCTGGCCCCTGTCTCCCTGGCCCCCTGTCTCCCAGGCCCCCCTGTCTCCCTGGCCCCCCATCTACCTGGCCCCCCATTTCCCTGGCCCCCCATCTCCCTGGCCTCCTGTCTCCCTAGCCCCCATCTCCCTGGCCCCCCATCTCCCTGGCCCCCGTCTCCCTGGCCCCCGTCTCCCTGGCCCCCGTCTCCCTGGCCCCTGTCTCCCTGGCCCCCCTCCTTATTTCTCCAGTCTGACACCCACTCAGCTCTGGCGCCCCCCACCCGAAGGTCTCGGCGCAGCTGGACTTGCCGCATGTCGCATGCTGTTGCCTCCGGTTCTTGCCTGAAAGGCTTTGCTTTCCCAGTTCTTCCTGCCCAGGTTTCCTGTTGCTCCCCCACCTCCCCCCTCATCTTGTTTCCCTTCCTGAACCCGGACCCCCTTCTTCCTTCCGCCTTATTCTCTCCTGCCCATGCCGCTCCCCGTGGAATCTGACAAATCGGTTAAGAAAGCATATCTTTCCTAAACATCGGCTGCTTCCCTCTCGTTGCATGCCAGCTGCTGTGGGTGCTCCTCAGCCCTCGCCACCCACACCTGGGCCACCAGAATGCCCTTCCCACAGATAAACGCCAAACCCAGAGGTCCGAGGGGTCCAGGTAAGGGCCTGCCGTGACGATTACAAGGATGCGTGGTCCTTGGGCACAGAGATCGTCAGCTTGAATCCCCGGTGAGGCCCAGCACATACAGAGCCAGGGAGAGGCCACAGGACATCCGAGGTGCCGTGGACACTCATCACTCATTCATCACCATCCCCCACCTCATCCCTAAGCAACAGACACGTGTAGAAAAGCACTGCATTACTGAATGTGCAGTCTAGGGGAGGCGAAGAAATGGAGCCCGTCGTTGAGGTGGTCCAATACTGTGCACATAGACGCCAAGGCAGAGGGCGCTGAGAAACGAATAGCTGCGTGCCCGCCTGGGCGGAGGAGCCTGGCATGGGACCTGGGCGGGGCTGCAGGCAGACGGGCGGGTGGGACGCTGGAGCAGCGCGTGCGAGGACGGAAGGCATGGGGAAGGGGCGGGTGGTCCCTGGGGCCGAGGGGAGGAGAAGCGAGGCAGTGGGCGACGGAGGGAGGACGGGTTGTCGGGGGCCACGCCACCCACGGGAAGAACGTCGGGCTTCCCCTACAGCCGAGGGAAGCCGGAGACGCTAGCACAGTCTGTTCCTGTCCAGCTGCTTCCCCTCAGTTCGGGGCGAGTCTCCCAGCTTTCCTGTTCCGGTTGCAGCAACATCGGGACCTGCCGGCGAAGTGCAGTTCACATCGCGGTGGGCGTCTGGAGTGGACATGGTTTGTACCCGTGGCAGGACAAGGTAAAGTCGCCATGGAAGACGATCACGTGATTCCGGGAGGGGAGGGAGACATGTCGCCACAGGAGGAGACATAAGGAGCCGAAGGTGACCTGGGAACGGTCCCTCCCCCGGCTCCGGCGTGGAGTGGGCCGATGACTCAGCGCCGAGCTCTGCCCTCGGGCCGGAACGGTCCTGGGAGCTCCGCGGGCATCTCCTCTCCTCGGGTGGCAGCTCCGCTTCCGAGCCAGCAGCTCACACAGCTTCTCACCCCGGAGGGACCCGGCCACCTCTCCGCGGACGCGCGGGGACGCCTTGGGAATGCAGCCACGGAGCCCCTGCCACGTTTGTGGGGCCGTGACCTAAAACACAGATACGATTTCCAAGTAAATAAAGAATTACCCTTTACGCCTAACTCTTCACCCACCAGCCATACGTGAGCAGGTACACGATGGCAAGATTTGACGTTGACCTTTTCACCGAAGGGCTCTGAGGTTAATTTATTTTTATACACATCTGAACACAGCCACTGCCACCCTAATATTTGGCTCTTAATGAGCAAAGGCAGTCTTACCCCTTCATCATAGGAGCAAAAGCCTCCTCTATTTCTATTACCCCTTTTTCGGCTTGATTATCCCCAAGATGGGTTCTCTGTCACTCAGTAAACCAGAATAAGCAGTGGAAGTATAGTCAGTCATTCCAGTCCACGCTCACTAAAATTAACGCGACAAAAAGGATGTTTGAAAAATAGGGCTCTTCCCCGTTATCAGGTTAAATGAGCATACACCAGGGGTGGGCAAACTTTCTGACTCGAGGGCCACCATGGGTTCTTAAACTGGACCGGAGGGCCGGAACAAAAGCATGGATGGAGTGTTTGTGTGAACTAATATAAATTCAAAGTAAAGGAGCGGAGGGGAGAGCAAGAGAACCGGATAGAACAGCCGGATCCGGCCCGCGGGCCATAGTTTGCCCATGGCTGGCCTACACCATCACTTTAACTCTTAAGTAACTTTGACGTTTCAAGGATATTTCCACTTGTATTCACTTCATTTGGTTCACAACTCATTTCTTCAGCTGGGCTGCATGACCTGTGTTCTGAGAACTTCTGTCAAGTTCAAACATTACCATCTCAGTTGAATTGACATAATGCTTTAAAGGTTATTTGTGAGGATGTGGGTTTGGCTGCTGTCACGATAGTAGAAAACGGCAGTACCTTAAATGAGATGGATATGTACTTCTCACTCACATAATTGTGGGGTGACAGTCACCGGCTGGAAGGGCAGCCCCCTCCTTCTAGCTTGTTCCTCTGCCCTACTTCAGGGCTTGTGCTTCAAGCTGGCTCTCACCCTTCCAGGAAGCAGAATGGAAGAGGCGAAGAAAGGAAAATGCCATCCATCTCTCTTAGGTCATCGTCAGGAAGTTTGACACGCCACTCTACAGGGTGTTGGTCGGGACTTAGCGAAATAGCCAAAACTACCTGCACAGGAGTCTTGCCAGAGTGATCAGGGGACACCGTACCTGGTTAAAAATTCTATTACTCGTGCAAGAGAGAAAGAATGGATTAAGAGCTAGAACTGGCAATCTCTACTATTGGTTTTTCTTTTCAGCCTTTCAACTTCTGGCAGCAAAGTAAAATCTTACAGCGAGACAATGACCCCCAAGAACCAAATATTGTTTACAGAGAAAGGGTATAACAGTTCGCCTCCACCGTTAGCATATGAAGAACCTGGAGACGCACATCAAACCATTCTCTCCCAGGATAGATGGGGTTTCCTTTCAGTTAGGAGAATGGGACTTCTACTAGGAGAGAATGACATATGACATGAAAAAGGAAAGACGGATATTTTTACAGTCTGCCATGTGGTGAGGAGGATAGAGAGGGAGAGGAGCGAGTCAGAGTCAAAGAAGAAGGAGCTTCCAGAAACGTGGGTACACGGAGAGCAGGGAGGCTCATGCTGCCGCCCGACGCCCTCACTCCCCCTTCGGGACTCCGGGAGGAGCTCTTCGTACAGACGTCTCTGCGTCTGCCCGAGGGGGTCGGTACCATAGGACTGCAGAAGGGAGGCTTGAGGTTCAGCTCTTCAGCGTGCTCCTAGCTCAGCCATGGGCAAACTATGGCCCGTGGGCCGGATCCAGCCCATTCCGCTGTTTTATGCTCTCCCCTCCGCTCCTTTACTTCGAATTTATATTAGTTCACACAAACACTCCATCCATGCTTTTGTTCCGGCCCTCCGGTCCAGTTTAAGAACCCATTGTGGCCCTCGAGTCAAAAAGTTTGCCCACTCCTGTTAAGCTCCTCGTTGTTCTGAGTGCTGCGCCTGGAGTCAGCAGTTAGCCATGTGGCCAGCCAGGGCGCGGCTAAGTGACCCCGCGACGTCGGGGGGTGCACAGTTGGGCCAGAGGTAGGAAGTAGCAGAGACACAGGAAGCCAAGCCCAGGCTGAGTAACCCAGCTTTGTCGAGACCAAAAGAAAGACCCCCAGAGTGCATCTGTGTGTGTTTTTAATATCATAAGAACTACAACAAGAATTTTCTCCCAGACTCTATCCCAGCAGTGGAAGAGACAAGGAATTTTTAAGACAAACAAATAAAACCCTTGTTCTCAACAAAAACATGCCATCGTCTGGGAGAATACATTTCAAAAGGTGAATCTGAACTCTTGCCAAACTTTTATGAAGAAAAGGCAGAAGGAATCCCACCCATCAGTTCCCAAGATCTTTGAGTGGAACTATTTCCTTGTTTCACTAAAAACAAACAAAAACCCAAAAGGAAATGTCAGAAAAAAAAAACCTTGAAACAAGCTCCATTGAAAACATCGCGTCCTGCACTTATGAAGCACTTGTGTACCTTCCACTGTTTCTTCGCCAGAGGTCCCTTACGTCTCAACGTCCACAAATCCCAGTTCCAAGTTCACGGAAACGCTCCGTGAGTCTTCTCTGCAGGAGAATGGGAATCTCATGAGCGGATCTCCCTCGGTCCCTTCCTTTTGTCCTTAGAGCATCTCCATTCTGTTTCTCTACAAACAGCTCAAGTCTCACATCTCCAGAAAACAACAACAAGCTTCCCCTGACCCTACTCTATTCACAAGAAAATAACTGAGCCAAAACCGGTGTGGCTCAGTGGATAGAGCGTCGGCCTGCGGACTGAAGGGTCCCAGGTTCGATTCCGGTCAAGGGCACGTAACTTGGTTGCGGGCAAATCCCCAGTGGGAGGTGTGCAGGAGGCAGCTGATCGATGTTTCTCTCTCATCGATGTTTCTGACTATCTATCCCTCTTCCTTCCTCTCTGTAAAAAATCAATAAAATATATTTTTTAAAAATTATTTAAAAAAAAACAAAAAAAAAACTGACCTCCCTCCTTCCTCTCCCAACCACGGTTACTGAGCAATGGACCTGGCTTCTCCAGGCCATCTCTAGCCACCCTGCCACCCAGGCCCCACCCCAGCCGATCCACAGGGGTTGGTCCCTGGTAGTACTGCCCCCAACAGTCTCGTCTGGATTTCCCTGGATGACTTCCCAGCGAACGGCCCCTTGGAAGACATCGTCCTCCTTAAACTTAGAGTATCGAACGCACCTGCCCCCCGACACCCTCCGTCTTTGACAACAATGGTGCACAGTATATTCTTTCCCCGTCTCCCCGCTGCCCTTCCTCCTCCTCCATGAGGACAGGCAAGGACCCCTCGTGGACGCCTTCCTCATGCCCCTCGGTGCCCTGTCTCCTCTGTGACCTGCGGGCACCGGTGCAGGAGTCTCGCTGGGTCCTGGAGTCGGGGAGGTCCTGGCGGCCACTGGGGAGCCAGGCAGTGAGAGTCCTCGTTCGGTGCTTTGCTGGACTGCTCTCCGAGGCGGCGCCACCTTGACCTTGACGTTCCCTCAGTGTGCCTTCCGGCTGCGTTGGTCCTCCTGAGTGTCCCTTTGGCCGTGGTCCCGAGGAGAGTGTCAAATTCCACCTCATTGTAATCTAATCTGTAATAAATCAAATGGCTGCATACCCTTTCATGTTTTACAGAACAGTTAGGTTTGCTCTTCTCAAACCTCGTTTACATAGTTTGCTGAGTTTTTCATTGGTTCGTGTGCCTTTTGGGGGGTCGGATTTTATCCTCCGCCATGGATACTAATTTCTGTCAGCTCTCTGCCTTCGCCAATAATCTTCTTCCAGCCCTCTCAATTTTTTAAAGCCATCTCTTATTGTAGAAAATTCTTGGCTTTAATAACCGTCAATTTTCTCAATCTTTTCATTTAAGGTTTGCTTTGTGTATTATATTTAAGAAATCATTTTTTTATAAGATCAGAAATATCCTTCTATTGTTATCTTCTAAAAGTTTTACTATTCCGTTGTAGGTTTTAATTCACCCCCTTGCATTGATTCCCGTGTGAAGTGGGAGGTACAAACATAATCTAGATGTTTGAAATAAAATAAGAAGCAATCATCCCATGATTAGTGAATGCTGTTCTTTGCCCCGTGAATCTATGATGCTGCTTTTGAGTTTATGCACATTGTGTGTCTAATTCTGGACGCTTCACTCCACTCCATCCCACTATTGCTCTGTCCCTTCTCTCAGCATCACTCCGTTGCTATGACTACTGCCCAGAGTGGAGTCTTTCCCTGTAGAGTGTACCCTCAGCAGGCCTTTGAGGGAGTCTTGAGGGAGGGTGTTTAACTTCAGCTCTCTTGGGTTTAGTGTCACCGGATGTTCCAGAAGTATCACCAGCCTAGCTTCACTTTTTAATAATTTATCAGCTTGTGGGCTCCTGGACCTCAGGGGTAGAATACATTTCAACCCCCAAAGCAAGATGAGGCCATTCTTGTGGTTAGACAGTCTTGGAGGACACTCTTCCCAGGCCAAACTCAAAGCAAGAAACATCAGCTCCCAACCGTTCTCCCTCCCTGGTGGGCACGTTTCTAAAATTGAAACCTTCCACTCTCAGTGTTCCAGTTTTACGCTCGTGCTTCTTCATCCCCAGTTTCTGCAGCTTAGCATTTTGTGAGCCCAACTCCGCAGTTATGACAGTTTTTATAACATATAGAGGGTGGGGCAGAAGCAGGGCTACCGTGGTGAATACACGAAACATGGGGTTTGTTCTTTGTAGTTATTCGTTACTGGAGTCCTGGTGCACAAAATTCTTGCACTGGGGGGGGGGGGCGTTCCTCAGCCCGGCCTTCACCCTCTTGCATTCCAGGACCCCTCAGGGGATGTCCAACTGCCGGTTTAGGCCCGATCCTGCAGGGATCCCTATGGGATCGAGCCTCAACTGGCAACCAGACATCCCCCTCACAATCTGGGACCACTGGCTCCTAAACCACTCGCCTGCCTGCCTGACTGCCCCTAACTGCTCACCTGACTGCCTGATCACCCCTAACCACTTGCCTGCCTGCCTGATCGCCCCTAACTGCTCACCTGCCTGCCTGATCACCCCTAACCACTCGCCTGCCTGCCTGATCACCCCTAACTGCTCACCTGCCTGCCTGACCACCCCTAACCACTCGCCTGCCTGCCTGATTGCCCCTAACCGCTCACCTGCCTGCCTGATTGCCCATAACCACTCTGCCTGCCTGCCTGATTGCCCCTAACTGCTCACCTGACTGCTTGATCACCCTTAACCACTTGCCTGCCTGCCTGATTGCCCCTAACTGCTCACCTGCCTGCCTGATCACCCCTAACCACTCTGCCTGCCTGCCTGATCACCCCTAACCACTCGCCTGCCTGCCTGACCACCCCTAACCACTCGCCTGCCTGCCTGATTGCCCCTAACTGCTCACCTGACTGCCTGATCACCCCTAACCACTTGCCTGCCTGCCTGATCACCCCTAACCACTTGCCTGCCTGCCTGATCGCCCCTAACCACTCGCCTGCCTGCCTGACCACCCCTAACCACTCGTCTGCCTGCCTGATCACCCCTAACTGCTCACCTGCCTGCCTCATCACCCCTAACCACTCTGCCTGCCTGCCTGATCACCCCTAACTGCTCACCTGCCTGCCTGACCATGCCTAACCACTCGTCTGCCTGCCTGATCACCCCTAACTGCTCACCTGCCTGCCTGATCACCCCTAACCACTCTGCCTGCCTGCCTGATCACCCCTAACCACTCGTCTGCCTGCCTGATCACCCCTAACTGCTCACCTGCCTGCCTGATCACCCCTAACCACTCTGCCTGCCTGATCACCCCTAACTGCTCACCTGCCTGCCTGATCACCCCTAACCACTCTGCCTGCCTGCCTGATTGCCCCTAACTGCTCACCTGCCTGCCTGATCACCCCTAACCACTTGCCTGCCTGCCTGATCACCCCTAACTGCTCACCTGCCTGCCTGATCACCCCTAACTGCTCACCTGCCTGCCTGATCACCCCTAACCACTCTGCCTGCCTGCCTGATTGCCCCTAACTGCTCACCTGCCTGCCTGATCACCCCTAACCACTCTGCCTGCCTGCCTGATTGCCCCTAACTGCTCACCTGCCTGCCTGATCACCCCTAACCACTTGCCTGCCTGCCTGATCACCCCTAACTGCTCACCTGCCTGCCTGATCACCCCTAACTGCTCACCTGCCTGCCTGATCACCCCTAACCACTCTGCCTGCCTGCCTGATTGCCCCTAACTGCTCACCTGCCTGCCTGACCACCCCTAACCACTCGTCTGCCTGCCTGATCACCCCTAACTGCTCACCTGCCTGCCTCATCACCCCTAACCACTTTGCCTGCCTGCCTCATTGCCCCAACCACTAATCTGCCTTCCTGATCACCCCTAACCTCCTCTGCCTGCCTGCCTGATTGCCCCTAATTGTCTCTGCTTCAGCCCCTGCTGCTGCAGCTTCATCCATAAGGTTGTCCAGAAGGACATCCGGAATGACATCCAGAAGGTCATTCGGCTCTCTAGTCTAATTAGCATATTACACTTTTATTATTATAGATTGTATTATTTTCCATAGGAACTGTAACCCTGTTTCTGCCCCACCCTGTGACAATGAAGATTGTCTAGGTGTTTACTGGAGGAAGAATTTCAGATTATTTAGTCCACATATTGCTGATAGGGAAGTTAAGTGACTTGTGGTTAAATCTGTAACTTGAGCCACGACCTCTTTACTCCCATGTCTCCAGCTGCCGGGTGTGACACGTCCAGCAGGATGACCCCCAGGAGCCTCGAGGTCAGTGGACATCTCCTTGTCCTTCCAAAGTGAAGCTCTGTTAACGGCCTCGGCGCCTTCTCCAGCACCGGTCCCACCCTCGGGCTCAGCGTCTGCTGCGGATGCAGATGACACTCCAAGATGCGGGACATCGTCTCTCTGCGTCTTTCTTCCCTGTCCCCAAAGCTGACGCGGCCAGCGGGTGTGTCCTGGACACTGCGATGCCCGAGCTCGCTGCTTCCGTTCCGCTCCCTGCAGTGGCTCTCCCTCCATGGTCACAGGCTCCCCCTGAGAAACCTGTCCTCGCCGGCTCCATGCCACTCCCGGCAACCTCCCCAGGGAGCTCAGACCCCGCCGTCACCCTGCCCCCACATAGTCAACCTCTCTCTAGTTTCTGGAATAAATGCTGGATTCTTTTTTTATTTAATTCTTGTGGCACACCTGTTGAAAATCACTATTATAGATTAGTTCGTATTTTCTAGAACTTTATATTAATGGAATCATTGAATTTGCACTCTTTTTTATATAATTAATTTAACTTAGCATAGTCATTGTGAGATTCCTCCATATTGGCGGATCAAGAATTCATTCCCTTTGATATATTTTTATTAAATTCAGAGAGGAAGGGAGAGGGAGGGAGAGAGAAACATC
This sequence comes from Plecotus auritus, assembly GCF_963455305.1. Lineage (NCBI taxonomy): Eukaryota > Metazoa > Chordata > Mammalia > Chiroptera > Vespertilionidae > Plecotus > Plecotus auritus. The sequence continues at coordinate 2,264,675 of NC_137775.1, forward strand.
CATGATGAGAGAGAATCATGGATCGGCTGCCTCCTGCACGCCCCCCACTGGGGATCAAGCCCACAACCCGGGCCTGTGCCCTGACTGGGAATCTAACCGTGACCTCCTGGCTCATAGTCGACGCTCACCACTGAGCCACGCTGGCCGGGCAAAATCCAGACTCTTTAACCTGGAGCTGAAAGCCGCTTCTGATCTAATCCCGACCGACCTCTCCACATCCCCTCCCACGGCCCAGCCCCCGGCAGCCTGGGAGGATGGTGTGAGGAGAGAGTTCAGCAGACCCTGGCTTCCCCGCTGGCACAGTTTTCCGTCTAAGCTTGGTCGGGGCCTATTCTGAAGACACAGCACATCAGATCTGCTAATGGATTGAAAATGGGGGTCAGAGAAAAAGACGCGTCAAACATAACGCCAAGCCCCATGGCCTGAGCTGCGGACAGGAGCGAGGGTGCCCCTGAGGGCTGAGGGCAGTGGGGCAGGAGGAGGGTAGGGCTAGGGGTTCCGTCCTGAACACGCCAAGTCTCAGTGTCTGTGGGTACACGTTCTCCCAGACTCAGCTCAAGGGGTCCCCTTGGGACGCGGTCACAGCCTGCCCCCACCGCGTGCCCCTCCTCCCCGGCGCTCCCTCGGCCTCGAGGCGGTGGGGAAGGAGAAGCTGTCTCCTTGTCCTACACGTCAACCTCGCTAATAAGGGGGGGCCTGTCGGAACCACCTCTGTCCCCACCCCACCATGTAGGCGACTGTTACATGCGCAGGACAAGCTCACAAACACTTCCAAATGGGAATGAAATGTACGTGGGATGGTTCCTTTTAGTCTGTGTCATAACTATCCATAAACAAAGGACCCGAACCAGTAGAAAGAGTCACCCTCACGGGCTCTGTCACCAAGACAAGGAGCGAGGAGCAGGCCCCCTTCGAAGACCCCCAAAGTCCCCTTTGAGAAAGCTCTTCAGCCTGGGGGCTGTGCATGAAGGTCCCATCACAGCCACCACCGCCCCCTGCAGACCTGCCCTGGGGGGGGAACCTCCAGCCCATCACCACTGCCCCCTGCCAGACCTGCCCTGGGGGGGGGCAGCCTCCAGCCCATCACCACCGCCCCCTGCAGACCTGCCCTGGGGAGGGGCAGCTTCCAGCCCACCACCGCCCCCTGCAGACCTGCCCTGGGGGGGGGGGAACCTCCAGCCCACCACCACTGCCCCCTGCAGACCTGCCCTGGGGGGGCAGCTCCAGCCCACCACCACCGCCCCCCTGCAGACCTGCCCTGGGGGGGGAACCTCCAGCCCACCACCACCGCCCCCTGCAGACCTGCCCTGGGGGGGGGGAACCTCCAGCCCACCACCCACCCGCCCCTGCAGACCTGCCCTGGGGGGGGCAGCTTCCAGCCCACCACCACCGCCCCCTGCAGACCTGCCCTGGGGGGCAGCTTCCAGCCCACCACCACCGCCCCCTGCAGACCTGCCCTGGGGGGGCAGCTTCCAGCCCACCACCGCCCCCTGCAGACCTGCCCTGGGGGGGGGGCAGCCTCCAGCCCACCACCACCGCCCCCTGCAGACCTGCCCTGGGGGGGGCAGCCTCCAGACCACCACCACCCCCTGCAGACCTGCCCTGGGGGGGACAGCCTCCAGCCCATCACCACCACCCCCTGCAGACCTGCCCTGGGGGGGGCAGCCTCCAGCCCATCACCACCACCACCCCCTGCAGACCTGCCCTGGGGGGGGGGCAGCCTCCTGGGAACAGCGCCTTCCCGCTCCTGGGAGCCCCTCCCGTGCCCCCTGCCTGGCCCCGACCACCCAGCTGGTGGTGGGAGCACAGCGCCCTGTGAGCGCGCAGGGAGGGGTGACTGAACTATATGAGAGCGCCTGGGGCCGCGTTCAGAGACACCAGCAGGCGCCTGGGAGGTGGCCCTGGGTCGTCCGCAGTGGTCCCGGGTCTCCGCTCCGCTCTGTGTCCGGAAAGTGGAAGAAGCATTACGCACCCAAAGCGCTGC
>NC_137775.1:2866858-3087446 GCF_963455305.1 Plecotus auritus
AAATTATAGGATCAAATATATGTACAGTCTACATAAAATATTTGTTCTAAGAAAGAATGTAGAAAAATTGTGACAAAAATAATAATCTATGACATCACAGAAGAAAACTTTCCTCACTTGAGAAAAAGTTTCAAGTAGGTAGACAGAGTAAGCTTACTACATTAAAGAATTAATGAAAAGAAAAATGTACATACATAAAAGCAACTTTTAATTATACAAAAATACTGCAATTACCCAGACTTTGAAAATCAGTAATCAAACAAACAAAAACAGATCAAAGAAATAAAAATTAGAGTGGTCTTAATCTTTCAGCCACCATCTGTTAGACGATAATGATGTTAAATGTTCAGCGATTTATTTGTAGGAGAATGGTTGTAATTTAAGCATGTTAACAGTGATCAATCAAATCATGGTTCATATATGAAAAAATATGTCTTCAAAAAATTCAAGAGTTCAGAAATAGTCAACCCATGTACATGTATAGAGATATGAATCTAAATAAGAACTCAAGAAATGGAAATTTATGGCTTAAAGCTTTATGGATTTTCCCTTATTCAGACTGGAACACAGTCTTGGAAATTCTGTAGGACTGTTTGTTGTGATATGTCTTAGATCGGGAACGGAGATTTGCTTTATGATTCTGTCAGTGGTCTTTGTCCATTTTTATATTTGTCCCAAAATCAAGCAGTGTGTTTCATATTTAATGTCTTCTTCATAATATTTGTCCCTGTTCTCCATAAACAAATGACATGCTCACAATGACAAATCAACATATGTGGTTGGCACTGTGGCATGGGAATGAGAAAGGAGAAGCCACGTGTGAGCTTGCCAAAGCAGAGCCGCACAGGCGCGTATTCGCATGTAGCTCCCCCACGGGCCTTCAGTCCAGACCACTGAAAGGCTTTGGGGAGGGGGGGCATGGGCAGAGTGGAGAGGGCCAATGGGATTAAAAAAGGGGGGACGGCTCTGGTCGATTTGGCTCAGTGGATAGAGCATCGGCCTGCGGACTCAAGGGTCCTAGGTTCAATTCCGGTCAAGGGCACATGCCTGGGCTGTGGGCTCGATCCCCAGTGCAGGGGCGTGTAGGAGGCAGCCGATCAATGATTCTCTCTCATCATTGATGTTTCTATGTCTCTCTCTCCCTCTCCCTTCCTCTCTGAAATCAATAAAAATACATTAAGAAAAAGGGGGGGGGGGACAACTGCAATGCTTTCAACAGTAAAGATAGATTTTTAAGACACTGTTAAGAAGCATACTAAACTATGGCTGTCTTGTTAGTTGCTGCAGTTAAACGGGGGAAAACTAATAATAATTTATTCTCCTGTGGCAGTTATGGCCATTATTCATCTCCTCTGCTAATTAACCCTTGAACGTGCCTTTGATTTTCTTAAAAATCATCATATGAAACACAATTTCAACAAAGTAAAATATATACACGTGGAAGAAAGACTGAACTAAAACATCAGTATTGCACTGAAAGTTGTTATCTCAGATTAATGCTGTCTTCTGTATAAATTTTATCCATTTTTTCAAATTTTCTACAGCAATCATCTATTGGTTTAAAACTCAAAAAATGAAAAAATTTAGTAAGTGCCAATAATTTTTATTTCATATAATGACAAATTTCTAAAAATGAGTTGTATATCAGTTTATCTATAGATCCAGAAACATAGAGGCATGAAACAGACTGATGCATCTCAGAGGGAAGGTGGAGGAGGGTGGGAAGAGATCACCCGAAGAACATGTATGCATGTATGCACAACCCATGAACAGGGACAATAGGGCGGTGAGGGCCTGAGGCAGGGTCAATGGGGGAAAAAGAGGACATATGTAATACTTTCAATAATAAGATTTTTAAAAAATGAGTTGTGCACTATTCTCAACTATACAAAAACAAAGATAAGACATATCCTTTGAAAGATGTTGACACCATTGCATTCAATGAATGAAGGAATGGTGAGTGATTTCTTTATTCCTTCTACTTTTCAATATTTTATTTTATAAAATAAACATGTATATATTTCATATTGAGAGTAAAATCTTAATAATACAGGTACAAATTTACATGTTTCTACATGAATTCAACCGATTATCCTACCATAAAACTTTCAAGGTCAGGATAACCTTCCTTGTGGCAAAAATAAAACGTTATGTCCTAAAATTGTTGCCTCAAATATTAAAATTGATATGATTATGCATTAACATAGTATTTAGATTTTATCTGAAAGAAGAGGAGACACTTTAACACAACTGCAGGGGGTTGGAAATTCACGGGGTACCTAGAAGCCTCAAATGTGAGGAGACCCTTTGACCCCCTAAATCAGTGGTCGGCAAACTCATTAGTCCACAGAGCCAAATATCAACAGTACAACGATTGAAATTTCTTTGGAGAGCCACATTTTTTAAACCTAAACTTCTTCTAACGCCACTTCTTCAACATAGACTCACCCAGGCCGTGGTATTTTGTGGAAGAGCCACACTCAAGGGGCCAAAGAGCCGCATGTGGCTCGCGAGCCGCAGTTTGCCGACCACGGCCCTAAATGAAAACATCAAGCAAACATTGACTTTTCCTTTTTACTATCTGATTTCATTTGTCATTTGTCAAAGAACTTTTGATCTCAAAAGTGCTTCAGCAAAGAAAAGGGCCGTGTGCCAGGTGATCAGACAGACCGGGACCTTGAAATCAGCACCTGCAGGGAAATCAGCACTCTCTCCCCAGGCCGGTGTGGTGATAGCACCGAAGTGCAGGTGGGTCCCCGCAGGATTTCCTGACCAGCGGCAACAGACGGCCTCGTCCAGATCAGAGGACCAATTCCCCTGTAACGACAAGACCTGAGTTGGGGTGCAGGGGGGGCAGCAAGCCCACTTCACGGGTGAGTGAGTGACAATGCGGTATCTTAGCTGTGGCACCCTAACGCCACCAAGGGCTGCTCCCATATTTCTTTTTTCTTTTCTTTTCTTTTTTTTTTTTTAATCCTCACCCGAGGATATCTTCCCATTGGTTTTTAGGGAGAGGGGAAGAGAGAGGAAAGACAGAGAGACACATCGGTGTGAGGGAGACACATCGATGGGTTGCTTCTAGCATGAGCCCTGACCAGGGCCCTGCAGGGAGGATCCTGCAACCAAGGTATGTTCCCTTGACTGAAGTCGAACCCAGGACCCTTTGGTCTACAGGCCGATGCTCTATCCACTGAGCCAAACGGGCAATGGTGGCTGCTACATGTCCACAGCGGGGGCCGTTTAACGTGGAAAGGGGAGTGACTTGGGGAATTTCCCTCCAGTGTCCCCTGGCCCAGGGCTCTGAGGCGTCCACACTGCTCGCTCCCCTCGGGCCCTGGCCCTGTGAGTTGTGGGAGCCGGTGCCACCAAATCACGGCACGGAGCGACAGGCGACCTTTCTTTTCCCTCGCTGCCACTTTCCGGGGCTGTAAATCAGGGACTTTCAAGCTGGAAGAGGTGGCATATGCCCTCGCGTGAAGAACAGATGGAGGCTCGCGGGAGAATTGTTTCTGCGGGCTTGCTACAGGCAGCCCTGCCCCATAAAAGTGAGCCATTCGCACTAATTTCCCACATAAATTACCGGGGCGGCGGGGAGCGCCGGCCCATTCAGCGGAAAACCCTTCATCTGGCTGTCAGAGGTCAGCTCGCCCTTCTAAATGGAAGGCATTTCTGAGCCGCGGCTGTGCTTTCCTGCCGTGCACTTCCCGGGCAGAGCGATCTGCATCGAATACAAGACGGGCGTGCGTTGTGGACGCGGGCCCTCCTCCAAAAGCTCGGACCAGCGCGTTGATTGCCAGGGGATCCCTTTTCTCAAGACTTCAAGAGTGAGCTCTGACAGTTAATCCCAGAGGAATTAACAGTGGAACCAAAAGTCAGGTACATTGTCCCTTTTCTTGGGCCTTACAAAGGCTATCAAGGCCTGTTTTCCAAACCCGCACTTGGGCTGCTAGCAAAGGACACGAAGAAGCCCAGACCCTCCGGGAACATTCACGCTCCCTCGTGTGAAACAAATGACTCAGTTCAGACATAAATTTGCCTGCGAGATTTCAAAAATCAGTCCTGGCTCCCCCTGGGGTGGGGGAATAGATAAAGATTTTGAATCCTCAAGATCCTGAAACATTAAGAAACTGAAGCCGCCACAGGACTGAACTATTAATCCAACATCATGGAATTCTGACAACAATAAACCGAAGATGAATGGATCAGGTATCGCATCAGCGCGCCTTCCTTTAAAATGCAACGGTATTTACAGACATGAGCTGTCATGATTTGGGGTGGCTTTTAACTGTACGGAAACCAGTACACATTTCATAATCATTATATCCAGTAGCTTTCTCCTAATAGGGAATTATCAGTATGTCCATGAAAACGGTCCCCCTGGCACAGTTTCTATAGTTCATGATACTAAGAACTGAAGTACAAGAACATACCAGGGGAAAAGCCCTGATGAGAGGATTAGCAACTGGTGGGGCGACTCGGGATGGAAGGTGCTGCCGGCCACCGTCAGGGGAAATGTCTAAGCATCCAGTCCATCTGCGCCCAGCGTCTTCGTTCCTTGGATGTTACAGGGGGGACATGCATTTTCAGGCATTGAGAAAAAAGAAATGAACTTGTCACTCTGAAATTTAAGGAGATTAAGGAATGAGCAGCCATTGGTAAAGTGTGGATGTACAACAGGGGGAGCGTTTTCATGATAAAAGTGCCACCCACAGAAACCATCGCACATAGCTCCAGAGACTTGGTCTCGGTGGCTGATTCCTGACCCGTATTTGTTCTTCAGAGTATTTCACGAGCATCCGATTAGTGATTACGACAAGGCGTTTCTCAGAGCTCCCCACGAAACAGCCATATCCAGCATCAAGTGCGTGGTTGTCCTTACAGGCTGGAAAGCGTGGCCTAGAGAGAGAGACGTGGCCAATGAAGCAGCGTCGGCGGAGGTCACAGGTGAGGGACGGGCTCCAGCAGGCTCACTGCCACCCACACACCACGGGGGTGGGGGGTGGGGGGGAGGAGAGGCAGGGCAGTGAAGGCACAGACTAGAGGCACAGACAGGGACCCCTGCCTTAAGGAGCTCCAGGCTGCACCGCCTTCCTGACCTGGCTTTGCACCTTGTGGTACCGACCTGGTTTTCGTTTTCTTTTAACACTAGTGGCCCGGTGCACGAATTCGTGCACATTAAAGGGGGATTCATTAGAGGAAATAATTCAATATTGCTATTTGCCCTTTCTCTGTAATAGAAGTGTCAGAGATGAAAGAAAATTAGTAAAATGTATATGAAAACCTTCCTCCTGTCAGAGTCTGGGGCGCACCTCGGGACCCAGAGTCAAGTCCCCGCCCACCCACATGCGTCTCAAAATCACGTGAGACCCAGACCCAGCCTGCACCCGTTCCCCCCACCCCCCTGCATTGGGCTAGATCCAGACCCAACCAGTCCCACCCTTGTCAAGCCCCACCGGGCAGGGGACATAGCCTCAGGTCCCCTGGCCTGGCGCCAGAGGAGGGGGGTGTGGCCTGAGGTCCCCCAGCCCAGACCGGGGTGGGGGGCGTGCCTTGAGGTCCTCTGTCAAGCCCCACCAGGTGGGGGACATGGCCTGAGATCCCCTGTCAAGCCCCCCTGGGCGGGAGGCACTGCCTGAGTTCCCCCGACCCAGCACTAGGGGTGCACCTTGAGGACCCCCATCAAGCCCTGCTGGGTGGGGAGCATAGTCTGAGGTCCCCTGTCAAGCCCCGCCAGGCAGGGGGGCGCAGCCTCAGGTCCCCTGGCCCGGTGCTGGGTGGGGGTGCGGCCTGAGGTCCCCCGGCCTGGTGCCAGGGTGGGGGGCGTGGCCTAAAGTCCCCTGTCTAGCCCCACCTGGTGGGGGGCATGACCTGAGGTCCCCCGGCCTGGTGCTGAGGCGGGGGGAGCAGCCTGAGGTCCCCTAGCCCAGCACCAGGATGGGAAGTGCACCTTAAGGTCCCCCATCAAGCCCCGCTGGGTGGGGGGCATGGCCTCAGGTCCCTGCTGATTGCTTGTTAAGGCTCCTTAAGGGAACGTGGCCTCAGCTGTGGGTGCAGCCATCTTTGTGACGGAGTGATGGTCAATTAGCATATCCCCTCTTTATTAGATAGGAGGATTCAACCTGTGTAAAACAACATGCAATCTTTTGGTAATAAGCTGGGTGTAGCTATAGAAATGAGTACATTTATAGAAGTCACCGGTCGAAAACAGAAAAGTGCGTTTTCCGTTCCCTGCGTCACATTAATTTATGAAGTCACTTTTTAACAGAAAAACAGTCTTGGATCCTAGTGTTAGTCAACCCGTAACGGTGCCATTACCATAGGAACCCCCAGGGGTGTGCGTGGTGGGGGTGCTGCGTGCACCTCCCACGGGCCGGCAGGAAGGCACACTTCAGGCAGTGCAGGGAGGGTGAGTGAGCCCAGTCTCACCGGCTACATGTACCAGTTCTGGTTTTATTAAGTTTCTTTCCATATGGTTGGCTCTAATGATCATTTACATATCACACTAAAGACACACACAAGATGCCCACTGCCCACCACGACACTGCAGCTGAGGGTCAGGAGGTGCCGATGGGAGGTCCGAGGCCGAGGACAAGGCCGGCTTGAGCCCTCCCCTTTCTCAGACAATGTGAAGACTTTGGAACAGGGTTAGTGCCACACCCTCATTTGGCTGGAGTTACAGGCCCTCTGCCTTTCTACCCAAACTCCCTAGTGCCCGGCCTCCTCCCGCAGGGTCATTAGGAAGTCAGCGGAGAACGAGACCCTGCCTGGTCACAGTCCGCGCGCAGCACGGTGGCTGGGCCGCGGGGCCAGGCGGTTCCCAGCGGCATCTCCGAGTCAGCTCGCGTGTGGACTGCAAGGATGCCGGCTCATCGGGTACGGTCCCAGCTGGCTTCGTCTCCGGAAGGACGGAATGGTTTCTCATGCCGTTTCGTTATTTTTAGAAACCCAACGTGACTAATTTTCCCCAGCTTTCTGCCGGGGTCTGCGCAGAGGTGGTTATTTTAAAAGAACGTGCATTTCGGTGCTATTTTAAGTCAGTGGCTCAGGATCGCAATTTACGTAAAACGGCGATTTTCCCAGCGCTGCCTTCACTCGTGCATGTGTCCCTCGTTCGCCGTGTCCGTAACCGCTATTATTTCAAGTTCACTGGGGCGACTCCGCCAAATGACATCAGACTCCTGCCCGAAATAGAGAACTCGGACGGGCTCCTGGCTCCTTCCCCCGAATCAACCCTGGAGAAGCTAGAGGGGGCAACATGGGTTCCTAGAAGTAAGAAAAGAGGAAAGGAAGGCGAGAGGGGAGGAGAGAGGAGGCAGGGGCAGGGCGGAGGAAGGGCCAGGGGACTGGGAGGGAGGGGCGGGAGGGGAGGGAGGGTCAAAGGCCTGAGGCTGATTTAAACTGACCGGGGGCCAGGGGGGTGTCTGGAGGCAGGAGAGGATGGTTTACACGCAGGTGTCCTCAAACTACGGCCCGCGGGCCACATGCGGCCCGCCGAGGACATGTATCCGGCCCGCTGGGTGCCGCTGCCTGTCCTGCTTAGCAGCCGACGCGTCCCGGGCCCGCAGTGCGCATAGGAATTTGTTCATAGTTTTTTTTTTTAAACTATAGTCCGGCCCTCCAACGGTCTGAGGGACAGGGAACTGGCCCCCTGTTTAAAAAGTTTGAGCACCCCTGGAAGCCGTGCCAACGCCCACATCGGTTCACAGTCCCCTGTGACCCATGCTTTAATGCTGGCTTTCAGTGCAAGTTAAACCTCCTCTCCGGCGAAGGACCCCCTTCTCCACTTAGGCCTCCCTCCACCTCCTCCGAGCAGAGGGGAAGACAACACCCGAATATTCTGCCAGTTGGTGTAACATTTCTTCTCCCTCCGGGATGCCGGTGAAGGCCGCCTCCCCCCAGCGCTGTCCAGTGGGTCTGAGGCCCACTTCACGGGGGGTCAGGGCCTGCGCGTGGACACGCGCTAACTCAGCCACAAGTGGAAGCGGCCCCTGGTCCCACCGTGACCTGCTCCGCGAGGCATCGGAAAGGTTCGCCCTTTGCCATCGCTGTCGCCTGTCCTCTGGACGGGGCAGCTACACGGACAGAGTCAAGTCACGCTTGCGGAAGTCAGCACAGTCTACGAGGAAACGCAGAGAACGGGGCAGGTTAACCGCGTTTAAGTACGTCGGAGGCGTTTCATGGCTTGAACCGTCGCTCATCACAGGCGTCCTTGCTATTTTAGAAAATGAATATGGAAAAATAGAAAGCATGGCAGAGCGTGCCCAGGAGCCTTCATATTCCCGGTCAGACCTACTCATCCTGCCACTGGCAAGCGCATCGGGAATGTCACCAAAAACGTTTTGAAAACTTGCCCGTATTTGCCAAGGAACGTGTGTGCGCTAAGCAGGGGCGGCCGCGGCGGAGACCCCGTCAGCCCTCGCTGCTGTTTCACAGGGAGCCCCGCCTCGCCACCGTCTTCCGTCTGGGTAGCAGGCTCGCCCCTTTTATGTTTTTTGGTTTTTGTTTTTTATATATATTTTATTGATTTTTACAGAGAGGAAGGGAGAGGGATAGAGAGCTAGAAACATCGATGAGAGAGAAACATCGATCAGCTGCCTCCTGCACACCTCCCACTGGGGATGTGCCCGCAACCAAGGTACATGCCCTTGACCGGAATCGAACCTGGGACCGTTCAGTCCGCAGGCCGACGCTCTATCCACTGATGTTTTTTTACGGCAATTATCTCCATCGAGAGCAGCGCTGTCTAATACGGTGACCGTGTGGCCACTCAAATTAAAATTAATTAAAATCAGCATTTCAGTTCCTGGGTCTCCCTGGGCACATTGCAAGTGCTTAGCGGCCACATCTGGCGGCGCCAGCTCGGGTGGCGGGACCCTGGCCAGGCTGAGCGCGGCCTTCGCGGCTGCGACCTCCCAGGTTCCTCCAGGACCATCGAAGGGCGCCGGCGGCCGCCCCGTCCGCCCTGCCCCTCGGCAGGTGGAACAGATGGCCGAGTCCGCGCGCACTGAACTGTGCCGCCCGCTCAGGATGCGGGCTGAGAGCCCTAAACATGCACAGCCGTCTACCTGTCTCCAAGTCTCACTTCTACTTTCGGGCCTCAGTGTGTCCTGTACAGGACACAACCTCAGAGTCCTGTTGGTGGTGGCCGGCCAGCCATTCCAGCGCCAGGAGAAGGGGGCCTGACACCTTGGGCGGGTCCTCCTCAGCCTCATGAGGGGGAGGAGCCTGAGATGCCGCCAGCCTGCACTGGCTTCAGAGCAGAGACTCTAAGTCAGCCGTGGGCAAACTACGGCCCGCGGGCCGGATCCGGCTGTTCTATCCGGTTCTCTTGCTCTCCCCTCCGCTCCTTTACTTTGAATTTATATTAGTTCACACAAACACTCCATCCATGCTTTTGTTCCGGCCCTCTGGTCCAGTTTAAGAACCCGTTGTGGCCCTCGAGTCAAAAAGTTTGCCCACCCCTGCTCTAAGTACTTCAGGCCACAGGCCTCCTGAAGGAATGGCCCCCCTCACCCCTTAATGGTGCACGCCACCGCAGGCACCCACACACTCCCGGCGTCCTGGGCTGTCCCAGGAGAGTGGAGGGGACCAGTGCTTTCTTGGGGAAGCACAGCTGCTCAGGAGGCTGTGTGTAGTCTGACACGAAGATGAGGCCTTTGCCTGACCTGGTGCCCCCACTCTGTGCACACACGGGGAAGGAGGTCACAGGGGCTTTTGTGTGTGTGTATATATGTGTGGTGGGGAGCCCTACTTCCTTCTATATGCAAGACCCCTTCCTTGAAATGCACCCCAAAGAAGAGTCGCAGGCTCCTAGCAAGTACCAGAGGGCCCCCACCATGAACATGCCAAGGAAGAGAGAGGAATAGCAAGCCTGTGCGTGATCATCTCAACGTCTTGTTTCCAGTATTAAAATAGTACGAGTGAAAAGCGTTCAGCAAAACTTTAGAAGAGCGAGGTCTCCGGGACCCAGGATAGGACGTTTCTTTACAAGCACGCCATCCTCCTACCCCGGCAGCACACACACGGACTCCTCTTTCTCTGATTCTTCGGATCGCTGCATCAGCACTGCAGTCAGCAGCCGCTTAAAAGAATGAATGAAGCCGGGACAAGGAGAGCAGGCTGTGTCCCTCCAGACGGATGCGTTAGCAGAGACCCAGCAGTGAGATGATTCCGCAGATGTTACTGCCGAGATGCATTTTTCCTATTCTCATGACGTTTCTAAGAGTTACTCATAGGGTTATTTGAGCAGGTCAAAACACCTATACATTCTTTTTATTGATCTGATTTTTTTAATATATATATTTTATTGTTTTTTTACAGAGAGGAAGGAAGAGGGATAGAGAGTTAGAAACATCGATGAGAGAGAAGCATCGATCAGCTGCCTCCTGCACACCTCCCACTGGGGATGTGCCCTCAACCAAGGTACATGCCCTTGACCGGAATCGAACCCGGGACCCTTCAGTCCGCAGGCTGATGCTCTATCCACTGAGCCAAACCGGTTTTGGCAATCTGATTTTTATGTCCTGTAATTACTTAAAAGACCAAAACCACTCACTTTTTATGAAGAAACGGGGCACACTCTTTGCTGAGGAAGAATATGCCATATTTATTCCTCCACTGTGTTATCGTGTGTAAAACGGTAAATAGACAAACAAACATAATCAAATATAAACAAACCCCCAAACCACGGTCACGTGTTGGGAATAGGCACTTATTAGTATGCTACGACTAAAATATGCACATTTTCACATAACACATTCTGCGTGTTAATAGAGATGATTAAAAACATGGTAAGAATGTCCTTCACCACCCTAATTCAACAAGGACCCCTTCCGATTGCTCTTGCCAAATCATTTGTAACAATTCTAAGTTCAATAACTGAGTATCAGAGGCCTGCTCAGGTTTGGAAATGTTTGATAATTATGTGAAAACACATACAGACATACTAGGAATAATGCAAACAATCTGTTTTGTTTTGTTTTTTCTATTAAAAAGAGAAGAAGTTAATACCAATGAACCTTTCTAAGATAGTTTGATAAATTCCTCAACTCGATCATTTTATCTCTTAGCATAAGTGTATTTGTTACCAATTACAAACAATTTCCACGTTCGCCTTCAGACACCACCAGGGCTTTTTGGTGAGATGGGCCAGTGGCTTACTGTCAATGACATTTGGCAAAACCCTTTGATGTTCCTTAACCCAATGTGACGCTCACACGCGTTACCACGCTTTTCTCTTTCCAGCCGCGAAGCCCTTCTGGCTGATCAATATCACCCAGTGCAAAGCCGTTGATAACAACGCTCATTAACTGGCAGGAGCCGGTCAGAGATGGGCATTCCTTTTCAAATGAAATGGAACAGCCTCCTCCGGTGAAGAGATGGATGAGTTTTTACCAATAACCTCCGCGAGCCTTTGAGAGAGAAGGGGCCGCGTTAGACGGGAGCCATTAGGCAATACATTTATTTTGCAACCAATTAACCTTTTGTCAAAAAAGTGTCGGTGCCGTAAAGGTTCCGGCGGCGGGGGTCACCCTCAAGGGGCACGCATGTCAGCCACGCGGCGACACGTCTGCAGGCAGGAGGGGCGGGGCAGGGCCGCTCCCGGTGCGGGGCCCCCGACGCTGACCTATGCACTTAGGGAATGAGCTTCCCTTGCAAGTGCCCCGTGGGACGGGACAGGACGGGACAGGACGGGACGTGTCCTGGGAGATAAATGGCTGCTGCCCTCTGTGTCCGCCACCAGCTCCATCACTTGGCGGCGGCCCGGGACAGGCCGGCTGCCAGTTCTCAGAAAGGCAGAGAGGACCCTGGCACCGGGCACTGTGCGGAGGCACCGCCACTCTGCCACTCTCTCTTCTGCAGCCCGAAGGTAACTGTCCGTCCAGGTGGACAGCCGGCCCAGGGCTCCCTCCGAGGCTGGCCCACCTCCTCGCTTCGCCGGCCACGCGTGGGCACCGGGCCAGGTCCCCGCAGCCGGCGGGCAGGCGGTGGGCTCTCCAGCTGGGCCCCGACTTACCTTCCACGCAATCTTGTTCCCTTTGGAGTCGTGCTCCAGGGCAATGGGGAAGTCTCCGCGCTCATAAAATTTCCGGAAGGCCGTGGGCTTGGTCGGTCTCTCTTTAAATGCACCTGCCGCGGGCGGGCCTTTCACCTTCAAAGAGAACAGCAGGAATCCGATTTGAAAGTGACCACGGCATGCACAGGGGAAGCCTGGGCTTCTTAAGGACCAAGCTGCATAAAATATTCTGGAGGGTAAAGGCCAGAGTACTAATAATGAACAAAGAAAATCTCACCACTACAAACAAAAGTATTTCATAATCGCTGTTAAGTGTCTACTTTATTTCAAGCTACTTTAGAGAGCACTCCTAGAAAATGTCACTTTCAAATATTACTTTATACGGAAGAAAAGCCAGAACGTTAGTTTAAAATTTTTTTAATAAAGGCATTTAAGTTCAGAGTGTTTCACTTCAAGTTTCCTAACAATTGCAACAGGGACATTGCCTAATCTTATGCAGCTGTTCCCTCACTATATCTCTAGATCAGGGGTGGGCAAACTTTCTGACTCGAGGGCCACAATGGGTTCTTAAACTGGACCGGAGGGCTGGAACAAAAGCATGGATGGAGTGTTTTGTGTGAACTAATATAAATTCAAAGTAAACATCATTACATAAAAGGGTACGGTCTTTTTTTTTTATTTCAATAGTTTTATTCATTTCAAACATTTTAACAAGAAGAATGTAAACACTAATTATTATAATTTGAAACTTCAAAAAATGGAGGAATCATAGCACAATAACATACCTTATATTGAAGATGGCAAAGGCAAAATAAAATTGCCTAACAAAGGAAAGGTACAAAAGCCTTTCAAATTAAACTTAAATATAATAAAATAATTTAAAACTAAAACAAATAGAAAAGAACAAAATGTGTAAACAGTAAATTAAACATTTTCTTTAGTGCAACTTCCAAATTATGCCCGGGACGTAGATGTAGATGGCAATGTAGACTGGGTTGAAAGGTTTTTGGTCTTTAAAACGTCAACTTCAGTGGGAACAGTGTTGTTGGTCTCCTTTTGAGCTAATGCTCTGATCCTGTGCTCTCCAGGGGCGTGTCTCCCTACATCACCACGATAACGTGTCTACGCATTCCCAGGGTGATGTCGGGGGACGCGTCCGCGGGCATTACAAGGAGCCTCTGGAAGATTGAGAGGTTGTTCCTTCTACTCAAGGGGCGGATATAAATCCGGCCACACAGAAGAAGGAGCTGCGGCCGTGTTTCCCGACGTTGCCATGTTAACACTGCTGCTGGTGAAGGAGCGGAGGGGAGAGCAAGAGAACCCTCCTCTCTTTTGGCTCCACGGGCCGGATAGAACAGCCGAACGGGCCGGATCTGGCCCGCGGGCCGTAGTTTGCCCACGGCTGCTCTAGATAATATTTTTTTTTCTGTTCTAAATACAAATGTATCCACAACCCTTACAGGAGGACATCAGGCTATTTTTTTTTATATATTCTACACAATCCATTCCACCCTTCCAGGTAATTCTAAAAATCCGCACATAGGAAAATCCAGTGAAAACTAACTGACCTCTGGAGACGTAATAAAGACCATGTTACTGGACATCACGCAGAAGGAGGTGACTTGACTAAACGCCTTTAAGCACAAGCAAAACTACTGTTAGGGTTCCTCCTGTAAGCCCCAGGTTTGCAGACCAACTACTGTAGACTTTATTTAATGGCCCCAGCATTTTACTCCAATTTATTATTATTAAAAATGCAGGGCAAATAAGGAACCATAAATCAAACTAGGTTTGTGGAGAAATGCAATTAGGACCTGCCTGAACGGTGGGGGCTATCCATAAACCAATTAGGGAGAGTGGATGGCGCAGCAGAATGCTTTTAATAAAATCTAATGCACTTGGGAGCCACCGTATCGAATGCACTTTGGGGCAAGTCCAGATGCCAGAGGTCTGTACATGCATTTAGCGAATGTGCTGTAATGGATGCAGGACTCGGATCACAGTCTGTCGTATGGTCACAAGACTAATAATAATTAGTAGGAAAGAATGTCAGGCTCTTGCAAATTCTTTATCATGGAGTTTGAAATTTTCCTTTTCAGCCACTTTATTGTTAGCATACCTGAAGCTGCTAAAAACAAACAACAACAATGAAAACCACCTTCTCCCTTCAGCTGGGACATCCACATCGCGTCATTCGAATGGGCCCGTTGAGCCACCGCACTAAGATTGAAACAATAGCCGAAACCGGTTTGGCTCAGTGGATGGAGCGTTGGCCTGCGGACTGGGGGGTCCCGGGTTCGATTCCGGTCAAGGGCATGTACCTTGGTTGCGGGCACATCCCCAGTGGGGGGTGTGCAGGAGGCAGCTGTTCGATGTTTCTCTCTCATCGATGTTTCTAGCTCTCTATCCCTCTCCCTTCCTCTCTGTAAAATATCAATAAAATATATTTTTTTTAAAAAATTAAAAAAAAAAGATTGGAACAATAAAATGCACAGTCACTAATTTCCTATTTCCATCCATTTCAACCTGAAATCTGGACTCATGAAACCGCATTGGTGACGCCTCTGACGAGCACGAGTTGCATCGTCTCTGAGCCTCCCAGGCCCTGGGATGAAGCCTCAGCACCGGCAAGTGTGTGGCCATCAGGCTAGGCTCCTGAGGACGACCTACTGTAAGTCAGCGTCTGCCCCGTTGGCCAACTGCGATTGCTTTACCACCTCCGAACTCCTGCAATACCCGTGGGCACCAAGTGGCCAGGAAATCGCCTGCAAAATATTACACTAAGCGAATCGGACTGCAATGGCAGATGTGGCGGCAGCTCATACCGCCGGGTAGCTGTTCCAGGCAGCTTTGACAATATAACAACTTAATGACACGACAAAGCATTATGGCAGCAATGTTCTTGTTAGCAACAGCCAGGAAAGACAACAAGAGCGTATATGAATATTTATGTGAATAAATAGTCAATAAACAGAGATTACTGCGGAGTCCTTAAAAGTCAGGCCCTACGGCAGGGGTGGGCAAACTTTTTGACTCGGGGGCCACAATGGGTTCTTAAACTGGACCGGAGGGCCGGAACAAAAGCATGGATGGAGTGTTTGTGTGAACTAATATACATTCAAAGTAAAGGAGCGGAGGGGAGAGCAAGAGAACCCTCTGCTCTTTCGGCTCCGCGGGCCGGATAGAACAGCCGAACGGGCTGGATCCGGCCCGCGGGCCGTAGTTTGCCCACGGCTGCCCTACAGGTGACAGTGAGTGGCAGAGAAAACCCAACGGGAGGTGGGTAACCTATTTCAGGAGGACTGTCCCACCAAGATCCAACAGGACGGCTGGTCAGGAGAATGTGGAGTCGGGATGATGAATCTGAACTTCACAAGCATGAGATGGCCAAGGCCTTACGTTAGGGGGCGGGGGATGAAAAATAACAATAAAATCTGCAGATCGGTGTCCATTATTTACAAACATTATTGGTTTCAACAAGACAGACAAGGAGATCAAAGCTTAGAGACATTCCATGACCTGGCAGAAACCACAGAGTTAGTACAGAGCAGGAAGGAGATCCTGGGACAGCACAGAGACCCGGGCCTGGGAATGGAAAACGCTGGGTGTCCACGAAGCCAAGTTAAGACCAGGTGGGCAGACGCTGACGGCAAAATGTCACCTCCACGCCACTCCCTGCTCAGAACCGCAGGGGTGGCTGTATTTACCTGCCTTCTAAGTGCCAGTGTACACTTGACCCACACGCTCAGTTGACCTCTACGCGACCGCCCTAGGGTGGCGGTAATGAGCAGTTGCCACCTTGCTCCCACAGCACAGGTGCAAGAACATACCACGCAACACAGCCGGAAGAGGAAGCCGCCGATCCCGAAACAGAAAATTCTGCAAGCCCGCCTGTTTTCCAAAAGCCTGCCTTTTCGCATAAACCCACCGTGTCCCCAGCTTATTAAAGCAGCCGAGCCGAGCCGAGCCGGACCTTCGCCAGTTAGACAACCTTCCTTTCCTCTGTGCTGCCTCCCTGGTGCTCAAGCATAAGCTTAATAAAATCTGTCCGGAAATTTCTCTGGGGTTGCCTCTCGATTTCTGTCTTTGGGAACCCAAGAACCCCAACGCTGGCAACAATCTGAGCCCCAGTCCGTCTGCCTCTACAGGAAAGGAGCTTTGTCACTGAGGTTGGGGAAATCCAAACAGGAAATAGCTAAGGCACATCGCGGATTGAGCGAGGAGAGCTAGAGGCACTGATTCTATCACGGAGGCCCCACCCTCATGGGGTCATCTCATAAACCTAGTGACCTCCCAGAGGCCCACCTCCCAGCACCATCACTCCAGCAGATGAGCTTTGGGGGAACACAGTCCATAGCATCTCCCTTCTGTCCGCTTTGGATTACTATCTTTAACAAATGAGGATGGCGTCTCCTCATTTTAGTACAAACGCCATATGCATACATTCTTGAACATATGCTTATATATTTTCCAAATTAATATCAATTTGTATGACCTTTTTATACTGAAAGATATTAACCACTGGTTGCATTTGTGGCTAATATCTCACCATCTCTGTTTTCCATTTGTATTTGTTTAGTGTTTAAAGGTTTTAAATTATTTGTAGGGAAGTTTTTTTGTCTTTTTGCCTCCAGCTTTATCTTCTTAGGCCATTCCTCTGTCGACCGTACGATGAATATTCAAACAGACTAATTAAATCATCTCTCTCATCGCCTTAAAACCCAGAAATTGTTTCCCATGGACGCTCTACACAAAGACGTGTGCACGCAGACTGTGATCTCCGTAGTCATTCCTCTGCAGGCACCCCAAGCATAATTCACACCCAAACACCAGCTGGCTCAGACCTGCCCTGCTCTCTGGTCGCCATGATGTTGCTGTCCCATCAACTTGGACTTCTCCCTCGCCCCTCACTGCTTTCTCCTGAAGAGCTAACTGCCTTTAAGACTTAGCACAAACCCCATCTCTTCTAAGAAGCCTTTCCTAATAACTATAACCCCACCCTGCTTCACATTCAGCTTGAAATGCCCGCAGGACAAACAATTAGCAGACTTGGCCATTAAATCGCAATCTGTATGGAGATTATTGGGGGGAGAGGAGGAGTCCTAGGCCAGGGGTCGGCAAACTCATTAGTCAACAGAGCCAAATATCAACAGTACGATTGAAATTTCTTTGGAGAGCCAAATTTTTTAAACTTAAACTTCTTCTAATGCCACTTCTTCAAAATCAACTCGCCCAGGCCGTGGTATTTTGTGGAAGAGCCACACTCAAGGGGCCAAAGAGCCGCATGTGGCTCGCGAGCCGCAGTTTGCCGACCACGGTCCTAGGCTATTGATGAAGTTTGTCTGTAATTGAAATAGAGGGCTAAATCTATGGAAATTGGACCCTGCCGGCCTGGCTCAGTGGTAGAGTGTCAACCTATGAACTAGGAGGTCATGGTTCAATTCCCAGTGAGGGCACAGGCCCAGGTTGCAGACTCAATCCCCAACGTGGGGCGTGCAGGAGGCAGCCGATCCATGATTCTCTCTCATCCTTGATGTTTCTATCTCTCTCCCTTCCTCTCTAAAATCAATAAAAAATATTTTTAAAAATCTATGGAAATTGGTAAACTTTTCTAAAGCGAGAGTATAGGGTGAAATAAAGTCTGAGAAACCGGGCCATTACCTGGAGATTGAATAGCAAGTGGATTCCATGGGGGAAGAGGATTGATGGCAAGAGAATGGGGAAAGGATGGTGTCAGAGAAATCAGTGAATGATACACAGAGGTCAATTGCGAAGAGCACTGGAAGTCCTCTGAAAATTCAAAAAGCTAGAGTGGCACACTGGGGCAGAAGCCCGCCTTCTGTGCCCTGAGGAGTAAGTGGGATAGGGACGTGAAACCACACACACTCTTTGGGGACCTCCGGCCCTCTGGTTGGTCAAGGTCAGAGTTGCTATCAAGGTGTGACTGCTTACAGAGGGGAAAGTCAATGGCAACTGGAAGTGGGGACACCAGAGAATATCAATAGGCATAATACTTGAATTCAGGGACTATTTAACCACAGTACCAGAATGGATTTTAGAACAGAAGACATATTTATAACTAAAAGGGCCAGAAAAAGAAACATATATTTTTCAGTGTTAGAAGCTTATCGATGTGAATTTAAGAACCTAAGGACACATAAACAACAATATCAGAAACAGAGTTAAGAAATTGGCTCAAAAATCGGTCCTGCCAATATCATCTACGCGTTGAAAAATGTAACGAATCTATATATCCAAGTCACTGGACTTGGTGTTCCTGGAGACACAAGATAACTCAAATATCTGATCCTCAAGATAGACGTCACTTAGAAGAGAGGGAAGAATATCCCCATAATCTTCTGTGGAAGTGAGAAGGTGGCAAATGGCACAGAGAGATAGAGAGAATTCTGAGCGCTCCAAGATAAACCCTTGCTCCTTTTAAAATGGATCCTTTTCATTAGAAAATGTTCCTTAGCCTTTCGAAGTGCCTATATCTTTCAGCTGAACCAGGCAGAAATAAATGGTAATTTCCTATGAACCTGAATTCTGTCAATACAATAATTAGAAATAATTATCAGAGAATTCGGTGTGCCTATTTATCACCTTTGTTATTATTAAATCAGAATTAATTTGCCTGCATTTTCTGTATATTTCTTAGATCCAAATAATTATCAATTATTACCACAATTTTCATAGCCGAAAATTCACTACTAATGAGACCAAATGTGTATTTCCTTTCTATGTAAAACCTCTCCTAGCGAAACCCACATTTGTATTTAGAAATTCACTTGTATAAATGGGGAAATTTTGCTAAAATCTAAGGCTTGTGCAATACTTAACATGAAATAAAGTAATCTAAAGTGCTTGCAGAGACCAGTTTAAGTATGGTTAGCATAAATAAAAATTAAAGTTAGTATTATGAATATTGTAACAAGTTACATTTCAATTAGCACTGTCATATGATGAGTATGAAAAAAAACACAAATAACATAGAGTTTTTCAGATCGGTAGGATGAGAAAGGGAGGTACATGAAGAGAGTCGCCCTGAGTGGAATGACTAATATTCCAATTTAAAAAATTAGAGCACTTTAGTACTAGACTTCACTCTCCTACTTGACATAAGTTATGCCTCGTTCCCTAGAGCAGTGGTCGGCAAACTACACTCGCGAGCCGCTGTTTGCCGCTCTGTTGACTAATGAGTTTGCCGACCACTGGCCTAGACTCTCGATTCCAATAATTAGAGGCTGTTGTTGTTCCTTGGTGATTAAGCCCCTAGGCCAGTGGTCGGCAAACTCATTAGTCAACAGAGCGGCAAACTGCGGCTCGTGAGCCGCGTGTTGGTTTGCGAGCCGCAGTTTGCCGACCACTGACTGCCCTAGAGGATCCGAGGCGGCTCCTAGAGGCACACGCAGCACAGACGCATAAATGGGGGTGGGGGTTGGAGATTTAGGGGGGTGAGTGGCCCTACAACAAACATCGCAAGCCATCGGACCCTTCAGAGCCTCCGCTTCCTCGTGTGTCAGATTAAAAAACGGCCCTGGCTGACCTCCGAGATCCTCCCTACACATCCATGACTGCATGTGTGTTCGCTCATTCAACAAATCCCGAGGGCACGGTGTCCGCAGAGGATTCACCCACTGGTGGAGCTAAGTGGGGCTCAGGGCACGCAAACTCCTTATTTCTCCCTCGGGAAGCTGGAACCCACCGGCAGCGTGGAAACACACCCCGGTCTGCACGTCACGGCTCATCCTTCTCAGCTCCGTCGCCTTAGCAGTGACCCAGCTTCCAGGAGCCAGTTTCCCACGGGCCAGCATCCCCGGCCGGGCCAGCATCCACGGCCGGGCCAGCATCCACGGCCGGGCCCAGCACCCACGGCCGGGCCCAGCATCCACGGCCGGACCAGCATCCACGGCCCGGCCAGCATCCACGGCCAGCCCAGCATCCACGGCCGGGCCAGCATCCACGGTCGGGCCCAGCATCCACGGCCGGACCAGCATCCACGGCCCGGCCAGCATCCACGGCCGGGCCCAGCATCCACGGCCGGACCAGCATCCCCGGCCGGGCCAGCATCCACGGCCGGGCCAGCATCCACGGTCGGGCCCAGCATCCACGGCCGGACCAGCATCCCCGGCCGGGCCAGCATCCACGGCCGGGCCAGCATCCACGGCCGGGCCCAGCATCCACGGCCGGACCAGCATCCACGGCCCGGCCAGCATCCACGGCCAGCCCAGCATCCACGGTCGGGCCAGCATCCCCGGCCCGGCCAGCACCCACGGCCGGGCCAGCATCCACGGCCGGGCCAGCATCCACGGCCGGGCCCGCATCCACGGCCGGGCCAGCATCCACGGCCGGGCCCAGCATCCACGGCCGGGCCAGCATCCACGGCCGGGCCAGCATCCACGGCCGGGCCCAGCATCCACGGCCGGGCCAGCATCCACGGCCGGGCCCAGCATCCACGGCCGGACCAGCATCCACGGCCGGCCCAGCATCCACGGCCGGACCAGCATCCACAGTCGGGCCAGCATCCACGGCCGGGCCCAGCAAGGCTTCCGCAATGCTGCGTGCCGTGCGATCTCCAAGGTTCCCGAGTCATTGGGGCCCCTGTGCTGGCACTCACAGCTAAGGCGGAGCGCACTGGGATGTGCGGTGTTACTCAGACGGCTGCCCCGCAGTCCAGAGCAGTCCCCAAGCAATGGTCGCTACACGATGTCTCCCCCAGTGTTCTGCTTAAAGTACCAGGCACGGGCGCGCCTTTAAATTCTCTGCTGCAGGAAGAGAGGAGGGAAAGATGGATGGTCTTTCCTCACAAAACGAGATGCAATAATCAAATGCTACAAAGGAGAGCTGGAGGGCTGAGGAGGTTTCCTCTCACGCTGCTCTCTCCCCGCAGGTGAACAGAGGACGACGCCACGGTGGAGTGCCCAGCTGTGATCCCTGCTATCAGCTTGTCGCCGGTGAGTCACGGAGATTCCAGTTGAGACCGCACTATTAGCCTCTGTCTTGTAGAGCTGATAAAACGCCCAAGCGGCCAGACAGCTCGGCTAATGCGCTGTCACCCCTCCACGGAGGCCCGAGGGAGTGAGCCAGATGGGAAAGGGGAGTGTAAAGGCGGGGGGGAGGGGGGGGTGTCGCAGGTATTCTGGCCCCTTACACAATCGACGTTCAAAGCATGGCAAACCGTTTGTATCTAAACATATCCCTTCTTTGTCTTGCAGCAAAGTTATTTCTTGCTGAATAATGAGAGTGAAAATGTTATTTTTGTCTGTGGGAAGAGACTATTACCATTCGCATTTTACATATCATGAATATTTTAATAGAAAATTTTAAAATCCTTGTGTCTAATGATGCAAACTGATATTCTGCGGCAAGAGCTAGCTGTTTAATGGAAAACAATGTTTAGAACTGTCTACAATAAAAGATATTTATATTGGTAAAAAAAAAAAAAAAAAAAAGACTTCTACTGCGCCTTCAGTCTACTGCCTCCCTCTCAATCACTTTGAGAGTTCATACAGTTTACAGAGATATTCAATACCCGGGTTATACCTTTTCAAGTCTAGTAGACATGTAAAGGAATTAATGTGCTAAAACATATAGGTTATCACACATACAAAGCACACGTCTGACAACTTAAATGGAAGGTAACATAATAAGAAGTTCTAGATTACAGTTTTATCAGTCTGGGTTTTTTTCCCACCACCGTTTCCACCACAGCTCATTCAACCATAAAGGAAAAGATGAGAATGTATCTAAATAGTGTGTTGTCTGTCCAACGTCAGGATATCAAGGCATCATACACTATGCAGGTGTAATATGTTAATGTGTTTTTACTTACTATATATATGCATATATACACACATTCCTTGGTATCTAACAAGTGCTAAATCTCAAAAGCTAAAATGCGTTCCTGTGTGAATATGTCTCTCTCCTTTGTGTTCTAAAATCATGCAAATTCAATAAGGTTAATAAAGACAAATTATGAGCTTCATATACTGTAATGTCAGGAGAAAAATTAACCACCAAAAGCTAGCTACGATAAGGCTCCTGTCACGTGGGAAGAAGGAAGAGATAAAACACGGTGAGTGCTGAGGGAGAGCATTGATGGATTCAAAAACATCGGAAGCAAAGATTAGTTCTGGCGAGGAAGGGCCCATGAAAGGCCAACTTTGGTCCTTATTTGCAAAAAAATGGGTATAAATGGTGCTTAGAGCAAAAGGCCTTTCATAGCCATGTGGCATCAGAGGAGCAGAAGAGAAAGGCCACCAAAATAAGTGCCTGATAAACAAACGATATTTGCCACCTCCTTTCTCTCTGAAAGCAGAGAGAGCTTCCGGACCATGGACCCCAGGATTCGACCCTCTACCAAGACCCAGGAGCCTACTCCACATGCCAGTCTCAGAAGAGCCGGCACGCAGTGCTGGGGACCACAATGGGACCCAGCACAGCATCGGAACAAAGATACCAGAGAAAACAGTCGCTGAGAGGCCATGCAGAGGTGAACACGGTGACAGATATTTTGCCAATAAGTTTTAAAACTTGTTGAAGCCACCACTTCTTTTAAAGAAAAAAAAGAAAAGTAGAAACGTAAGAACGGTGACAGGAAGGGATGATGTGAGAGGCAACAGAGCTGACTGAACTCTGAGAACAAGTAGAAATAAAACTTTCAAATTATGAAGATGAAGCTGGGAGAAGCAAAAGGGAAAAGGACCATTTAAGAACACAAAGAGGATCCAGGTGATTGAAATGAGAAAAATGGATGACGTGAAAGAACAATAAAGACCATCAAAGGAGATCTAACGTATGCATAACTGAAGTTCTCACAGAGGAAGTCCAAAAGAGTAAGAAAAACATCAAATATGGAAAATTATGCTTAAAAACCCTTTTTTGAAATATAAGAACTACTTACCTGAAATAAAGACAGAACGCTAGGAAATGTTCTGAAGAAATTATCTCTCTGATCCAGCGGGAAAATAAAGCAAAGTCAAACCCGGAAACACATATTAGTAAGTGAATCAGAATGAAAAAATAAGATCTTTATAAAACTCATAGAAGAGATCAAGTCCCTTGCAAGCATCAGGCTGACTTTGTATTTCCCCATTCTAACGTTTTGTGGCAGGAGGCCATGGGGACAGATCTAGAAGGGTCACAAGAAAGAGTAAGCCACAGCCCGTATTTCCAGGGAACCTGCCCTCCACATATAAAGTCTACATAGACGTCGCCTCTGCAAATCAAGTATTCCAAGAACATGGCTACTGTAAAGCCTTCAGGAAACGTAAAGACAACCTTGGGATTCTCAGCGGAGGACTTGGGCTTTAGCACGTCAGCACAGGCTGCAAAGGATACCCGCCACACGCAAACGATGCAGCTGACACAACCCGGGAGGGAGAGGAGAAGGAAGGTGGGGTCTAGAAAGCTCGCTCTTTGCTTCAATCTATTATCACTGGGAGCCGAAGGCGTTCATTTAGAGCATAAAACTATATTTAACTGGTAAACACAAGGAAGGATAAGGATGACTAAAACCGGATGGTACTATAGAGGGGAAAAGAAAAAATGCCAGTATTTTCATTATTCTTATTAGAGAATAGCTACTATGTAAAAATAGGAGATTGTAGATGGTATATGCAGTTATAATTGCAAACATAAGCGTTAAAAGAAAAGAAATATGCATGCACCTTTTCACATCCCCCTGAGCAAAGGAAACAGAACACCTCCTGATGCTACCAGATGACCACCAATACCTGACCCTCTGACTGTCAGGGGAGAGCGGGGGAACAGGAGTGCACTTCCCGCTGGTTAGGGTAGGAACTCTTTGGGGAGCACTTGGAACGCCTAGTGAAGTTGCATCTACCCGGCGACCAGGCGCGTGCAGCCCGAGGCCTCTGCCCCAGGGAGGCCTTGCGCGTGGCTGCCGTCTTTCTCCGTGGGAAGGGGCGCTGGGAGATCCTTGTGAGCGTGCTCCCAGCAGCACCGTGTGTCACAGGGAAAGAGCAGCAACGCAAAGTCCTCAATGAGTAAAATGGGTAAAAGGGGACGGCATTTCCCCAAGATGGACCGCAGCGGTAACAAGAACCCACTGCGGACCTGCCCACGCACCTGCTGAACCCACTGCAGACCTGCCCATGGACCTGCCCGAACCCGCCGCAGACCTGCCCACGGACCTGCTGAACCCACTGCGGACCTGCCCACGGACCTGCCCGAACCCGCTGCGGACCTGCCCATGGACCTGCCCACGGACCTGCTGAACCCGCTGCGGACCTGCCCACGGACCTGCCTGAACCCACTGCAGACCTGCCCACGGACCTGCCCGAACCCGCTGCGGACCTGCCCACGGACCTGCCTGAACCCACTGCAGACCTGCCCGAACCCGCCGCGGACCTGCCCACGGACCTGCCTGAACCCACTGCAGACCTGCCCACGGACCTGCCCAAACCCGCTGTGGACCTGCCCACGCACCTGCCCGAACCCGCTGTGGACCTGCCCACGGACCTGCCTGAACCCACTGCGGACCTGCCCACGGACCTGCCTGAACCCACTGCAGACCTGCCCACGGACCTGCCTGAACCCACTGCAGACCTGCCCACGGACCTACCTGAACCCACTGCAGACCTGCCCGAACCCGCCGCGGACCTGCCCACGGACCTGCCTGAACCCACTGCAGACCTGCCCACGGACCTGCCTGAACCCGCCGCGGACCTGCCCACGGACCTGCCCGAACCCGCTGCAGACCTGCCCACGGACCTGCCCACAGACCTGCCCACGGACCTGCCCGAACCCGCTGCAGACCTGCCCACGGACCTGCCCACAGACCTGCCCACGGACCTGCCTGAACCCACTGCAGACCTGCCCACGGACCTGCGGAAGAGCGAGCCCTGTGTCGGAGGGTGATCAGCTCTCCGTGGTTGCCCTCCTCCGTTCAGGGCTCAGAGAGAAACCTTACCACGGCCCCTAGCAACGGAGTGCCGCCTGCTCCTCACTGCTGCTTCCAGACTAGTCTATAAGATGCTGATCATCGGACCAGTATCCTGGCCTCGCCGGTTCCTTAACTGTTCTCCGTCGGTGATCTTGATTGGCATCCTGGCAGCCAGGTCCCCCAAGGTTGTCAGAAAAGACTGCCGCCCCTGCATAATTTTCACCTCCAGCTTGCTGCTCTGAGGCCACCATTTCTTACCTTTCTAGCTCAATCCCTCTAAAGCCCTAACCTTAAAGCACTTCACCACAGAACTATCGACCCCCCTTTAACTGCCCCTGATCCCCTCTTTCCCTCCTGGTCAATCAGTACACTAATCTCCCCTCCCCCCTCATCCTCAACCCCCGTGCCCCTCTCTCGGGTTGTTGTACTTGGTAAACGCGAATGCTGCTGCCAAAATCAGGCTCTCTGCCAACGCTATGCCAGCACCATGCAGCTGGGCTTAGGGGGAGCAAAGCGCCGAGCTGACAATTGCATTACCCCTCCCCCGCCCTTCCCCTCTGCCACTCACACAGGCCACTATTTCACGCCATCTAGTCTCTCCTCTTCCCTCCTCATTCCCAGCCTACGGCCTTGCTTCACATCACTGACAAAGAAATAACACAGAGAACGTCCAGGCGCGCCCACCCCCACGTCTGTGCACCTCCGGCATGTGCAACACGGGCCTGCCAGGTGAGCATCAGGCCCCGCCCCTCGGGGGCCCCTGTTCAGGAAAGCTTTCCAGGACCGCCCTGTACGCCGCTGCATGTGGCCCCTGCACCCCCATCTTCCTTCCAGAACAGAGGACTAGGGGGTGAAATCTATTTTACAGCATCTCAATAGGGGTGAGGAGCAACAGGGCGGGGCCAGTCCAAATGCAAGAGAGACACACACAGTGCCAGGCATTCACTGACTACACACGCTTCCCGAGCATCTGCTGTTCTAGCTCCAGGCGTTAAGGGGTGAACGAGACAGGGAAGGTGCCTGCCACCCGGGATTTACAGCACACACGGACCGGGCCACCCATCAAGCCGCCTGCAAACACATTGTTCAAGATTAACAAGACCAGAGCAGGCTCAGGAGCTCGTGGCTGTGACTTTTCTGAAGAGGGGTGAGCGGGACGGCAGGAGAGGGAAGAGTCAGCAGGGACGCTGGGGCCTTGCACCTGCGTCCTGCTCTGTGGAAACGGGAACGTCAGGATGAAGCACGGAGCCAGCAGGAGCCCGCGTGGGAACAGCAGCACGTGCACCCACCGAGGCCAGTTTTCAGCCTTACGGCGGAAGCCCCTGTGCAATGTGGCTGTTTCCTTCTAAACCCCACCCTCGCTGTAAAGCATGTCTTAATGTGTGCCAGGTTACAAGACCACATATGTAAACTGGAAGCATCATGCTAATGCCCCCTAACTAGGGTACAATCCGAGGGGGAAAAGACTGCTTAGAAATAGCATGCTCATTTGCACTAACAAAATTCTACTTCCTCTGGAATACGTGTTTCTCCTTTGGAAATGTTTCCCAGACAGTACACAGTAGCACAAGACTGAGGTTTCACGAGCGATGAATCTTGCCATTTCATGAGCGCTCTCTAGTCAGATGTACCCCCAAGTTTTAGAGGCGCAAGGGGGTTGAAAGGGTGTCTTCCGGTCTCTCCCGGCTTCAGGTTGTCTTCTGACACATGCGGGATCAGCGCGGGTCAGGTGAGCATGCTCTCAGGGACGTTTTCGTGAGCAAAAGCCTCTTCAGGAGCCATGGAGGCCCTGAGCCTTCTTAAGGCGGCGGAATGCATTCCGTGCAGGGCGTCATGTGTACGGTGCACTGGAGAAAGGAGCGCGCGTGGCACAGTTCTTGAAGGAGAGGACAGATGATCAATGAGCCAGGGAGACTGATAGATGAGGGAAGACGAAGAGAATTCACTGTGATGGAATGGCTAAGGAGAGGAAAAACTACAAAGGAGACAATTACTTGACTTGTTACAAAACAATAGAACACTCCACTGGGGTATTCATGCTTGAACTGGAGAAGGGGAAACTACTTGAGCACCTTGGAGCATGCATGTCTGTGTTATTTCATTGTAAAAAGATAAATACATAGATATACAGATATACAGATATGTAGGTGTAAAAATATACGGATATACAGATATATAGATATACAGATTTACAGATACACAGATATATAGGTATATAGGTATATTTTCACCCCAGTCCCTGTGGTAACATCATTGCTAATTCAGAAGTATTTAGCTCACGCCAAAATTAACCAAAGGAAACAAGTATTTTTTACAATCATGTTAGATCTATAGAAAGTTAAATATCATTTAGATATATGTACTTCGCTACGTAAACAAATAATATAAAAGCAGAATCGCTTTACGCAGATAAGACAGAATTGCCTACGGTTTTAGATCCAGCTCTAGTGTCAGTAATTGACATTGGGGGATGGTAGGCCACCCACGCTCCAGGCTGATTTTCTGTTCAGAGAGAAATATGGGTTTGGAGGACATGGCTCAACTCATCCTGAATCATAATCAAGCTCTTTTTATAATGCTTTTAAGGGAGGTCTACATGAATCTGCACTCTACCTGGCCAATCATTTTGGCATAGGTATCTCACCCTGGTAATATAAGGAAACATAGTTAATTCAAATTCACAGGAAATTTCCCATTGAGGAAGTCCAAGGGACTTAGGAGAACAGTTCAAATTACTATCTGATGTCATATTGAAGGATGAAGTAGTTCATGTATATTAACGTAGGGTATTCGTATGATTTGAAATGAACCTATTGAATGTTCAAATAGCTAAGTAATATGATGTAAGAAACCTTATCCTACCAGGAAAGGAAAAAAGGGGGTTCGAGACCTGCTGTACTAGGTTGTACCCAGGTGTTTTGGATTTAACTCTCAGCCCTAAGTTACTTAAATAATGTGGCCCCTTTCTCGTCTCAGTTCCCCTAAATCAGTGGTCGGCAAACTCATTAGTCAACAGAGCCAAATATCAACAGGACAACGATTGAAATTTCTTTGGAGAGCCAAATTTTTTAAACTTAAACTTCTTCTAATGTCACTTCTTCAAAATAGACTCGCCCAGGCCGTGGTATTTTGTGGAAGAGCCACACTCAAGGGGCCAAAGAGCCGCATGTGGCTTACGAGCCGCAGTTTGCTGACCACGGCCCTAAATAAATATGGTCCCCATTTAAAAAGAAAACAAAAACAAACTCGTCCTATAACTTCATCAAGAATAATTTGAGACAGAAGATGTTCCTTTTATCTCTATAAAGAAAAACATGCTCCTCAGTGTAACTTATACCTTGAAAATCAACATGATTATGGATTTTTATGGTAATCTTTGTCTTTTTTTTCCCAAAGATGAGTTATTAGTTTCCTACAAATAATAGGTATGCTCAAATATTTGATGTCCCAATACAGTTATGCTATAAAATGAAGTAGAGACATTTATATAGTGTGTCCTCAAAACATGTATACATACTTCAACAGCTGATAGCTCAATTGATTTTTTTTTTTTTCATCCAGACTAAGCTTTGAACGAAGGAAATTCTTCCTAAAATGCTACTGGAAGTTTGAAAACATAGTTGATGTACAAACACTGCCTTTGTAATTATTCAAAATGTGTATACATTTTTTGGGGGGGAGTGTCCCCCAAAAATGTATACACACTTTAACAGCTGATAACTCACTTAATTTTCACTCTTTTTCAGTGAAATAATGGGCGATTTGAGATAATGAGTGAAACTAAGCTTTGCACAAAGAAAATTTACCCATTAGACTTTTATATGAGGGTACATAACAGATAAAGTCTACAGTACAAAACCAGCAACAGTTGACGAATTGAGGGCTCACAAATAACGAATGAAATGATTCTTGATACTTCATGTTATCAGCAGCGCCTGGACCAGAACAGTCATCAGTTTAAAAACAGGCATTAACAAAAAAATTATTCATTTCTGTCGATTTTTTACAATTTTGAAAATGAACTGTATGTTAATAAACACTGACTTTATAATCATTCAAAGTATGTATATAATTTTGGGGAATACCCTATATATTTCATCAAGACTGTTACCTAGTGTTATAGGAACTAACAATTGCTTAACAGAAATATTATAAAAGTCATTATAGCAAAGCTCAGTCAAGGTTCAGTTATTCTGAAAACTGTTCCAAGCTTTTTTCTTTTATAAGCAAATGTTTATTTAGAAAGTCGCAGAGGTAGAAGTGAGCCAGCTGGGCTGTGTGGGCTCAGGAAACAAGTTACAGAGGCAAAGGAGGGGCCTTGGAGCTTCGGAGAGAAAGCAAGAGTAGTCATGGGAGAAGAAGAGGCGGAAAGACTCAGGTGCTCAGAGACAGCTGGCCCGGGAAGGAAGGGAGTCGGGGAAGGCGAAGGCTTACTCAAGAGAGGGAATGAGCTTGCTGATCCTTTGTCCTTGGGCTTTCTAATGGTGGGGGGTTTAGGGGAGGTCCCAGGGGGCATCTCCATCGAATATTCATCAGCTCCCCTGGTGTGTCCAGCGACAGGTCTGCACTAGGGTCATCAATCATCATGGTCCTGGGGTCAGCCATGGTGCTGGCCACCCGGTTTGGCTGCTTTTCCGGGCCTGGAGCTGAAATACAACTGAGGCCTAAATGTTATCTTTAGTTGGACCTGTGGTCATTGGATCTGAGGCTTTGTGCTCAAGATTATTTGATGCTGATCAGAAGCTCATTGTCTTGAGGGCTTAATGCTTAAGGGAGTGGTCGTGCAAGGGCTTGTACGGGAGTCCTATGATCCTCCTCTAAGGGGGTCTACCGCATGACTATGACATGTCAGGGGAGGGTCTGAACTGCATGAGCAGCGATAGGAAAGGTCGGGGGCATGCTAGGAGAGGAAAGGTCACCCTGGGCACGAGGTCCGCTCTACAAGGTCCGTTGCTAGGTACCCGGGGCTTTCTGAGCTGGTGACATTCCGGACCTTACCTATTGTTCCTACTCTGCTCGGGCCTGTCTGACGGCCTATGACGTGCCCCACCAATGACTCTTGGCTCTGAATATTTAAGGGAAAGGGGCAATGGTCTCTCCTATAGTTGCTTCCTGCTGAAGAGAGGCCCTGCTTCAAGATTTTAAGAGTCACTGTTACCTCCCTCTGATACAATGGTCAAAAAAGGGAAAAGATGCCTTCTCTATTCTTTTAGATTCCTTACAAATAATTGATATCTTTAGCTTACAAACAAAATAAAAGATAAAATATTTATTTAAATCAATCTTTTAAAATTACTGTCTCAAGATTTTAAAAGCCTGGAGTACTTGTTCAACACTGACATTGAACTAGCTTCAGTAAGTTTAAAAAATAAAAAATCCAAGGAGAAAAATCTGTGCCTCCCGACTCCATAATATTAATGCTTTACATCTTCTTCCTAAATCATGTGTTGTTGGTTTTGAGAGATATTTTACACACCTAATAACACAGACAAGAGCATGCTGATTATTTATAATCATAGATAAATATTTAATAACAGCTTCAGACAAACTTTGCCTAGGAAATGATATATATCTCTCTATATATAACTATATACAGATATATAGACATTAGACTACATATACATGTTAGACCTCCTGGTAATTTCTTATAGGCGTTTAGAGAAATTAGAACCTTAAAAAAAACACCCTCAGTACATTTCCATCAATCAAACAAAGGGAATTAATCTAAGAAATTTGCTGACACACAGAAAAATAAAGTGCTAGTTATTAAGGTCTGCCAGCATCTTGTAGCTTCTCCACCAGGTAATAAAACGATGAGGACAGAGCACATCAGCCGCCCTCAGAAAATTGGTAGATCTTCTTGGTCTGACGGGGTAAGAAATAAAACACAGGTGAGCTACCCATAAACGAATGACCTCAAATCAATCACTTCCCCACTACCACGCAGAAGCTAAGGGCAGATCACATTTTTCCCCTGGTGTAAACTATTGCTCACGGCAGAAATGTCAGCATTTCTGCTCACAGCGCTGCGACTCTATTGTGTCATTTGAAGTGGTTTTGGAAACGATGACCAACACATAGTTCATTTGCACCATATTCGACATAAGAGAACTCTGCACTGACAATGCATTTGATTTTTTTAACGAGCTCTAAGTTAAACCTAAGGGATACAGTGCGATTGAAAAAAAATTATGGACTCTTTTCATACTGGATTTTTGAACAATTCACAAGGACAACCTCCACACATTAAAAAGTGAGACAGAGAAATTTAACAGCAAAATTAAAAATTGTATTAGCACCCTAACCGGTGTGGCTCAGTGGATAGAGCATTGGCCTGTGGACTCAAGAGTCCCAGGTTCGATTCCGATCAAGGGCATGGACCTTGGTTGCAGGCACATCCCCAGTAGGGGGTGTGCAGGAGGCAGCTGATCGATGTTTCTCTCTCATCGATGTTTCTAACCCTCTCTCCCTCTCCCTTTCTCTCTGTAAAAAAATCAATAAAATATATTTTAAAAAATCGTATTAGTGCAAAAAACACCTGCTAACTATAACAATCAAAACTCCCAATCATGTTTATGGTGGGAAACCCATTAACATTTTATTTTTATTTTCTGATCAATATCTGAAGCAGTGCTGGGCACCGGCCCCGCCACACCATGCTCCGGGTCGAGGAGTCCTCTCCTTCGAGGCAGCGGACAGGAACGAGAGGGCTGGTCCCCCAGGCGAGCTCTTACTCACTCCCTGGCGGAGGGCACACAGCCTTGTCCGCACACTTTGCACTGGCTGGAATCCAGTAAGGAGCCACGTCTAACTGCAAGCCCAGCTGGTAAATAGGGCCCAGCTGTGTGCCCGGGAACATGGAAGGCAGGTTCTAGGGCAGGGGTCCTCAAACTTTTTAAACAGGGGGCCAGGTCACTGTCCCTCAGACCGTGGGAGGGCCAGTCTATAGTTTAAAAAAAACAACTATGAACAAATTCCTATGCGCACTGCGGGCCCGGGACGCGTCGGCTGCTAAGCAGGACAGGCAGCGGCACCCGGCGGGCCGGATCCATGTCCTTGGCGGGCCGCATGTGGCCCGCGGGCCGTAGTTTGAGGACCCCTGTTAGGGGCTCCAGCCTTTGCTCAGGTCCTCCCGTTTCATTGCCAGATCTCCACTGTGCTTTTGCTTTTACCCACAGATGACAGTTTCCACAGACAGCCCCGCCCAGGCAGCGCATAACGTCACAGCCGAGGGTCTCTGGGCGATGGGCCAAGCGTGAGCACACGTGACGTGCCCCTCTGTAACCCGACAGGCCCTGGGGGGGGGGCAGGGAAAGGCGACCCCGTGAACACATCCGTTTAGGAAGGCACCGTGAGCCCCTCGGTGCTGATGGGGAGAACAGTCCCTCGACTAAGACGTAACCCTGCTCTCTGGATGGAACTCCTCCCTCACTGCCCTCCAGGGCGCTGGCGGCTCCCCGGGAGCTTCCTGCTATGTTACCCAACATGAGACAATGGTGTGAACCACCAGCTTTCCTCATTTGCTTTGTGCTTTGCAAGTTTAAAGAGCCAGAGACCTGTGTAAAGATCCAGAGAACAGGCAAAGGCATGCTTAGTCTACGCGCCTGTCTTCTTGGGCCGTATCCTAA
Source organism: Plecotus auritus (assembly GCF_963455305.1). Lineage (NCBI taxonomy): Eukaryota > Metazoa > Chordata > Mammalia > Chiroptera > Vespertilionidae > Plecotus > Plecotus auritus. The sequence continues at coordinate 2,899,410 of NC_137775.1, forward strand.
CCCCCACTACTGTGGACTTCCGTGTTTCTCTCCAGGCGGTCGTATGTGCCGATAACCACAGCCAAAGATCTGTCCTAGTGCCCCTTCGGATTCCTGTCCTTGCTTCCTTGCCCTGACACACGCGCTCTCTGCGTGCACGTGCACACGTGTGTGAACATCCATGTGGCTACCCTGAAGCTATCAGTTGGGAAGGACGTCTCTGTGATCATTTGATCCAGGCTGCATCCGTTTGCTTAATCTTTGTGTTCAACAGTTTGTTTAACTGGGCTTTTGCAGCTAAGAACCTTCTGGAACATAGTTATTACTATTTCGGGTCAAGAAGCAGTTGCAGTTTCCAAACCTGGAAGGATTGTCATCACTGAAATCTCTCCGTTCCCACTGTCCTCTGTGGAGAAATGATCTCACCTCCTTCCTGTAACACCTTGCTTGAGGCACCAAGAGAAGCCGACACGCACTCTTATTCCGAGCCTTTCCAAGCATCTCCCCGGAGCCACAGTCCCAGTCGGCACCGAGTCTGCCTTCCAAACTGTCAAAGCTGATATTAAAAAATATTTGTCCTAGAGTCACAATATCGATCCATCTCTACTCTGTCTTTTTCTCACAGCCCTGCTGCCCAGCTGCTAAGCCATGAACACACATGCACTTTTAGATTTTTGTTACAGCATCACCCCAATGTCTATTTTAGGAAAACACTATCTCACACACACACACACACACACACACACACACACACACACACACACAATCCCAGTGGCCGAAAACTCTAAAATCACACAGAGCCCAATGCAGATGTTCCGCTCGGTGGCAGCTTCTAACGCAGTCCTCCCACCTTGTGGGTCTACGTTCCCCAGGCCGCCCCAGTCCTTTCCATCCGGATAGGACGTGGGGGAGCTGAGATGAGATGACGTGGTGGTTCTTAGAACAAGGGCCGGAAGTGGTGTTCATTAGCTAGGACTCAGCTACATGGTCTGCTTCGTTGCGGGGGAAGACGGACTAGTGGGAAAGAAACAGGCTTGGTGAGCTCCCAACATGTGGCTGAGCAAAAACAACAACAAAGCTCAACTGAGGGACATAAGGGAAGACTTGGAGCAATGCAGACTCAAATCTTGTTCTTCTGTGGGAAGACAATACCCTAAATGTACTCTTTTCACCTACGCTATAAAGTCAATACAATTATAATTCAACTCATGAAATGGTTAAGGAACTTGACCAAATGACTGCCGATCTATCTATATATATAAAGGCCTAAGTGACCATCCAACCAGCCGACCGGCCGGTAGCTATGATGCGCAATGACCACCAGGGGGCAGATGTTCTAACCGGTAGCTATGACTCACACTGACTACCAGGGGTCAGACACTCAATGCAAGAGCTGCCGAGCTGCGGTGACTTGGCAGTGGTGGTTCTCGGGTGACACACGCTGAACCAGAGAGTAGGGAGCCCGATTCTGAGGTGTGTCATCAGAGACTACCCTATCGCAATCCGGGACCCCTTGGGGAATGTCAGAGAGCTGGTTTCAGCCCAATCCCTGCAGGCCAGGCTGAGGGACCCCACTGGTGCACGAATCCATGCACTGGGCCTCTATTTTATAATAAAGAGTAAAATATATTAAAAATGGCAACTAGGCATGGGAAAAGATAGTACTCTTAGGTTCAACTAATATAGAAACAAGGAGATGCCATTCTGTCTTAAACAGTTCAAAAAATGTGTGGGTAATATCAATTGTTGACAAGTGTATAAGGGAAATACGCACAATCATATTCTGTTAAAGGGACTCCAAATCAAACACTTTTAGAAGGAAATTAGATAATAGGTCTCAAAACTTATGTTACTATTCTTTGATCCAGTAATTACACTTCTAGAAATTTATATTAATGAGATACCTGGAAAGTTCACAGACTTACACTTCTAAGTACAAGAATAATTACTATATTACATTTTAAAATAGAGAAAAACTATTAAATGCATCTAAATTAGACACTAGTAAAATAAAAGAAACTCAAAACTACCACCAAAAATTACAGCGTAAACTAATTACTCACATAGAATAACATGGCAAGACACAGTGAAGAATATTGCCCAGCAGATATGATGTGATTTCATTTTGCTAGTAGCAGATAAGTGTGTGTGGAGGGGGCGGGGGGAGTGGAGCGGAGAGAGAAAGAGAATTGAGCATTGTGGGAAAATGTTTCCAAAATATTGAGAGTGGATTTTCATGTCGTCTAAAAAGAATCAGTTTTCCCAGTCAACACTTGGATAGAGCACGGATGTATTTTATTGTGTGGGACGGTCCTGTTTTGAAACTGTAAATTAGACTGGCTCCAATACAGCCGTGGGCAAACGACGGCCCGCGGGCCGGATCCGGCTCTTCTATCCGGTTCTCTTGCTCTCCCCTCCGCTCCTTTACTTTGAATTTATATTAGTTCACACAAACACTCCATCCATGCTTTTGTTCTGGCCCTCCAGTCCAGTTTAAGAACCCATGGTGGCCCTCGAGTCAAAAAGTTTGCCCACCCCTGCTCCAATACCTTCACTTTTCTTTTCAGCAGATACATGTTCTGGAAAAAGGTATGTTAATGGAATAGGTATCCCTTCCTTTCACCACTTTTCCACGTTCAGTTGTTCATTCCACGTCATCCGACCTGAGCTGTTTTCCGGGTAAGGGACCGTCATCACCACCAGAAAGGCCCCAGAGGGGCTATTGCGGGGTGACTCAGTGGTTTAGGTCTTGCGGAAGCTTCAGGATGGAGTCAGCGGGAACATTATTGGACTCGGAGTCAGATCCCTTTCTGCTGCTACGCAGACTGTCCCGCCACCTGAGCTGGAGATTGCCCAGCTACAAAGCTGAGACAATAACGCCTACCTTGCAAACTTGGAAGAATTAAATTAGGTAACATGTTTAGAAGCTCTTAGAATTCCCATTAGAACTAATTTTTAAATACTTTTCTCCTAAAAGTTTGCTTCCATTAAAGCATTTGACAAAAATTATTTCTGAATTAACGTGAACTTTGGGATAGAAAACTCTGAATTAAGTTAATATAGTTCCTTTTTTTCCAGAACACCTTCACCGCCCTGAAATTTCTCTTAACTGGGTAATTCAGCGAAGTAGCACAACCGAGACCACCATAAACTACAGATGCGCAGACAGGGCCAGTTAAATTAGGTGCCATTATAATCACTCTAACTCCGCAAAGCATCTGGCACCGGAAAATTGGCTTCTGGAGACATTGCTGTGTTGTACAAAGATCAAAAAAATCACCTGAAATGTGAAATGCCTTCAAGTAAGAGCTGGCTGGCTCACGCTGCTTACTGGTAAATTCCGCTCTGCTCTCTAAGATACACTGGTTCATTTGCCTCCCAGCATAACCATTATTGCTTGTCTCATTTTCAGTTCTTATAAGTGTATTTCTAGTGTCACATGATCTCACTCATCTGGGGGAAATAATGAACAACATAAACTGATAAACAAAAACAGATCCAGAGACAGGGAAGCATCGATCAGACTGTCAAACCTCAGAGGGAAGGTAGGGGAGGGTGGGGGGAAGCGGGGGGAGATCAACCACAGGACTTGTATGCATGCATATGAGCCTAACCAGTGGTCACAGACAACAGGGGGGTGGGGGCATGCGTGGGGAGGGGTTTGGGATGGGAATGGGGGGATGAGGACAAATATGTGATATTTTAATCAATAAAGAAATTTTTAAAAAAGGAGATATAGCATTACTTGTGCCCCACTTACTTTAGTGGCCGTTTTAGGGTTTAAACATTATTAATACATCCCCGTTTATTCTCAAATGACAAAACGCCAGGCATCCAGCAGAGGATATAAAAACCTTCCCTGTGCGCCCCTCCTTCCTCTTCCCCCCCCTCCGCCCTCCCCCCGCCCCCCCCCCCCCCGTGCCTTTATGGCATTGCAGCCCCAGACTTCGGCATCTCTTATAAACCCTACACTGCATTGCTATTTTGTATTGAAACAGTAGATTCATTTAAAAGGTTTACATAATCAGAAAATATTAGGGATTGTCTAAAGAACTTGGAAAAACGAAGCACGTCACTCTGCAGGTCCGGCTTTCTAGACCCCGTTCCCTCTGGCTCCGTGTCCCTTCCCTCGGAAAGCCGCCTCCAGCATTTCCTTGCTGTGTGTCTGCTGGGGAGCACACTCTCACCCGACGCGGGGCTGGGGAGCCGTCCCTGACGGTGTCTTTCACGGTGGACACGGCAGCTCTCATCTCTTAAAGTGCATTTGCCCCTTTTCTGCCCTGACGGCCTCCGCTGAGGGCAGCCGTCTCCTCCAGCTCTGGGGTGTGGAAGGTGCTCCCCAAAAGCTCACAAACGCCTCCACCATCCGCTCGCGCTCCGAGCACTGCTCCTTCCCTCGCCCCGAGCGAGGTTGCTGCCACAGCTGTCACATGTCCCCGCTCGACCCCCAACAGGGGACGGGCTCTCACTCATCTCCACCGGAGACGCCTCCTCGCACAGTCCTGAGCCACAGACATTTCATCAGCAGCATAATGCAGCAAATACGCTTTTCTTGGGAGTATTTTGCTGCCAATACGTTCCTGAAAGTCACCTCTTTATTTCAAAGGAAACTTCTCTTTACTTTTTCAAATCAGCACCCATTTTATCTTGCAAAGATGCCAGCAGCTGTAAGTACCTCTTACACGTGCTTCTCCTTCACGTTACTGCACACGTTCGTGCCCATAATGAGTTTTAAACGAGTTTGAGAAAGATGTTTAAGAAGAGCACGAAATGAATCTAGTCTCAGCAATTTCTCTGAAATGCCATGGACGGACTCTACGGGGGCTGTGACAGTCAGTCGCAGGCCGTGGAAGATGCCGCCAGGCCTGCTCGCTACACCCCCTGCCCCAGTCATCACTCGGGACCTACTTACATGCGGATGGAAACGTGGAAACGACAGATGCTTTAATTTGCTTGAAAATCATAAAACAATAACATCTGACTTTATTAGAGGACGCGGGTCTTCTACTGCGGGGATTGTCCAGCAGAAACCACTGTCCTCCGTTCCCTGTCAAGAAATCTATGCCTTAATATCAAAGCAACACTGTTCAATTAAGAAGACTCCACGAAAGTTATAAAACCATCCAGAGAAAAAAGGCATATAAAGAAATAAGTAAAAACAATACGAGGAGAATAGGTTTTTCAACAACAGAAAAGAGAGGATCATTGAGTAAATCTCTTTGAAGTACTGAGCGACAATCACTATTACCCTACAATTTCATACCCAGAAACTTTTCTCTCAGGAATGACTTAGTAAAATATTTACCCGACTGTAAAGATTACCCCCCCCCCCCCCCCCGAGACCTTCATTAAAGGCAGGGGGGACACAATTTCAGAAGAATGGTCTGAGGTGCCAAAAGGAATGGTGAGCAAATACAATACTGAACATACACGAACCTATTTGAAATAATAATGTCAAATCTGTGGGGTTGAAAAAGGGAGAGAACGAAAATGCTGGAGAACAGATATACATTTGAGCGTGTTGGTCAGAGCTTAAGTATTCTAACATTCCCTGCATGCTTGGATGTAGAAGTTTAAGTAGCTTAAATTCAGATGTTATTTAGCTAAATATGCTCAGTAAAAGTTCAAGTGTAATGACTAATAAGATGACTAATAAAATAGAAATTCTATGTATAACCCCCCCAAAAGAGAAAAACTCATAGAATAAGAAACAAAATAATTAAAATGATAATAAAAAATGATATAGAATGAGAAAACCAAAATTCTTAATAAGGTAGAAATAAATTCAAATAAATCAATGATCACAATAAATGTAAATGAGTTAAATTAGCCATTGTCAGAATGGGTAAGATTTCTTAAAATAAATAAATAAATAAAAACAGCTTATAGGCTATCTTCAAGAGCCAACAAATAAATAAAGTAAGTAAGTAAGTAACACATGAGAAATCAAAGAAATCAAAAATATCACAGTAAAAGATGGGAAATATATTCCAGGAAAACATTAAAAGCTGGAGTGGTTATGTCAGATAAAAGTACAGTATTTTTTTTAGGGATTGTCTAAAGAACTTAGAAAAATGAAGCACGTTACTCTGCAGGTCCAGGTTTCTAGACCCCATTCCCCTCTGGTCTAGTAAATACTGTACTTTAAGGCAGAAAACAAAAAAACATTTTTAGGAACACAGAGGGTCACTGTATAATGATAAAAGTTTTAGTCACCAGGAAGCTATGATAATTCTGAATAGTAAGTACCTCATGAAGTCACCTGAAAATATATAAATGAGAAATGTATAACTAAGGGAAATGAGAAAATGTATCATTATGGTGGGAGACTTCAGCTTAGCTCTCTCCCTTACAAAGTCAAGCAGTTAAGCAGACCAAATAAACCAAATGAAAAAATTCACACACACACACACACACACACACACACACACACATATATATTATAGAATACTTGAAAAATTCAATAGCATTTCTTATTCTTCTTCAGCACTCCTGAAACTCTTATAAAAACCTATAGGTAGATAGGTAGGTGGGTGGGTAGGTGGGTGGGTGGGTAGATGGATGAACAGGTAGATAGGTACGAAGATACCCAGACAGACGCACAGAATGCAGTGTCTTTATAAATATAAAAGCTTGCATTCTTGAGGGTTTAGCCTATTGAAATTTTTCTTATTTCTATTCTTATTTGCATTTTAAATATTAATTCATATTTAAAATAAAATTGTGAGAAAGGAAGGAGATAAGTTAAGCAGAGTCCATTAAAATATAGCAGAGATAGTGAGAACTATTAGTTTAACAACCAGTGAGAAATTGGTATGAAGCAATGTAAATTACTGCCATTCAGTTTTCTGAGTCTAAATCCGGATGTAAGTTAAAAGGATAACCCTGATATTTTTTTTTGGGGGGGGTAGGGTAACCCATAAAGCAAATGTTTCAATATTTAAGCTTTCAAAGTGTCAAATCTCAACTCTTATTCTAATAAATTAGCCCATTACAAATATACATTTAAATATTAATTCTGTTATAACAAAATGTTAAGAGAATTTCAGAAAAATTCAAATGATTGAATCCATACCACTAATTATAGTAACAGGCAATTACTACCATGAAATTTACGATCATGGTAATATGGAGTATTCTTTTTTTTTAAAAGAAAATCCAAGGTTTTTGTACAGGTACTTAAAAAGAGTTCATTTGCATTTCAGGAGGATAATAGAGCTTTTAAAAATTCATTCCAGGATTTGTTCGCTTGCCATTCAGAATCTGAGAAGAGCTGGAAGAACAAGAGCCAGGAGTGAGAAAGAGAGGAAGTAATAAGAATATTGCCAACTGAAGTTGGATTAGGAATAAAATACTGTACTTTTAATGTAAGTCAAAGGAACGAGATCATTCTTTAAGTTCTTCTAGCAATGTCTGGTGCACATCAGTCTCGTGAAGGTGTATCTAAATACTGACATGATCGTCAGCCTACCTGTACAAGGGAGCCGATAACCAATCCATGAGTATTGGATGATGGGGCGTCAGAGGCGGGGCCGCTAATTTTCAGAGAACGGAACACAGGGCTCCCCTTGTCCTGTGCTGCAATTCAAAGTAATATTCAACAAGGGCTGTGCCTTTATGATATGAAACAGTCCTTGACTTTCATAATTCTTAAGCACTTTCCCTGATCATTTTGCTGATGTATGCTCTATCTTTAAATCACAAGGATAATGGATGTGCCTCCTACGCTGTAAATTAGGTTTTCCATCCGAGCCTCGTCAGCGCCGTGGCAGTGACCCGACCGTGGTCCCACCGCTGCGGCTCCCCTCTGCCTGCTCCAAGGACAGAGGGTCGGGCTGCGGGAGGCGCAGGGGCTGCAAATCCCTCGGGAAACATCTCGGGACCTGGGAACGCCGACTGCCGGCTGTAACGATTTTATGTTCTCTCTGGCGGCTGAAAGCAGCACTGCGCTTTGCTGTCACATGTAGTTTTATTCATCAAGGGCATTTAAAGCCGGAATGGCTGTTGTAAAATTTGAATGTCTGGATACTTCTGACTTGTGTGAAGCCAGTCTTAAAATTTAGAAAAAACAGGGAAGCTGTCCGGATCGTTCATTGGTTTTAAGGAAACAGAACCCAGGTGCATTTTAGCAGATATTTTCAGTTAAATATCGTCATAAACGTCATTGAAAAGAAAACCCGGCCCTGTCAGTGTGATTATAGAGATAAAATAGTGCACATACAGGGGAAACGAGTATAAATTCTTAACATCAAGATACATATCAAGGTTTTGCTGTAAAATAATATTATACTCAAATCAATAGAGGCCTTCCTATCAGAATGAAAAGCAAAGATTGTGTTTAAAAAATGCAAAACTAATCTTCTTTCTAAATGGATTATTCACTGCTCTCTACATAAAACTGATTTATAACGGGGTATCTCCAGCACACAACATTATGCGAATAGTAGCCTACTCACATAACCTGTCAGTGGCCAAGATCCTGGGGTTCCCTGTCTTGCTAAACTCTGTGTTATGACCAAAGATTACTTACTTTTAAAAATATACATGTTTTATTGATTTCAGAGAGAGGGAGGGCGAGGGAGGGAGGGAAACAAACAATAATTCATTGATCGGCTGCCAACCGCACACCCCCTGCTGGGTATGGAGCCCGCTACCCAGGCATGCGCCCTGACTAGGAATCCACCCGTGACTTCCTGGTTCATCGGGCAATGCTCAACCACTGAGCCACACTGGCCAGACAAGAATACATACTTTTTTAAAGTCTTTAAAAAAAACACTCCGATGCACTATTGTGTGACCCTTTAGACCAGTGGTTCTCAACCTTTCCAATGCCGCGACCCTTTAATACAGTTCCTCATGTGGTGGGGACCCCCAACCATAAAATTATTTTCGTTGCTACTTCATAACTGTAATTTTGCTACTGTTACGAATCGTAATGTAAATATCTGTGTTTTCTTTTTTTAAAATATTTTATTGATTTTTTTCAGAGAGGAAGGGAGAGGGATAGAGAGTTAGAAATATCGATGAGAGAGAAACATCCATCAGTGGCCTCCCGCACACTCCCCACTGGGGATGTGCCTGCAACCAAGGTACATGCCCTTGACCGGAATCAAACCTGGGACCCTTCAGTCCACAGGCCGATGCTTTATCCACTGAGCCAAACCGGTTAGGGCTATCTGTGTTTTCTGATGGTTGAGAACCGCTGCTGTAGAGCCTAAGACCATCGGAAAACACAGATATTTACATTACGATTCATAACAGTAGCAAAATTACAGTTCTGAAGCAGCAACGAAAATAATTTTATGGTTGGGGGTCATCACCACATGAGGAACTGTATTAAAGGGTCGCGGCATTAGGAAGGTTGAAAACCACCGTTTTAGACTAAAACCCACAAGTAATACAAAGAAAAGGAATCGCCAGGCTCTCGTGATTCCATCTCCCCCCAACCCCCCACCCCTACCACCGGCACAGGCTCTCCAGCGTGGGAAGAACAGGAAGGGCATGGAGAGCGGCAGGACCTAGCCATCCATCATAAACAACCGTTCCAGCCTCAGCTCTCGGGGTCTCTGCAGAAGAGAAACGATCCTCACCCAACTCCTCGGTTTTTCCAGCGTTTCCTCAGCTTGGAATAGACCGAGCCCCGTTCTCAACCTGCTGAAATGCTTCTCGGTCTTAAAGAGCGCTTGGCCCACCGCATCTGCAGCGAAGCTCCCGGTCGGAACTGGGTTCTCCTCCCTCCACGCGCCCCCTGCCACGCTGAGAATGCCTTCACATGGATGGGTCCATCCAGTCCACAACTGTTTACTGAGAGCTGCTTACGACAGCGGGCAATTCATGTGACAGTAAGCGTGGCAGTGAGTCCCCTGCCCACACAGAGCTTCCCCACGAGACCTCTTCGTAGCTTTGGTTCATAGTATCTTTAGAGACATTATAAATATAGAGTATGCCAGTTCAGTGCCACCAGGAGCCTGAAATTCCCCTTCCTGGGTGTTTTACCTTAGGCAACTCACTCAATACTGGTGAATCCACTTCCTCACCAATAACGTGGGGGTATTACATTCTAATACATGGGGCTGTTATAATAAAAACGATATGTCACTACAGCTTAGCACTAACAGTGGAGTGAGGTGTGGAGAGCGGCTGCAGTGTTTGGACAGGTTCAAGCCTCGGACTGATGAGAGGGCACAGTCCTTTCATGGCCACGTGCAAGTCCCAGCTTGGAGGGCAGAGCCTCCCAGCACCATGATAGCCAACAGCTGTGGTTGTGAGCTTGACCCTATGGGCCGAACACGTGGCCCACGTGCCTGAGTGATAGAGGCTGCAAGTAAACAGAGCTTGATCAGGTGCATGTAATTGAGGAGGATCGAAACCCACGAGAATGTTGTAAACATCTTGACCACGCCCTTCCTTTGCCTCGTGGCATCGGCTATAAAATAAAGACACGGCTTGTAGTCCGTGGGCTGTCGCTAGCTCTCCATCAGAGAGGACAGCGTCCCACCGGGACCCAGCTTTCATTCTCTTGTCTGTCTTTTCTCCATCCTTCACCGCCCCCTCTCAGGGTCACCCTTGGCCGTGCTGGCGCGGCACAGTGAGGTGAAAAGTTATTAAAAACCAAGACATGCCTGGGTTTCTAAAAGGAATAGCATACTTTGAGTTGGTGGGAAAGTAAGTCTTGATGCTGCTCCCTTCTGTTTAAAGAGAATTGAGCTGAAGAGGAAAAGCAGACAACTTGGGAGCTTGCTGCCTGGTCACGCATTTCTCCAGAAGCTAAGACCCAGCCCCCATGGCCTTTGCATAGCAGGGCAAACCAGGGGTTCCTCTCTGAGATGCAGAGACGGGCCCAGAGACCAGTCGAAAGGGGCAGCTCAATGCTTTTTCTGGGTCAAGTAGAGGAATTTGAGTTCCCAGGGGCCGCGTCGGGGAGAGAAGTCTGAGCCACAGGGAAGCGGGGACCATGGAGGCAGCCAGCCCTGGGGGAAGGTGGACCCTGTGGACACCGGTGGCCAGAAGGCCACAGAGGACTTCATCCTTGTATTTCCTCACACACTTCCCCCACCCAGCCATCAGCGAGTGCCACCAGCCGGGTTGATCACCCTGAATTTATTCCGTTTTCCATGTCTCCACTGCCGCCACTCGTCTCAGTCCCCACCGCTTCTTGCCTCAGCTATGGCGAACGTCTCCCTGCTTACTGCCCACGGGGCTCTGTGGTCTCCTCTGGGCACAGCATCCAGCGTGGTTCCTTCTCCATGTCGCTGCTCTCTAACCATCCGTCAGTGGCCCGCCCCCCGGCGTAAAAGCCAAAGGCCTACATAGCCCTACAATTTCGGGAGTCCCGCTCTCTCACCTCATTTGCTACCATTTCAACCCTCTCCCCAGCTCACTCTCCTCCAGCCATTCTGACGTTCTTGTGGTTCCTCAATCACCTCTAGCCATGGCCCATTTCCACTGGCTTTGCATGGCACTTAGAATACTCCTTGAACCCCTGTTGGGCAACAAGGTTCCCGATGCGCTCCCTCGTCCTTCCTTTTCCATCTCCTCTCACTATGCCCCCCTCGCAGCGTCCTGCTGACGTTCCTCCAGCCTTCCACACGCATTCCTGCCTCTGAAGGCATGTCTATGCCAGGGGTGGGCCAACTTTTTGACTGGAGGGCCACAATGGGTTCTTACACTGGACCGGAGGGCCGGAACAAAAGCATGGATGGAGTGTTTGTGTGAACTAATATAAATTCAAAGTAAAGGAGCGGAGGGGAGAGCAAGAGAACCCTCCGCTCTTTCGGCTCCGCGGGCCGGATAGAATAGCCGAACAGGCCGGATCCGGCCCGCAGGTCGTAGTTTGCCCACGGCTGGTCTATGCTCTTCAGTGTGACAGACACTCCCTCCGGGCTCACTCTGCTGTGGCCTACCACAATAGCTACTTCTGCGGCAGACGATGAAGGCCCCACCTCGGTGTGCAGTGAGTCACCGGTGCTCCATGCAGCTCCCTGAGGACCCTGTGTGTGTCACAGCTGACAGCTCACACCCGCAACCTCCTCTGGAGGACTGAGCCTGGGAGACTGGAACAGCCTTGCCCAGGGGTGCCTGGGAGGCATGCCCCCACCCGCATCACCAGGCCAGCAGCCAGACTGATTGCTGCGGGGACATGGGGAGCTCATGCACAAAGCTCCCTCCTCCGCCGCAGGGCAGGACTGAACCTCTGGTGCCATCTGTTCACGGGGTGGGCGCTTAGCTCCTCTCTCCTCTCCTGTCCACTCTGCCTTGCCGTTGTGTCCTGGAAGCTCGCCTGTCACTAATTGCTTGCACCAGAATCCCTGCCCCCAGGCTCTGCTTTGGGGCAACCATAGTTAAGGCACACACATAAATAGTTGAAGGTTTATTTTCAAGAAAAATAGTCCTCATATAGGCCTTTTAGAACACTGTGTTAAACACAAATAATACACCTGCAGCTGCACTTATATTACTGTAGGAAAATAATAATAGCTCCTACTTAACCATATATTCTACTAAATGAGTTTTCAACAATCCTAGCTACCTAAGGTTCTTGTAAACGATTTACTACCTCTATATATCCAACGTATATATGTTTCTTGTCTAATAAAGTCTATTCAGACCTGGTGAGGATGGTGAAAAAACAGTAGTCCCTGTAAGTATTAGTTCAGGAGCATGATTCCTAAGAAAATAACGGTATGGGGCAGCTGTATTACAAACTTCATTTAAATGAGTAACACCCCACGTTTCTCCTCCTACGTCTCTCCTCGGCGCCTGCTCCTGTGGATGTCGATGTGGATCTGGAGATTTTACGACCGTATATTTTCTCACTGACCAAGGGTACTCGCAGAAATGTGAGGTAATGTGAACATTCTCAAGGCTCTCGTAACCTGGAAACCGTAGCTAGACGTCCTCGCAGGGGCCAAAGTCCCAGCTTCACGCCTACACTCACGGGAAGACACTGTATTCAGGGATGAGCAAGAGCAAGTTTCCGGTTGTAATAAAGATAAGTAACACAATGACTAGTAAATAATACTGCAAGAGCGAACTCTGTTTCACATCCCCACAACCATGAACCTATTTTAGCCCACCTTGCAAAATGAAAGGGCACAAAAGCATTCTTACTCCTACGGTAGTAGCACCCAGTTAGTGCTTTATTCCATTAAATATGGTCTTAGAAATCTTACCCAATAACAGAGAAACATGTAAATTGACCGTACCTCCGCTATGCCCACAGCCAATCAGAGTAAGTATGCAAATTAACCCAACAAAGATGGTGGTTAATTTGCATACATGGGTCCAGAGAACCTCCTCGGCACCCAGGTCACTCCCAGCCGGCCATCGGAGGGGCGAAGGGAGGGTCCTTCCCAAGCCTAAAGCCTTGGGCAGAGGCTTTAGGCTTGGGAAAGGGCTGAGCCTGTGATCAGAGGGGCGGTGGGGGGCCTGCTTCCCAAACCTAAAGCCTGAGGTGGAGGCTTTAAGCCAAGCCTGCGATCGGAGGTGGCAGGGGCAGGGGGGGGGGGGGCTTCCCAAGCCTAAAGCCTGGGGCAGAGGCTTAGGCTTGGGCAGAGGCCGAGCCTGGGATCGGAGGGAAGGGGAAAAAATCAATGGAAACATATCCTTAGGTGAGGATAAAAAGAAAAATAAAGAAAGAAATGTCATATCCTATGAAAGACACATCTTGAAAATACCTAAAGAAAGTTGTCATTTTTTCATGGTGAAGGGACTGGAGTCCATGTTGATGAAAATACCTTGGCCGCTGCGGTGACTGGCAGTGGCTGCAGCAGCGGGGTGATGGGGCTGGCGCCTTCCCCTGATCAGCACAGTCGCCTCCCCCAAAGGGAGGCCAGACTGTGGCTTAGGCCCGCTCCCAACGGGGAGTGGGCCTAAGCCATCAGTAGGACATCTCCTGAGGGCTCCCAGTATGTGAGAGGGGGCAGGCTGGGCTGAGGGACCCCTCCCCAGTGCACGAATTTTGTGCACCGGGCCCCTAGTGTATACATAAGATCCATTGTAATCAGTGAAAATCACCTAAAATCTGTTTTCTAGGAAGCAATTTCTCTCTCATTAAGTGAAGATTGCTCTACCCATTCAATTCATATAATAATAATGGAAATTTCATGTCAAGACTTCAAAAATGTATACTATTACTTATATTGAAAATAGAATCTAAATTTTACAGACACATGATTATTTTTATTTGTTTAAGGCTAAGAAAATGGCTCATCTTCAGGTCATGGTATAGACATCTACATCCTCACATCTATATATATATAAAAGGCTAATATGCTAAGTGTCCGACCATTAGACCGGTAGTTATGACACACACTGACCACCGGGGGGCAGACGCTCAACACACAGGCATGGAAACATGGAACAGACTGATGAATCTCAGAGGGAAGGAAGGAGGGGGGGAAGAGATTAACCAAAGTTCTTATATGCATATTAGAGGCCCGGTGCACAGATTCGTGCACCAGTGGGGTCCCTGGGCCTGACCTGTGCCCTCTTGCAATCTGGGACCCCTTGGGGGATGTCGGACTGCCAGTTTTGGCCTGATCCCTGCAGGCCGGGCTGAGGGACCCCACTGGTGCACGAATCCATGCACTGGGCCTCTAGTGTACTAATAAAAATAGCTAACATATTTAGCAGCCAACGGTCTTAATGTTTTTAATATATTCTTTCTTAATCTTCATTCCCTGTGAGGTATGTACTCTTGTTGCCTTCAACAGATGAAGAAACTGTGAGAGAACTATCTCAGCATGTGGATATTAGAGCTGGGATTCCCAAGCCAGGCAGTCCCTGCTGTCCATGTCCTTAATGACCACCTATAGTTCACATCCCCACTTACCATTATCTGTGGATCTATACAGAGTGCCATAAACAATGACCCAAGAAATCACATGACAATTAGTTACAAACTGGGCATTTGAAATCGGAACATCTTAAAACCCTACACCTGGGTGGGAAATACACTCGAGCCAACCGGAAACAACCCCAGTGCAGGTGTACTTGGAATCAAGCATGAGCTTCAACTGCTTGCACGTCCCAGGCATCGGGAGCTGGAGGGGGCTTTGGAAATAGCACGCTTCAGCCCTGGCTGGGAGGCTCAGCTGTTTGGAGCACAGTCCCATGTGCACCAAAGGTTGTGGGTTCAATTCCCAGTCAGGGCATGTACTAGGCTGCGGGTTTAAGCCCCAATGGGGGCCATTCTGACTTTGAAACTATTACATATTACCTATTCACAAAACAAAAATGTGTACAGTATAGTACATATATCTAGACCAGCCGTGGGCAAACTACGGCCCGCGGGCCGGATCCGGCTGTTCTATCCGGTTCTCTTGCTCTCCCCTCCGCTCCTTTACTTTGAATTTATATGAGTTCACACAAACACTCCATCCATGCCTTTGTTCCGGCCCTCCGGTCCAGTTTAAGAACCCATGGTGGCCCTCGAGTCAACAAGTTTGCCCACCCCTGATCTAGACAGATGTTTGTCCCCTCTCTGTTTAAGTTAACAAATCTAATTTTAACTGTGCTTCGGGGTGAACAGTCTATGAAAACTGTTGTATATTTTTTGCCTCTGTCCCTGCTCTTAAAGGAAGACAAGCACTCACTTCCAAAGATGCAATCTACTTGCCCTGCACAAAACACACTCAGCGGCTTCAAACACCTTTCTGAAGTGTATGGCAGAATGAAGTACCCAAGACGGGATTCTAAATGTCCAGCACACACATCTCAACAACATGTCACTTAGACTATGTCACACACACATATATCTTAATATTTTTCTGCTACAGCAGGTTTGTTCACTGTCTGGGCCTGTTTATAAAAATGGATCTGAAGGAAGCACCACAGTTTGCTCATCCTTGACCCTGGGCTGAGGTGAGCCACAGTCGGTCTCCGGTCAGAGTTCCCTGTTCTGTTCACCTTCTTCAGCAGGTGGCTCTCTCTTTTCTTTCTTTTTTTTTTTTTTTAATATATTTTATTGATTTTTTACAGAGAGGAATGGAGAGGGATAGAGAGTTAGAAACATCGATGAGAGAGAAACATCGATCAGCTGCCTCCTGCACACTCCCCACCGGGTATGTGCCTGCAACCAAGGTACATGCCCTTGACCGGAATCGAACCTGGGACCCTTGAGTCCGCAGGCTGACGCTCTATCCACTGAGCCAAACCGGTTAGGGCTGTGGTGGCTCTCTTTTTGTGATCCTTTTGGCTTCCTAAGATTCATGGGGTGTGGGGCATCTTTTTAAAGTCACAGATAATGTTTTGTTTATGTTCTTGTTGAAATCAGGAGACCAATGGAAGGTTCCAGAAAAGCTGATGTTCATGGAGAGTCGTACCGCTGGAATCTGTTGTCCTCGCTCCTAACCCAGCATCCCTGCCTCGGCGAGGGCCACTTTGCACCCCCTTCTTCTGACTTTTCCCTCATTCCCAACTTCAGACAGAAGGCAAACCTTTAAAGACAGTAGAACTCTCTTTGCTTTCACCAGCAAGACGCTCAATGTGGTTTCTCTTCGTGCCAACAGCCCTTCGCTCCTTCGAGGCCGTCTCCGTGACCACATGCTCAGGGTTTCTCTCCCACTGAATGTTTCCACTTGCTGTGCATCTTGTTAAGCAGCTGAAATGTTCCAGATGATTGGCATCTAAATAAGTAATATTTTACTGTGCTTCATGGTTTGCTCCTGCGATACGTCTTGTAAGTATGATTAAAATGGAAACTGGTTTCATTTGTGTAAAAAGCATAGTTCAGTGTGGAAACAAGCTAAATACATAAGAACGGCATTTGAAGTAAAAAAACAACAACATGACAATCTAGAGGATTAATATTGACCACAAAGTGATGCTCTGAAGAGAAGCATTTTGGGTTGGAATGTGAAAATTTCATGCACGCGCTGTTCAGAATGATAGGCGTTTAGGCTGGCAGACAGTTATCATAACAGTACTCCTACTGCGCTCTTCCTTCAACCAGAAATACGTTTCCCCGTTTCCACAGCAACCCAATCAATTTCTGATTACAAAGGCAAGCAGAGCAATTTAGGCCCAGACTAGGGAAAACAAGGATTATATTTGTACATTTTGAGAAAATTTGAAATTAGCCTATTTCACTCATCTGAAGGGCTCTGTTTGATATTCACAATTAAGACAGAGACGAAAAAAGAAAAAAATTCTAACAGACGGTAAACCACATTTTATAAAAAAAACTCCTATTCTCTTTATGTCTTGCAAAGACACTAAAGATATCAGGATGGCTGCTGATGCGTGGTATTGAATGACTTCAAGGAGACATGTTTCTCCTTTAATTAGACACCAACATTTGAAGGACTAATGGAAACGTGAATGATTCCTATAATCTCTATTTGTTCGGATTAATGCATTTAGTTGTCAAATTAGAATCTAAAATACTTCGATACAAAATTTTCCTTCTTATACTTTTATTATTTACTTAAAACATAAGAATAATCCAAATTAACTATAACTGAAATACCACCCTGGTTAGATGTTATGCTAATTTTAATTGACTTTACTGGGGTGACATTGGTTAATAAAATTATACAGGTTTCATGTATACAATTCTACAACACATCATCTGAATATTGCACTGTGTGTTCACCACTCAAAGTCATGTCTCCTTCCGTCACCATTACCCTCTTTTCCCCTCTTCTACTGCCCCCACCCCCTTTCCGTCTGTAACCACCATAGGGTTGTCTGTGTCCATGAGTCTGAGTCTTCCTTTTCTGTTCTTTGCTCGATGCCTTCGCCCTTCTCATCCAGCCCCCACCCCGCCCCGCTGGCAGCTGGCAGTCTGCTCTCTGTGTCCACGAGTCGGTCTCCACTTGGTTAGTTTATTTTGTTCATTAGGGTCCTCGTGTGAGATGTTTTGCTAAGTTAAAGTGCTACCTACAACGTTAAATAAACCCTTTATAGAACTGCTTGAATCGTACATATCACCAAAATAAAAATTATGTGTATGGTTTGGAAATCCCTTTCACCAGGGTGGAAGTTTCCGGAGTAGGGTCCCTCCTGGTGAGTTTAGTGCATTCGTAAAACACGGTCAAGGCCAACGAAGTGATCAGGCAAACATGAAACAGCGCCTTGGTGACACATAAGCATCACTCTGCCTTCCTGGGCACACAGCTCCCTTTGAGTGGCTAGAGCAGTGGTCGGCAAACTGTGGCTCGCGAGCCACATGTGGCTCTTTGGCCCCTTGAGTGTGTCTCTTCCACAAAATACCACGGCCTGGGTGAGTCTATTTCAAAGAAGTGGCGTTAGAAGAAGTTTAAATTTAAAAAATTTGGCTCTCAAAAGAAATTTCAATCATTGTCCTGTTGATATTTGGCTCTGGTGACTAATGAGTTTGCCGACCACTGGGCTAGAGCATCGAGGACATCAGGACCCTATAAATTCAGGAAGAGCTAGTCGCAGGACAGGCCAGCTACAGGTTAGCAGACTTGAGAGAAATGGAAGGCCACCGTCTCATGAGCACTTCCCCTGGGCCTCCATGTTGCTGAGAGTGTCTTTGGGCCTAAATACTTCGCTGTAATGTTTCGTCATTTCTCCATGAGGACGCACTGACGTCGTAGTTGTGCTCTACCTGCTGGCCAAGTATTGCGGCTCTGCGTGTGTAGGTCCAATGTCACATGCCGGCGAGGACTGAATGGAGAGGAGGACTTGGAGACAGGCCACAGGCCTCAGTGTGACTAGATGGCCGGCGCCACAGGAAGGTCTTCCGAGAATGGGACTCCCCGGCGGGGGTGGGTAACCAGGGATGGTGCCCTCCTGGCGTCCAAAGACTCATCTGCACTAAGGCCAGACCCTTTGATCAGCAGAAAAGGCTTGATTTCCTTTTCCTTTAACCTCAGGGATACATGTTGTAACTTATGATCCTAGAATAATTTTAATGAGTAAAATGACAGTGTGAACGTCTAAGAAATAATTTTTTCGAATGCGATAAAATTTTTTTATTGGTTCATTATTCCAGTTTAATGTGCTATCATTCAAATTTTCAAAATTCGCTAAATTGCAGATATGCATCTAGGTCAGCAGGAAAGCTAGCGGCTGGCCCTGGGCTGAAATAAATTTATGGCTCCTTATAAAATGTGAAAGATTCCTCAGATATCATTGAAAAAATATAAATGAAGGCAAACATAAATTTGATTTTTATGTACAAGGAACAAATAAATCTCAACGAAGGAAGCAAAATGCTAAAGCCCTAAAGTTTTTAATGAGAAATTCTAAACATGGATATCTGTTGGGTAATCTGCAATGGAGGAAGTAAATATTAGCATAAATACATGTAGTAGAGAAAATTATGAAGATTTTGCTTTCACATGCTAATGTAACAATACTTCCAGAAAGCTCCTGGAGTAAGTGCATGTCTGATACCATATGTAAGTTAACGTGGGTGCTTTTCCTTTATGGGAATGCTTCTGTACGCAGTGAAACCCTTCACACGGATTACAATATGAAATGAAACTCTTTCATTCTCCGTATTATAGGCCTAAGAGAACAACTCACACATGATAATCTAATCACCAGGCTGGTACGCACTCTGTAAGATCGCAAAGATGTCAAGAATGGACCTGTTCTGCCACTAATAACTTCATGCTCCCGCTGGGGGTACAGCGAACACGACCTGGTTTTGATCCTCTCTACTTCTTTTTTTATGTTTTTTATTGATTTTTAGAGAGAAGGGAAGGGAGAGAGAGAGAGAAATGCAATCGGTTGACTCCCATATGTGCTTTGATCAGGGATTGCGACCATTTGGTGCACGGGACAACACTCAACCGACAGAGCCGCACTGTCCAGGGCGATCCTCTCTGCTTCTTGACAGCCGGGGCAGCGAGTCAGTCCTCTCGCAGGGACTTAGCCAGTACAGAGGGACTCGCCTCTATCCAGAGACCTGGACAGCAGTGCTCGGCACAGCTGTGTGTAACAGCCATGCACTGGAAACAACCCCATTGCCCACCAGCACGCGGTCAAAGTGGGCTATGCCCACACAAAAGGCGTATGTCTAACGATCGAAAGGAATGAAGTATTGAGACATGCAGCAATGTGGATGCATCTCAAGGTAATCCTGCTCTGAAAAAGAAGCCAGCGGACAACAGAGCATGTTCTTCAGAATTCCATCTGCATAAAGCCCTGGAATGTGCAAACTGGTCTACAGCGAGGACAGGGGATCATTGGTTACCTAGACCTGGAGGAAGGCGTGAGGGGGGATGACAAAGAGGCACAGGGAACCTCGGGCGATGGATACGTTCCTTATTTTGATTGCTGTGATGGTGTCACAGTTGTACACATATGTCAAAACACATCCAATTCTATACCTTAATATATGCAGTTCATTGCTGGTACCCTGATTAAGCTCTTTGAAGAAAAGAAGTAGTCATACAGCGTATTACGGTATTTACAGATCAGAAATACCTGTATTAAACTATTTAAAAATGGTGGCCAATATTTTATTCAATTCCAGCAGCTTCACTCCCACCACTCTCCTTACTGACTAAGGCCACTTCTTATTTGTGGGTGACTGATCAGGGATGGAGGGGAGAACTCCGTGGTGAGAGAACAGGTGTTCGCCTGTGCTTCTACCAGGAGACTGAAGGTCTGGGTACCGTTCTGGCTTTCCTGAGCCTCCTCTCCCCTGTTACTCATCTTCTTTGGCTGGATCCTGGCTCACTTTGGGGCCGTAGCTTTGGATGCAAACTCCAACGTTTGTCTCTGCTGAATCCTGTGAGGGTATCTTCCAGGTCTCTCTCATGTTAGGTCCAACCCTGGCTGGATCAATCCGGCTGGTTCTGGGTTTGCCAGTGTCAGCTCTGGACACACCAGGTCTTGGCACTCCGTAAGGCACTGGCGGGATTTCAGTCATGCCCTGTATACCCAGCACCTTGCTGCTGATTCGTGCCTTTGAGATCCCCCCAAGGTTTTTCTTTTTCTTTTTTTTTCCCCTTCAAGCATTTTTATTTTCTTTGTATAGCGTACGAATCTAAAACACCATTCTTGTGATGTTTATCAAAGTATCAAATGTTGGTAAGTTTCAAATCAATCAAATTAGCTTCTAACCACAGCGACAGAAGGATAAATGTGATCTAGAGAAGGGTCTTTTCATCTACAAGAAAGTTTTCATCCATCACCTCCATTTTTCTCTGTAACTAATGAAGGTGAGGGAAATGTGAACAGCGTAGATGGACAGTCACTGCTTTCACAAAATAAGGTGAACTGCTTTCACAAAATAAGGTGAAATTAGGCAACTGAAAATCACAGCTGAGCATCTTTTCTGTCTAGAACCCTGCCAAGTGCGGAGCGGTGCAGGGCCAGAAATTATAAGACATTGGCCATTGATACTTCACACTTTGTCTTCTGAAAGCTACACGTCAGGGACTTCTGAAACATTTTCATTACGTACTCCTAATCGTGACAGAAGATAATTCTGTGTATGTAAATCTCTGTGAATATGTGCATAATCTAGGGCAAACATGACTAAGCATGATGCATCACTTACTCAGGAAATCCCAAGGGAAGCACCGCCTACACTTTATTGCTGCCCTCGTTGCTGAAAATTACCAATATCTACTCTATACCACTGTGGCTGCACTGTGTAACCACTACCTCAGACACATTCTAAAATATATTTAAATATAATACCTTGTGAAAGTCAATAATTTTATGGTCACGTGAAAACATTGGACAGCGTGTCATTTTTCTTAATTTTGAAATAAAGGTATAGTTTTGTGATGTAAAATAACTTGTTTAAAAGTTGTTTTTAATTGACTTTAGAGAGAGGAATGGGGAAAGAGAGAAACAGTGATGTGAGAGAGAAACATCCATCTGTTGCCTCTTGCATGCACCCCGGCCAGGGATCAAGCCCACAGCCCTTCCATGCATGGGAAGGTGCTCCAGCCGGCAGAGCCACAGCGGGCAGGCTCACTTTCCTACAAAGTGCGGGACAGCGGTTTGGTGAGGGATTGCCTGTTTGTCTCCAGGACTTCATAGTCATCGCTCCTTTAACTGGGAAGAGGCAATCGGTGACACAGATTTCTCTGTGGCCTCTCGTCTAAGAATAAGCCGAGAAAGGGAGGTAGCCAGGATCTATTTTGTGCCCATTATTTTATTTGGCATTTATTATATAATCATATTTTTCTAGTCTGACTTTCTCTAGCTTATGCTACAGAATGACTTTAAATTGGGTTAAGAGGCTAATTCTAAAATATAAATTCTTATTTATTCAACACAATTATTCTTTATAATACCCATTCGCATGCCTTTTCCTAAGTGACAGTAACTTTGGTAAATGAACAGATTTGTGCATTACGATCCCCTAAATTTTTGTTTAGGCGGGGACTCTTACATGAATGAAAAAGTTAAAAACAACCGTCTCCCTGAACAGGACCCTTCTCTGCGCAGCCCAGCTGCATTGCCTCCCACCTGCTTTCAGTCTCAGCTCTCGGGTCCCCAACACTAACCCGACGTGTCTCTTGCCTCACGTTCTAGGTCCCACAGCGTCAGCGGCCACCCACCCGCAAGCAGAAGAACCCACATGGATTCCCCAAGGGTCACACCTTGACCTTAGACTCCCCGTGTCTGCTCCTCAGACTCCCGGTCTATGGTCTGTAATCACGGCAGCTGAGCTGACCGAGATACCATCTCAGCAAGACCACCCGGGCCAGGGGCTGCTGGTGGCTTCCGGGGTGGCTTTGGCCCCTGATCCACGGAAGAGATGTCAATCATCTCTATGCTTGTTTTGTAAGCTCACCACGTCAGGGTTACACGGTGAAAGGATGATTTAATGTCAGAATACCACCTATTCATTTAATTCACATTAATTAACATGAACAGACTGAAAGCACAAAACAGGATCTCAACAGATGCAGAAAGTGTCTGATAAAATCCAAAACTCTACAGACACACACACACACTCAGATCTTAGCAAAGAGAGATGAGAAAAAGATTGTTATTGTCACCAAACCCCCCTGTGCATGCTATACAATTCTAACCCTTTTTAGAATGTTTATGGAACCTGACATTTATCATAACCCCCGTAGAGACGGTAAGTGACCAAGAATGTCAAAGAGGATAAAAACAAATTGGGGTGCCTCACCTCACCAAGTATCACGACTGACAAAGCTACAGCCGGTCCGTGTGACGCCGCCTCAGAGACTGACAAACAGACGAGCGGAAGGGATTCGCAGGAAATTAAGTTCCAGCAACGCCTCATCGCTCAGAATCCACGTGTGCTGAGCCTGGCCCGTGGGAAGGGGCCCTCTGCAAGCTGTGACCCCCTGGCCCCCGGGGAGAGAGTGAAGGACCCCTGGCTTACTCGCCCAGTGGAATGTGCAGGCATGGCAGGTCCTCAGACTTCCTAGCCCAGGGGTCGGCACACTCCTTCGTCCACAGAGCCAAATATCAACAGGACAACGATGGACATTTCTTTGGAGAGCCACATTTTTTAAACTTAAACTTCTTCTGCCCTAACCGGTTT
Source organism: Plecotus auritus (assembly GCF_963455305.1). Classification (NCBI taxonomy): domain Eukaryota; kingdom Metazoa; phylum Chordata; class Mammalia; order Chiroptera; family Vespertilionidae; genus Plecotus; species Plecotus auritus. The sequence continues at coordinate 2,922,853 of NC_137775.1, forward strand.
GGCTCAGTGGATAGAGCGTCGGCCTGCGGACTGAAAGGTCCCAGGTTCGATTCAGGTCAAGGGCATGTACCTTGGTTGCGGGCACATCCCCCGTGGGGGGGGGGGGTGCAGGAGGCAGCTGATCGATGTTTCTCTCTCATCGATGTTTCTAACTTTCTGTCCCTCTCCCTTCCTCTCTGTAAAACATCAATAAAATGTATGTAAAAAACAAAAACAAAAACAAAAAAACTTCTTCTAACGCCACTTCTTCAAAATAGACTTGGCCAGGCCGTGGTATTTTGTGGAAGAGCCACACTCCAGGGGCCAAAGAGCCGCATGTGGCTCGCGAGCCGCGGTTTGCCGGCCACTGTCCTAGGAGTGTTTCTGCCACAACGGAAGGTGCATTCCCGAAAAATCGCCCGCTGGAAATAACCAGGAGTGTGGGGGATGAATGAGGGAGGCCCACAGAAGCCAGCCACCTTGTAACCAGAGCACTTGCTCATCAGCCTCGAAAAACGTACCCGCACAGGGAAGACACGCACCTCCTAACCTGCGAACATGACACTCGGAGGAAAGCGAGCGCTGCACCTCGAAGAACAGGCCACGGGCGGCGCTGTCAGGGTGGACAGGTGAGCCCGCCTCGCCCTCCGTGCTCCTGAGAGCAAGCGCCCGCCCAGGGCCAGGAGCGGGGTGCGGGGCAGCCCCTGCAGCTTCTGCAGGCATTGGGCCCAGCAGGGTCCGCCTTGCACGCAGCTCCTCCTCACTCACGTGATGCTGCCATCCGGCCCCTATGTATGAACTAAGTCTGAGCCAGAAGGCACCCCAGAAACACGCAGTGCGACCGACGGCCCCTGAGGAGGCCGCCTGGAGCACGGCTGCTAAATTCCAATTCCACGCACACTCACTGTTACAACACGTGTGGGCACGTGGGCACTCACCACAGTATATGGGAGCGATGTATGTATGAACTTCAGGTCCTTGGTTACTTCGGGGGATGGGAAGATTGAGGTATGGAGAAGGACCTATTATATCTATAAAACCGGAAGCTTATTTAAAAATATATATAATTACGCTCTAACCGGTTTGGCTCAGTGGATAGAGCGTCGGCCTGCGGACTGAAAGGTCCCAGGTTCGATTCCGGTCAAGGGCATGTACCTTGGTTGCGGGCACATCCCCAGTAGGAGGTGTGCAGGAGGCAGCTGATCTATGCTTCTCTCTCATCGATGTTTCTAACTCTCTATCCCTCTCCCTTCCTCTCTGTAAAAAATCAATAAAATATAAAAAATATATATATATAATTATAAGAAATTTATTATCTAGACTTGTCAAATCTAGGTAAATACGTGACTATTATTTTCCATCCTTGATTATTTGCAGTTTTCAAAATGTGGAAAACAATTAAAATAAAACATGAGGTTCAATGGGAGCTTTATTAGATTTAAAAGAGAGTTAATGAGGAAGCTGGATATAAAATAAATATAAAAGCACTTATTAAAATAGATGCACAGAATAAACACGAAGTGATAAAGTGTGTTACTACAAGTGAAGACAGTAAAACCAGGAGAATTTTTTTTCTAAGTGAGGTACATGCCCATTGCAATTTCAAAGGAATATTTCACTTTTGCATATTATTAAAAGGTCACCTGGAAGGTTAAACTGATAAAAAGTTAAAATGTAAAATCAATGTTCTGGATAGGAACCAACAGGAGAAATTACCCTCATCGGTTTCTAAACATATTACCAAGTTATATTAATTAAAATTATGTTACATTGGTTAAAAACTCCTCTCAAATATCTGAGTATTAGGTGTAATTATAATACCAAAGAGTAACACAAATCAGTGCACAGCAGAACACTGCTCTCTCTCTCTCTCTTTCTGGAAAAATCAAGTAGTTATCTGGCAAGTAGTTTTTCGAGATCTTTCCAAAATACTCTGTCCTCAACTGTCCTGAATCCCTACTAATCACCAATTAAACCAGCCCCAGGACAATGAAGTCAGAATCTTGGAGGGTGGGGCCCAGGAGTCAGAAGTTTTAAGCTCCCCGGGTGACTCCAATTTGCAAGCTGAGACCCACCGCCTTGGCTGTTCCCAACCATTTCTAACATGTGTAGTGAACGGGTTTCGGAGGAACTGAGCTACAACAATCCTCTCATCCCGTGGCAGGTGAGGGGGTGGCAGGTGAGACCTGTGAACTGGGACCCCTTCCCCCCGCCCCCAGGGCTGGGCTGCAGGAGGGAGAAGAGCAGCCAGGCCCTGCAGGGGGCCGAGTAAGTGAGACCTTCATCAGAGTCTCCAGAGCCTTCCACTCTCTAACCCACCCATTCTGCTCCAGAGGTGGTATTTCAAGGGGCTGTGTTAAAATACATCCATTTAAGATGAAGAAAAACAAGGAAAGGAGCTCATTGCCAACCTGCTCTGTCCAGGTGAGGGTCGGAGGGTCGGAGGGCGCAGGCGGAGGTGGCAGGTGGCCGGCTGGAGCCTGCCCTGGCAGCTCAGGGGACCAGGCAGCACCACCCTGGGCAGGACGCTCCCTCGCACAGGCCCACTCACCCCCGCTCACCCCACTCCCGAAGACGGGGCCAGTGGAGACAGCCCTTCCGCCAAGGAGCACATGCCTGGGCGTGTCAGGAAGCCCACGCGGACACGGGGAGACATGCAACCGCATGGACGGCGCCAGCTGGAATCCATCTCCTTTCGAGTCGGCGTTAGAAGGAATCCACGCTGACCGTAAAGCCATGGATGTTAATGGCGAACCTGCTGAAGCCGAGAACTTGTATGCATATGTGCATGACCCCTGGACACAGACAATGGGGTGGAGGAGGCCTGGGGCAGGGGCAGGGGCAGGCTAGAAAGGGTCCATGGGAGGAAAGGGGACCTATGTAATACTTCCAACAGTAGAGATTAAAAATAAAATAAAATGCTGCTGCATCACTTGCTCTGAGGATTTTTCTCTGAGAATTGGGCGCAGGGACGGCCTGAGCTCCCCATGGGATTGATGGGCTGCGTCTTTGGTGAGAAGGAGATGTGCATAATAGTCACCTTTTAGCAACAGAAGCCAAGAAACTAGAAAGAAATCTGAACCTCAATCAACAGACATACTGGCCTTTGAGAACGGCAAAACCGACTCTCCTCTCCGCGCAGGCTTCCTGCCTTACTTACATTGTACTTCCTTGTTCCACTGTCTGTTTTCTTTCTGATCACTCAAGTTTCTTTTCAAAGCCTGTGTCTTTATATGTTACTAGAGGCCCGGTGCATGAAATTCGTGCATGGGGGAAGGTGTGTCCCTCAGCCCAGCCTGCACCCTCTCCAATCTGGGACCCCTCAAGAGATGTCCAACTGCCCATTTAGGCCCGATCCTACCAGGATCGGGCCTAAATGGGCAGTCGGACATCCCTCTCACAATCCAGGATTGCTGGCTCCCAACCACTCGCCTGCCTGCCTGCCTGCCTGCCTGATTGCCCCTAACTGCTTCTGCCTTCCAGCCTGATCACCCCCTAACCACTCCCCTGCCAGCCCAATTGCCCCTAACTGCCCTCCCCTGCTGGCCTGGTCACCCCTAACTGCCCTCTCCTGCCAGCCTGGTCACCCCTAACTGTCCTCCCCTGCAGGCCTGGTCACCCCCAACTGCCCTCCCCTGCCAGCCTGGTCGCCCCTAACTGCTCTCCCCTGCTGGCCTGGTTCCCCCCAACTGCTCCCCCATGCAGGCCTGGTTGCCCCCAACTGCCCTCCCCTGCAGGCCTGGTCCTCCCCGACTGCCCTCCCCTGCAGGCCTGGTCCCTCCCAACTGCCCTCCCCTGCTGGCCTGATTGCCCACAACTGCCCTCTCCTGCCGGCCATCTTGTGGTGGCCATCTTGTGTCCACATGGGGGCGGCCTACTTTGACCACATGGGGGCGGCCATCTTGTGTGTTGGAGTGATGGTCAATTTGCATATTACTCTTTTATTAGATAGGATTGGAAGTCAATTAAAATTGGTCTAGGAACAAATAAAATGTTTGAGATCATTTTTCTCACAAAAGATACTTTTTTTCTTTTTATAATTTAAAGAGAGATGGATAAAAGTCACTGTTAGAGAACGGAAAGTAAACTCTCAGCGTGGGGAGCTAGACTTGCGATATAAATGCCTTAGGTCATTGAGAACAGAGTGTGAAAAGGTAAAAGCGTTACAAGTAAGACAAGTCAAGCCAAGAAAGAAACAGACGAAAGTCTTGAAAAGACCTTTCAAAAAAGAGGCCAATCGAATGGCAAATAAAGATATTAAAAAAGTTTTAAACTTCACTGGTCACAATAACACAAGTAACAAATCCACAATGAGATAACATTACGCACCCACTAGAATTTCTAAAATGCAAAATAAAGAAAACGCCAATTATTGGTGAGACTACAAAGCAAATGGCCCTCTCTCGGAGCTGGCAGAGATTAAGTTTAAAAATTCAGTTTGGAAGCACTTTTGATGCAGTTACTAAAAGCTAACAAATGCATACCCAGGGACCCAGCAATTCCCAGAGATATACCCTTGGACATTCATGCATATGTTCTCTAAAAATGTACTAGAATTTCCTTAGTAGCAGTACTTTGTAGCAGTCCTAACCTCAAATTCACACAAAGGCGCATCAACAGAGAGACGGATAATTGGAATCTTCACAGATGAAAATACTGTCCAGTGATGAGTGTGATCCACAGTCACATGCAGATACATTTGTGAGAATCTCACAAATACAGTGGTGACTCAGAGCCAGACACCAAACGATGACGTGTTTTGTGATTCCGTGTACATAAGCACAAATCCGTTGACAGAGGTCAGGGCTTGAGGAGGATCTGGCAGTGACCGGACAGGCCTGAGGGGCTCTGGGCTTGGTGATGCCTGTTGATCTGGGTGCTGGCTAAACCAGTGTGTTTGGTTTTATGTTTATCGACTGATACACATACACTGTGTGTTTTCTATTTACGTACTAGAGGCCCGGTGCATGAATTTGTGCACTGGTGGGGTCCAGCAGGCCCGCGCCCAATGGAGGCCACAGGAATTCTGGTAGTTCTGCCGTTTGGTCAATTTGCATATTACCCTTTTATTATATAGGGTTACACATCAACCAAAGTTTATAATGAAGTATCAAGAGAAGACTTGTCTGAGTCAGAAAAAATCTAGAAAAAGAGGTTCCATTTCTTGCTCTGCCATTTAATGTGTCCCCAAATCACAACAGCAAAAACTTAAATTGTCTTAGATTTATATGCGAAGTGGGGAAAAAGCAGTCTGCCTGCCTCCTCATAGGATTGGTTGGAAAGCCACATGGATAGATGACTGGTCTTCTGATATATTAAAATAAAGCATATATAAAGCTGCTATCATAAATACACATAGAGCAATGATGGAGTATTCAAAGCAAATAGATATTTGATATAACTTAGTGTAATTACTTATAAAGAGTCATCTAATAACCCTCTGGCCAACTGGAGAAAAACTAAAGCAAAATTTTAAAATAACAAATGGGGGAAAAGCCTAAAAAAGCCGAAATAACTATGGGAAAAAGCCTAAACCTTTTCCCATAATCTTAGAGAAAGCTTTGCTAAGCCAAACCATCTTAACGTTTTACAATGAGCACATATAACCTTCATCATAAGCTAATTAAAATATGGCATACAACATTTTAAATTAATCTAATTCCTATATTTCATATTTGCATAACACCATTAGCACTTTCTTGAAGCTGCTAATTCAAAGATGATTGTCTCATTATAGGATAAAACACTGTCATTTATTAATTCATTTGCCCAAAAACAAAAAGTACCTACTATGTGCTGGGAACTTTTCTAGAGCTGGAGATCCAGCAGTGACTACACAGTGACAATCCCCTGCCCCCGAGGAGCTTACCCTGCAGTGGGAGAAGACGTGAGGGGCACTCAGTTAATACTAAAGGGTGAGAAGTATTTATGAGAAAATGCAAAACGGAGAGCAGAGAGGTGTGCTGGATGCAGGGGGTGATTAAGGAGTTGAAAGTTTAAATAGTCAGGGAAGTTTTCACTAAGAAGTTAGTTTTTGGACAAAATGAAAGGATCAAACGATGGTAATATGTAGGGGAAATGCATTTCAGGCAGAGGGAACGGGGGAGCGGGGGAGGGGGGGGGCGGCAAGGGGAGGGGCAAAGATGCTGAGGCAGCCATGCAAACTGGTGGGTTCCGGGAACTGCAAGGGGTCCATTGCGGGTGGAACAGAATGAGCGAGGGAGAAAGTCCTGAGATTGATGGATAAAGACGATACGGCAGCTACATTAGGGCCTCACAGGAGGGTAAGAACTTCAGCTTTTACTCTGCATGAGATGAGGAGCCACCAAGGGTTGGAGATGAGCCATGTCATGATCGGGCTGCGTTTAGAGGGATCTTCGGGCTCCTAGAGCGGAGGAGGGTGGTTATGAAAAATCCAAACTAGAGACAGAGGACAATTAGAGCAACAGAAAGGAGGGAAGCAATGAGATGAGAAGAAAGGGTAGAACTGCCTTCCTTCACTCATCACACATTTGAGTGCGCTGTTAGGTGCTGGCTGGGAGGATAGAAATGAGTTAGACACGGGTTCTGCCCGCACAGGGGATCCCACGAGGAGATCAAACACACGCAGAAATCACTCCAATACACAGAGAATGCAGGGAACGAAGGGCAAGTTTTCGTCTTGGTTGGCAAAGGGGGTGGGGGTGGTGTGGATTGAAGCAGCTGGCAGCAAAAACACAAGCTCCATGATGGCATGCGTCCTGCCCCTTCGAGATGGCCAGATGCCAGCACCCGAAACAGTGCTTGGCCCCGTGACCAGAACATATTTGTCACCCAATGACCGAGCGACTGCCGTGTGCAGATATGTAGGGAGAGCAAACGCAGCAACATCCGCAAAACCACAACTACGAGGAGTTACAGTCCCGCTTGGCAGAAGCACCTGAGAAGAGCGGAGACGCGGTTAGAGCCCAAGAACAGGGTTAGGTCAGAGCGGGTCCTGCGGGGCCACCAGGACTGTGGCTTCCGTAAGAACAGAGGGGCCGCAAAGCAAGCGCTCAGAGCGGGAGGAGCACTGATGAAGGACCGGACAGCTGATGAAGGTGGGGACAGCTGATGAAGGTGGGGACAGCTGATGAAGGCGGGGACAGCTGATGAAGGTGGGGACAGCTGATGAAGGACGGGACAGCTGGTGAAGGCGGGGACAGCTGGTGAAGGCGGCCAACCGGGGTGGATGGAGTCCAGCAACCAGTGTGGGGGCTTCTGTGAAAACCTCCACAGAAGGTGGCCAGGGCCTCCATCAGGCAGGCGAGTGCCCTGGCCCCTCCACAGGACCACTTGCACTGCACTGAGAGTCTGCAGGTGCGTGTTTACTTGTGCGGTGATTATTGTCCTGGTCTATCTCCTCTTCTTCGCCAGAAACAGGCAGTCTCCGTGGAGGACACCTATCTGCATGCCCCAGTTTCCCTCACTCCAGCCATAAAGCAGCCAAGGCTTCAGCTGCACCCAGAGCAGAGGCCATGGGATGAAGGTTTGGCAATGGACGTGAGCGGGAGTGGCCAGTGCACCTTCTGCCACTCCCCTTCCCCGTCCAGGGAAGCGCTGGCTCTCCTTTCCTGCCTGTCTCCTCTTGCAGGCGGCTCCTCCCCCTCCTCCCTGCGGGACATAGCTGTTGGAGATTATGCTCTTTGGGGACTGGAGACCTTTCTTAGGCCTTTTTCATGACTTGGGGTGGGGGGGGGGACAGGTGGGTTGAGGGGCGGGGGGCAAGAGTGGCTGTAAGGATCTAACTTTCATTGGCTTTTTCAAAAACAAGACAGGCCTGAATAAATCCTGTCCGGTGGAATGTGAGTGCGCCGCGGTACGGTGGTGGGTCATGCCGTACAGGAAGTTCTCTGCTTCCTCTGGCCTCCTCCCCCAGGGCAGGGACTTGGCCCTGGTGGTGGTGAGCCTGCCCTGACCCGGGGCGTCATCCCACAGGATATGCAGCAAGAAGAGGCCCATGTCCCTGGACCTATCTCGTGCAGAAGGCGGGCCCAGCCTCCCTGGACGGCGTACGGGCTTGGACTTGCGTATGGGAGAGAAGCAACTTCCACCCCAGTCAAGCTGTCATCATTCGGTCTCTGTTAACAACAGCCCCGTCAGTACCTTAACACATCGCTCATCAATACTGACCAGCACGACTGTGTGTTGAATGAATATGATTGTAAGTAGAAAAGTCACTATGTAAGTAAACTAGTAATAAATATTTTCCCCATTCCACTGAGCTTTGAGCATAGAACATTAATAGTATATTGGAAAACAGTCATATAAAGCTCCAATTGCAGTGAAGTTCTGTATCAGGACCTGGGGCCCGCACCCTAACTTGCTTTGTCATGGGTAGATTAGCCAGCGCAGCATTCATTCCCTGTCCGCTGAGAGGGAGCCAGTACACGCTCCGCTAGCTGCTGGTTTCTGAGTCCGCTGTCACACCACAAACAAGGCCTTTACCGGGAAAAGGACTCTAAAAGCTTCGCCCCCTGAATGTCCTATCACTCTTCTCAGGCAACCATCGTCCCAAGACGAGTGGGAGTGTTTTCTGCTGTGGGACGGCGGTCATTGCTTGTTTCTATGTAGAACGCAGCGACCACTTCAGGGAAGTCTGGGAACTACTTGCTATTGAAGAGCAACACTGGACACTGGGATTGAAAACATTTACCTCTGCACGTATTATTATTTTGTAAATAAGTTTGTGTCTTCGCATTTAAACTTGGACTTTAAATAGGGATGCCTGCTTGCACAGCCCAGCTGATCAAATGTGCTTACGGTCAGGTGCGTGTGCTTCCATCACGGGAGCACGGGATCCGGTGAGTCCACAGGAGGCGCCCCGAGCTCCCGGCAGAGGCCTGTGTGTGTGTGTTGGGAGAGCACTGGGATGTGACAGTCAGTCAGCCACGTGCTGGGCGTGAGGAGCGGAAGGCAAGCCCTAACCAGGAGAATGGGGTGGGAGTGGGCTTTAGGAACAAGGACGTGTAATCAGGCTGGACACAGGCCTATTATTTTCAGAATAAAGAGAAACCGCAAGAAAAGAGGGGCGTTTTGACTTGATAATGATAAAAGGTCTATACTGTTGGAAACAGAAACGTTGACATGTAAATACTGAAAATGAAAAAATACTATTTCCTATACCACTGACGTTGTTTTGTATGAACAGGGTTGTCTGTCTTTCTTTGATCACGACCTTATTATTGCTGTTGGTGGTGGTTTTCCTTGGAGTGGTAAGTACAGGGGCTTTGTCTTGCTGATCCTAAATTCCCAGAACTGTGTGTAACAACTTATTAGCTTCACTTGAAAAGGACGCGTTGATTAAAGGATAAGTGAATGGCTGAATAATGTTTGCATCCAATAGTTACGATTTCCACTAAATCCAGTGAAACAATTACCCATCATGTTCTGGAGATCCCAGCAGAAAAACACATATTAAACAAAGAGATTTTCTTTTAAAAATATGAAAACAGGATAATTTCTGTCAACTAAGTTGCTTATAAAGAAGGCTGCTTCATAATCAAGTTTTTCTTTTTTCTTTTTGAGTCTTTTAAGCACACTTATTACATTTGGCAATACTGAAATATTTGATTTTCCAGAACTATGACTTTAGTGTAAAGCCTTTTAAAAAATAAACATGATTATGAACGTGAGTTTAGAACAACAGAGAAAGAATCTGACCAATATTTTTTAGGTCTGTGAAAAAATATAACATTGAAAAATCACCAAGATTATAATCATGAGCTTGAACAGTGATGGTGTTTGGTATTTGCCGATCAGATAAATTCACATGAAATACACACCAAAGGACTGAAGCTACAACTAGCGGGAGTTTTCGTCTATTTTCAATGATTTTTAACTATTGTAAATCAACTGACCCACATTCCAATGAATGTCATCTGTGTAGCAACGTGGAAATCTGGCCTGGGGGGCCTAGAGGTATTCTATCATTCATGTTTTCATTAAGAATGTGGTTTCAGAATAGGTATCAGTTTTGCAACATTTATGGAAAACAAATAATGTGACACTGGAAAGCAATACCATTCACTTAACTTAATGAGTTGCTATGCGATAAGTCAGATCCTCCCAGAGTGTAAATTATACAATTTGAAAGCTGCATTTATTATTTAATATTCACTCCCAGACAGGTGCTCGCTCAGTGGTAACCTAATTTAAAGCCGTTCACATAAGAAGGCTTTAAAAAACAAACAAAAAACCTATTATGCATGTAGCTAAATCACTTGTTTCCCCCCCCCATTCAACAGTATTAAAACTATTTCAACTACCTCAAATAAAAAAATGAGATATGAGTTGTATTAGTAGCCAGAGATACTTGAACTGAAGCTTGAATTTTTAAAAATTTGTCATTTAAAAGGTGTCTGGAAATACACATATTCAGTTGCCTTTCAATATTCTAACAGGCTGATAAGCATTTTGTAAGAAAGAGTGTTGTGAGAATAAAATGCTAGGATAATTCTGACATTTCCTAGGTTGAATTGATGAGATTTCTGATCGTAGGTTATTTAATGAGTTTATGATTCCAGCTCATAAGCCCTTTTTAAATTTGAAAGAGAATTTAAGATTTCTAAGAACTAAAAAAATAATAATAATAAAGAGAAAAAAGCTAATAAAAAATATTTCTAAGAACTCACCGGCTTGCAATACGCCTTTTGCCTAGTGGGGCTACTTTAGAGAACAGTAAATTAAAGGGGGTCTTGTTCCTTCATAAACAGCTTAGGAATAATTTGGGTGTCCTAGAGACCTTAAGTTATTAGGGATGTGCTTATAAATGCACATAATATACCACTTGCTCAAGACCCTTTCTGATAACCTAGCCTGGACCTCCACACCGTTGGGTACCATCTGCCACTGGCCGAGTAATTGCCCTTTTGGGCCAAGACCACCCAGGACATGGGCTCAGAACCCAGCGGGCGCTGTAACCTGGAGTCGCGGAATCGGAGTGAGGGCATTTAGTTCAGGAGGGTCACTTACGACTGAGTTTTTCATCATGGCTTTGACTGTGAAGCCCTCAGAAACCAGGGAGTGAGGCTGCTGTGCCAGGAGCGGCTGCTGCGCCTGCAACTTGGTCCTCCGCTTCGGCATCTTGTCTGGGCATTTGTTTGCGCTCAGGGTCTCTTTTTCTGCCACCATCTTCCTAGAAAATGTCTTGTTCTCATAAAACGTGTAGTAAAAAAATCAAGCGGGTTTTACGGAAGTGAGGATGAGGTCGGGGGAAATGTAAAAAGGCGCGCTAATGGTAGAAATTTAACCCTTGCTAGTGCCCAAGTTGATTGAGATGTTTGGCAGCTCCCAGGTGAAGGGAGTTGAGGGGAGGGGAGGGGCGGGAAGAGCGCAGGACCTTGGCCGGTGCTGCAACGAGCTTCCAAAGCTTAGCCTCCTGTTGCTAAGCGACGCGTCAACACTGCGGTAAATGGCTCCACCCCCCGTGACGTACGTTTCCTGGGACTTAACCCGGAAGTGCGGCCGACCGCAGGCGGCGGGCCGCGTGCGGAGAAACTGTGCGCTAAAACTACGACTCCCAGAAGGCCGTGGGCTGCTCACGGTCTGCGCGTGCGTACACCGACGGCCGGGCGCCGGGGCGGGGAGTCCGGGCGTTCTTAACCCTGGAGCGCTCCGCCTGAGGGAGGCGCGGGCGGGCGCCCGAGCGCGCAGAGGCCCCCTCTCGTCCAGCAGTGTGCACCTGCCCAGTGACCATGATCGGTACGTGGTGCCTGTCAGGTACAGCCTCTCTGCGCCGCCCCGCGCCCAGCTGTGGCGCCGCGCCCGTCCTCGGAGGACGGGGATCCCAGGCTGCCCCCCTCCCGCCCTCAGGTGCCAACTGTCAGCGGCAGCGCGGCGGTGTCCGCGCTCCCTGGAGCCCGCGCCGCCGGCCTCCGGGTGCCCGCGGGGCTGCGGGAGACTGTGGGTGCTGCTGTCAGCCCCACGCCCACCCCTGGTTGGACAGGCTGCCCCCCGTGACAACACGGCGGGGGAACCTGGCGCGCGCCTGTGCCCCCTCCCCATCCCCCCAGGTGACGCCAGCCCATTGGCCCCAGGACAGGTGCGCCGCCTGCCAGGCCCCTCGGGGCGCCGTGGCCGCTGCCCCCCAGCTCAGCACGCGGACCGCGGGGTCTGGTCCACGGTCGGGGGCCTGGCAGGGAAGCTCGCCGGCCTTTACACCGATGGAGGGAGCCTGTGCTGAGGGCGGGGAGCCAAGGCATGCCCGCAGGTGGACTGACACTTGTTGTTCCCACGAGTTTGAGTCTCTCACTGGCGGCCTGGCGTGAGGGAATAAGGAAGACTCTTAGAGAGGAGTCCATGATGGCAAGGACTGAAACTTTGTGCATCGTGAACGAGCCTAACGTACCCCTTAGGAAAAGGCACTCAGCCCAGCGGCCTCCCAGGGGAGAGCGTGGCAGGGGCTGAGCCTGTGGGTGAGCACCACCCTGTTAGCGCGCCGTGTTCCCCAATGCAGGGGGTGTCCGGCCAGCCGTGATTTGGGGGGGCAGCTCTGGAAATGCACAGAGATGTGCATAGAACACACTGCGTCCCCGTGCCCGCCATGAATTATTAGGGGAGTTTATTATGACAGAGCCTTGCTCTATATGTGCCAGTTTGGTGAGCTTATTTGGGGATTATTTCCAATAAGCGCCATTTGTGAAACACTTTTTAAAAAAAATATATTTTATTGATTTTTTACAGAGAGGAAGAGAGAGTTAGAACATCGATGAGAGAGAAGCATCAATCAGCTGCCTCCTGCACACCTCCCACTGGGGATGTGCCTGCAACCAAGGCACATGCCCTTGACCGGAATCGAACCCGGGACCCTTCAGTCCTCAGGCCTACGCTCTGTCCACTGAGCCACAGCAGTCAGGGCTGTGAAACACTTTTGATTTCATCTAATGCATCTGAAGTCAGATGTAGTGTGATTTTTAGTTCAACGCAATCCAGTGCATGGTTAATTTAAAAAGAAACCAATTTATGACAAAGCTATAGATAAAGACAGGGACTTAAGATCTAAAAACCATCTCTTAATTCCAAATGAGCTATCTAATAAGTGATTACATAAATAACTGTTAGGATGACATTTGTCTAGGCAGTTTTGTTTAGTTTTCGGTTGGTTTTTTTATTTAGAGACACAAGAAGAAAGTATGACCTTGGGATTTGATGACCAGACAGTTATTTGTAACTGGTAATGACATGAAGGATTTAAAGTGGACTTCTAAAAGTTTATTTTCATACCCTGGCCAGTTGCTCAGTGGTTGGTGCATAGGCCTGCGGACTGAAGGGTTGCAAGTTCGACTGCGGTGGGAAGCAGCTACCTAGGTCGCAGGCTCCATCCCTGCAGGGACGCTCGCAGGAGGCGGCCAGGAGGTGTGTCTCTCTCACATTGATGTTTCTCTCTCTTTGTCTCCCCCCACCTTCCTCTCTCTTTAAAAGTCAATGAGAAAAATATCCTCGAGGATGAGGGTTAACAACCAAAAGATGTTTTTGTCATATCCCAGTTTGTAATGGTGTCAATTACAACGTAAGTAATGAAACGTATGTCCCATCCTGAGAAAAGTACCTTACACATAACCAGCTGGAGGACAATGTGCAATAAATTATTTCTGTAACTGGTGGCGTGGCTTATGACGGTGGGCAGGCACATTTCAACAAACGTCCTCACCGCCCGTGGGGCCTGGTTGCGTTGGAGAGTGGGGAAGGTGCGTGGGAATGGGAGCCGGGGAGCGGAGGCCTGGAGGGAGGGGCTCCCGTTGCTGTGACAGCTTTGCAGCCAGGACAGGCGTTACAGTTTACACGCAGCGATGAGCCGGATCCAAAAGCACATGACTACACACCCGGGGCTGTTTTTTCTGTTTAAACACCTGGGCTGCTCTGCACTTGCCCATTTCATCATGGCTGTGCTCTCTGCCATTGCTACACCTCCTTTCATGCAAATAGCACCCTTCCGCTCTCCTTATGCCTTAGCTCACTTTTGAGGAAAAAGAAGAAGTGGGCTGCGTGGTAGAACGGGAGTCAGCTATTACCTCTCAACCAGTACAGTTACCTTGGCACCGAGCCTGTTTCAAAGCGCGTACATTTCTCACTGGAATAATGCCTGATAAGTTAAATGCCCTGACCTAGACAGCTGCAGAAACACAATTTAAGTGAAGTCTGAGAAATGATGACTGTGAGAAGTAGGGAGAAGGACTGCAAGATAATAGAAGCAGAATGGAAAAACCTTAAGAAAATCCAACTTGGGAAAATGTCATTTTGGCACCTCTATGTTTTTTATTTGACCCGCTTTAACCTTTACTTTCCCCTACCCTCCTTTCCAACCGGTAACCACCATACTACTGTCTGTGTCTATGAGGTTTGTTTATTTATTTATTTTTTTTATTTTTTATTTTTTTTAAAATATATTTTATTGATATCCCACAGAGAGGAAGGGAGAGGGATAGAGAGCCAGAAACATCGATGAGAGAGAAACATCGATCAGCTGCCTCCTGCACACCTCCCACTGGGGACATGCCCGCAACCAAGGTACATGCCCTTGACCGGAATCGAACCTGGGACCCTTCAGTCCGCAGGCTGACGCTCTATCCACTGAGCCAAACCAGTTAGGGCTATGTGGTTTGTTTATATTCCTTGTTTGTTCATTTGCTATTTTCAGTTTTATATCGCACCTATGAGTGACATCAGATGGTTCTTGACTTTCTCTCTCTAATTTATTTCCCTTAGCGTGATATTCTGATGCTCCATCCGTGTTGTTGTAAGGGGCAGTAATTCATCTTTTCTGAAGGCTAGCTAGTGTTTCATTGTGTTTTGGGGTCATGTCTTCTTTATCCAATCATCTATTGAGGGACACCTTGGTTTTCATGTCTTGGTCGCCTTGAATAATGCTGCAGTGACGTGAACATAGGGGTGCCTATATCGTTGCAAATAAATGTTTTCCAAAATGTCTGGGAGATACTCAGGGATTCTGGGTGATGCGGTAACTCTATTCTCAATTTTTTAGGAACCTCCATGCTGTTTTCCATGGTGGCTGCACCAGTTAACATTCTCATCAACAGTGAATGAGAATTCCCTCTTCTCCACCACCGCTCCCTCACTTGTAATTGAATTGTTGGTAATAGCGGTCTAACAGGTGTGAGGGGGATCTCATTCTGGTTTTGATTTGCATGTCCCTAATAGCTAGTGCTGTTGAGCATCTTTGCATATCTCTGCTGGCCTTGGTATGTCTTCCTGGGAGAAGTGGCTGTTTAGATCCTCTGCCCATTTTTTAAACTGGATTTTAGATTTTTGTTGTTGTTAAGTTATATGAGTTCTTTATATATGTTGGTATTAACTCCTTATTGGAGGTGGGTGTTGTGTGAAAATATCTTCTCCCATTCAGTTGGTTGGCCTCTATTAAAAATATATCTCACCCTTTTTTTAAAAAAAATAGCAATTCTTTGTATTTCAGTATTTTAATTTATTTCTTTTGGTCTTTTAAGAAAGTGTGTTTAACAGTTTTATAGTGATATTTGTGGTACAGTGTCAGGTTAATTAAAGTGAATGGGTCGCCCTGGCCAGTTTGGCTCAAATAGTTGGAGCATCATCTCATACACCAAAAGGTGACGGGTCTGATTCCCAGTGAGGGCTCTGTGGGCGACATCCTATCGATGTTTCTTTCTCTCTTTCATCAATAAAAAATAAATCAAAACCGTTATTTAAAAAATAAAGTAATAAAATAAAGTGTGTGGATATGTGTACAACAGTGTTGCCAGTATTGAACTTCAAATTCAACGTCTTATTCTTTAAAAAGATTTTGATTTAAAATAACACAGCAACTAGAACAGCGTCTCCTCTGTACCTTGTTTAACTTAACCTCTCCTGGAAGACTTACATGTCTGCATGTACAGATCTACCCCCTGATAATTCCTGCCTAGTCTTTCATTTTATGGATGTACATAAATTATGCAAATACTCTCCAGTAAATGAGCCTTCAGTAAGTTTACAGACAATTGTTATCATCAGGAATGTTTGTGTCTATATCATTTTATTTGCATACGTTAGCATATATGTAAAGTAAGAACCTTATTACAGTGTCTGGGTAGGTTTTCTGGGTGAAGCCTTTGTAAGATTTCGAACTTTACAAAGTATTTCCGGTTGTCCTAAAGTAAATCACACTCTTCTACACTCCTGTCTACCACACAAGGTAGCAGAGACCTGCCCTGCCCCTCTGGGCGGAAAGATTACAGAAAGACATCCCCCCTCCGGAGCACCTACTGGGTCTCCTCTCCCCTTTACACCTCCTCCCCACCCCCAGGTCCACGCCTTCAAGCAGCGCCCAGCTGCACAGCTGTCCTCGGAGGCCCTGACCTCCTACAGTGTTTATAGGACTGCCATTCCCCGCTGTGTCCTATAAATTTTATTTTATTTCACTTAGAATAGGTGAAAGAACAGTGTATTTTAATTTGTGAGATGAATCCATGAAGGCAAACCTCTCACTTCTCATAACACATTACTTTCATGAAAGCAGATCCAACCATTGAACACCTACTGTGTGCCGTCCTGCTCCAGGTGCCAGGATATATGAGTGGGGGAGTACACACACACACGCACACAGAATGCCTGCCATCGCGAATGGGCATTCTGCCTTCACTGTTTGCCCACAAATCTAGATATTTGTTTTCAAGCTTGTAGGTGGTGAGCTTTCAGCTCTCAGAATTGATACTTCTGGTTGAAGATATTGTGTACTGCTACCCATCCTGCCATTTCAGGAATCTCCAGGAAGGGTGACCCACAGCCAAGCGCCCGTCGTAGGCTCGAAAGCCTCTGCTTATGGCGAGTAGACTTGTGTCACACAAGAAATTCTACTACATTTTTGCATAGAAGATTTTGCATAATTATGTTCAGTCCTTTGAGTCCAGAGGCTCCAAAAGAGCGACCCCGTGCCCTTTTCAATCTTGGCACTATTTCTAAGGGCTCTTTTTGAAGTCTGCATGTTTTTTTGAAACCTCATAGCTTCATCACTTGGAAAGGAGACAATGGAAGTACTTTGTAGTGAGGTACGCAAATCCATTTCTACCTCCAAAGCGTCTTTGAAAAATGCAAAGAGGGAAAATTCGCCTCACTTCAAAATGCTTCATATGCATGAAAGCAGTTTCGATGCAGAATACTTCACTCTGTTCGCTTTGAGTTCTTTGATCAGTGAAAATTGTTTCTTACCTGCTGTTTCTTCAGCCTTTAATTGAGGCCCAGTGCTTATTCGGTGTTTCTGTTTTAATTTGCATTTAATGAGCTCATTTTAAATGTTCCTTTGTAGTAATCTGAATGGTTTCTCACTTAGGTTTGTGATATTGAAGAAAGAGATTTGTGTGACACTTGGCTGATTTATATTGCAGCTCGCCTCCCTGGCTTATGTCCCTCACCCGATAGGAGAGAATCTTGGTTAAAAGGAATTGCATTAATGCGTCTGTTTCCCCCCGTTCCGTGTGTCCCCATTATCCAGGACTTCCGCCAGGTCATTCAAACAACTGTTTTCACTAAACAGAAAACGTTCTTCCTGGACTCATAGGTATTTCAGTTCAATCATGATTTCGGTGTCATTTCTTTCCAAGATATTGGGCCAGGTGGTGCTATGTGGAGGGCCAGGAAGGATGGTGTCTGTGTATATACTGGGTGTGGGGAAGGTCACGGAGAAATAAAAGATACAGAGAAATATTTGGTAACTTTCCAAAGCTATTCACCAGAAGGGCTACCACCCTCAAAGAGCGCGTGCTGTAGCTGGACAGGGAAACGCATGTTCGGGGGAAGGATTCTGCTTCTCCCCACGGCAGTAGAGTGATTAGAAAGAAATGTCTGTGTGAACACACACCCACACCTTCACAGCTCTCCTTCACAGCATACCTTCCCACGTCTCCCTTCTTTTGCTCGTGTGATTCTCTCAGCTTTGAGGCCTTTTCTGTCTATAGTGCACCTAGAACAGGGGTGGGCAAACTTTTTGACTCGAGGGCCACAATGGGTTCTTAAACTGGACCGGAGGGCCGGGACAAAAGCATGGATGGAGTGTTTGTGTGAACTAATATAAATTCAAAGTAAAGGAGCGGAGGGGAGAGCAAGAGAACCGGATAGAACAGCCGGATCCGGCCCTCGGGCCGTAGTTTGCCCACGGCTGATCTAGAAACTGCTGTGCGTCCCTGGAGACCCCTTTCAAATGACCAGCTTTCTAGGACGTTTTCTTTAAGGTCTCTCCACCCGTGCCCCACCTTTCACCCATTCCGCGGTCTGAAGCAATGAACTTCTTTAGAATCAACTAAGAAATTAGCAACTACTGCCCAGCCCTCGTGGCTCAGTGGTTGAGTGTCGAGGTCACGGTTCAATTCCCAGTCAGGGCACATGCCCAGGTTGTGGGCTCGATTCCCAGTGGGGGGCATGCGCAGGCAGCTGATCCATGATTCTCTCTCATCGTTGATGTTTCTATCTCTCTTTCCCTCTCCTCTCTCTCTCTGAAATCAATATAAATAGATTTAAAAAAAAAAAGAAATTAGCAACTACTATTTGTTAGGTCCTCACTCCTGGTGTAGAAAGTGTAGGGAAAAATAAAGGGTTGCGTCCGAAATAGTAGGTTCCAACATGAAAGTTTGCACAGGGGAGCCCTGGAGAGGGCAGCTGAGCCCGGCCCCCTGTTTCCCGGGACCTTTGACTGTCCCTAAGAACAGGGAGGAGTAAGCTGGATGGAGGCAGGAGCGGGAAGAGAGGATCCAGGAGCCCAGGGAATGGGGAGGGCATGGGATGAGGCCAAGGCTAGAGAAGGAGGCTGGCGCCAGGCTAGGGAAGCAGTGTCAGGAGGGTGGGTTTTTATGAGGCGTCAGCCATTGAGCCCCTGGGAACCGGCGGCCATTATGAATGGGTGGTGTTCAGGAGAGCTGTCTGTGGCCATATGGGCAGCTGCAGGGTGTCCCCCATGTGCCAACAGTGCCCAGAAGTCCCAGGAACCACTCGTGGCCTCTGCTTTCTCTCAAGTGGGAGATGGGCGGCCCCTGAAGTGGCTGGGTTGTGGGGTAGGAGATGGCTCTTCTCAGGTGATGACATGGGTCTGATAGGTCACTAACTCGTCTCTAATCAAGGGCCACATTTTTTAAAAAATTGTTCTTATTTCTGTAGAAGGTGCTATCTTTCATTGACAGGTATGCTTTTACTCATGGTACTAAAGCTCTAAAGTTATTTATGTTTCATAAATAATCCGTGTCTCCTGTGATATGTGGCACATGACGCTTAGGGTTCTGTTTATGGTTTCTTCCCGAAATGCGAGGACAGTGTCGCTGTAGTTGGAGCTACTGAGTGATCCACGCCAGTGCAGTTGCCTTGGGTATCTGCATAACATCTGTGCCTGGCCTTGTGTTGAGAATATCCATGAACAAATGTTGGTTTGGTTTTTTTTGTTTATTTTGTGTGTTGTTTTTTTTTATGATTTATCCAATATACTTGTAAGACTTGAACAGGGTTCCTCATCCATGATAATGTTAGATTCCTTAATGTTGGAAGAGAGAAAAATCACTATGTACAATATACAGAACCTTACCCATCTCCCGAACCCCCACCCCACCCTCATCAAATTAGGAAAAAAATTACTGATTAGGGAGCCAAGTAATGTTGGTGTTCCGGCTGCGATATTTCATTATTTGTCTTCATGATTGATGAGTGTGCCAGCGCTTCCTGTTATTAACTGTTTGGGAGTCTCAGTGCATACATGCGATGACCCGAGAGGAAGCCCCATGTAACTGCCTGGTGCTTTGGTAAGCTTATTCTTCAGAGCAGATCCGTCTCCCAGACCCTGGGAAGGTCGGGGTTAGACATCCGTAACTCACGCTGTGCTGTTAGGATCCTGGACACACAGGCCGAAAGGGTGTGCTGTTTGTGTTTCTGAGGTGAGCCTCCGTTTAGCATCCACCTGTACCCCCCGCCCCTTCTCTTCACTTTTTCTTCCTACATTCCTCGATTTTCTCCGAAGCTGGCATTTCCCATTTCCCTCTCTAGCTCACGGGGCAGCTGGTGTCCGGATAATGATGAGGTGAGCTCTTCTCTGCTTGCCACCATTGCCACCAGTTCCCCCAGCTCCACTGCTGGCGGAAAGTGTATCCCAGGTCGTGACGGGGGTGGAGTGACTGCCCAGACCAGGGGCCACTGCGCCCCTCGCCACAGGGAGCTGTCAGAGCCACCCGTGCGGGGCCCGGGCCCCATGCGCTTCCAGGAGACTCAGTCCTGCCTGCAGCTCTTGTTCCGTATGCCCGAGTTTTGGGGAGAGGTGAGCTTTGGGCTGACCAGAGGCTCAAGGAGGCTTACTGCCTGGAGAAGGAAAGGTTTCAGAAAAAGAACTCATGCTCTAGGTCTCCTCTCTGCCCTTGAACTCGGGCTCAGGGTCCTCGGCAGCCCCCTGGCGTGTCCTCAGACTGAGGGGGTGGATGTAAGGGCCGCCCAGGCAGCGGCCTGTGGGCGCTGCTGTGGGGGCTGCGGACCAGGCATCAGTGGGCAGCCACCACTGGACCTGGAGAGGTACCTGTGACGACACCTAAAGGTGCCAAATGAGGACGCCCGCGTTGGCAGTATTGGAGAGACCTGCATGCGTTCACTGCGCGGGCATTGGGAACGTAGGTATACGGTTCCCATGGTGGGGAGCTGATGCGTGCTTCCGCTTTTCATTTAGGAATCGGTGAAGCCCCAGCCAGTGGTCGGTAAGGGAATTTCTCCTTCACCCCGGTCCTCTCTAGAGCTTTCTCCTTTCTCTGCTGTCCATTCAGTGTATGCGGGTGGCACATGCAGTGTCTCACTGCATGCAGCGTTTCCATCAGATGTGTTGATCTTTCCCCCCATCAGCTCAGTTTCAAGGAAGTCACCACATGGTCTCAGTGTGTGACGCCAGAGCTGTATGCTGGGTCCCACGTATGTTTTCGTGCGCTGGCCAGCACTGCACACTGCAGAACACTGTAGCACTATTTTGGGGGTGGGGAGAGGAAGGGTCTCAAATAATTTCTATTTGGGGCTTGATTATCTAAGGCAGTGGTCGGCAAACTCATTAGTCAACAGAGTGGGAAACTACGGCTCGCGAGCCGCATGTGGCTCGCGAGCCGCAGTTTGCTGACCACTGATCTAAGGAACTTCTCTATTGGGTCTAGTCATGGTTGTCACGTTCCTTTGTGTGGAAATTGACTGAAAAATCCCTTCTGACTTCTGCAGCCAATTTAATTATTATAAACAGAATGCAAGGTAAGCTGGTAAGGGTGGCTGTGCCATTTGAGGTCAGGTTTCTGGAGGTGACATCATTTTTTTCTTTTTGTCCTTAAGTAATGATAACAACAGGGTGAATAATGTTAATGCCCCGAGGCTGATGAATATGTGTGAATTCTTCAATGGTTAAGAAGTTGTTTTTAAAAAGTATTAACATCAGAGCTTCGTTACCCTCGCTTAAAACCAGCTTGCATTGATTGCCACTTATATATGAAATCTATTGGGAGGTATAACCGAAAATTATTATCTTTGGGTTGTGGGATGTTTTTTCATTGTGATTTTCTGTTTTTCAGATCTTCAACGTTAACCATATCATATTTTAGAAACACAGCCAATGTTCTAAACGCAGTTTTAACGCTAGAGCAAATGCATGGCCGCTGTAATACACGCAGAACTGATTATACTTTTGTGACAAATCGTGTGCGACAAATATTGGCGGTGCCTGGAGCGGTTTCAGCTGGGCCATAAGAGCAGCGGTCCCTGGAAAACGAACTTTCCAGTGTGCTGCTGGCCCCTGAGACCCCGGGGCTGCTCTGGTTTCCCGTTGCTGCCACGACAAGTTACCACAAGTTTGGTGGCTTAAACAGCACAAAGCTATCCTCTGACCCCCGGAGGCCACAGTCCCAGGAGGGCTTAAGGGGCTGAAATCAGGTGTGAGCAGGCTGTTCCTCCCGGGAGCTGCCGCGGAGCATCGATCCTCTTCCCCTTCCGCAGCCCCCCCCCCCCCCGGCCCCGGGCCGCCCACCGCTCTGCCTCATCACTGGCTCTCCCGCCCTGCAGCCTCTGCCGCCTCTCCACAAGAACACGGGTGATTACATGAGGGGCCCCTAGGGGACCTCAGTGGCACCTGAAAAGCCCTCTGTGCCGTGGTCCCCAGCTTCGGATCAGGACATGGACATCTGGCGGCGGTGGTCCCGTTCAGCCCACCACAGTTCCCGTGAAGCCTGCCTCCATTGGGAGCTGGTTTTTTTTATTTTATTATTATTGATTTTTACAGAGAGGAAGGGAGAGGGATAGAGAGCTAGAAACATCGATGAGAGAGAAACATCGATCAGTTGCCTCCTGCACACCCCCTACTGGGGATGTGCCCGCAACCAAGGTACATGCCCTTGACCGGAATCGAACCCGGGACCCTTCAGTCCGCAGGCTGACGCTCTATCCACTGAGCCAAACCGGTTAGGGCGGGAGCTGGTTTTGAAGTGTCGTATTATGAACTAAGGACGAGCGATAGAGGACGTGTGGTGACAGGGACGCCATTTGATCTGGCCTTTCCTGAGGTCATCTGGAAGCCGGGCAGCGATCCCCCATGTGATCCGGGATGCTTGTGTGTGTGGGTGAGTTGATAAACCGGCCAAGGACATGCGTCCCTTTCGAGGTAGTTGCCCAGGTTGATGGAGCCCCAGGCGTGTGGAGGAGCTAATGTTGAGGGATCGGGGTGAAGGGCAGGGAGGGGGGTGACCCTGTGCCAGGCTGCAGAGCTCGGGTTTTGCCCCGTGAGTAATGAGAAACACTTGGTCTTCATGCCAGGAAGGGGCATGATCATACTTATTTTTAGAAGATCTTTGGCAGCGGGCCACATGCCATCTCACTCGGTGACTTTGGTTGACACAGTCATGATGACAGTGCTCGCCTGGTCTGTCCTGACTCGATGAAGAGCAGCAGGCCCACACAGCTGAGCGTTGGGGTCTAAGGCCCATTCGCAGAGGACGTGGACTTCAGTGCCCGCAGTCATCAGAGGTGAAGGGACAGACGTGGTGAATGTGGCTCCTCTAAGACAATGACAGAGAGAGTGGCAGGGCCTGTGGCTGAAAGTGGGACGTGAATTCAAATAGGAAAACAAATGAAACCGGCAGGAGCTCAACTCCACAGTCTTGAGTCTGTTGCAGGCCTCCTGCGTGGGCCTCGGGGCTATTCCGACACACGCACTGGCTTCATCTAATCGGGGTAACCTGGTCCCTCCAAGGCTGGCGGACGTCAGAGTGTCCTGACAGGGTCATCTTCCGGCGAGCGTTTCAAGACTTCCTCTCGTTCCCTTTTAATGCTGCGAGTTTCATTGCCCACGTCCTTCTTTTTTTTTTTTTTTTAAATATATTTTATTGATTTTTTACAGAGAGGAAGGAAGAGGGATAGATAGTCAGAAACATCGATGAGAGAGAAACATCGATCAGCTGCCTCCTGCACACCCCCTACTGGGGATGTGCCCGCAACCAAGGTACATGCCCTTGACCGGAATCGAACCCGGGACCTTTCAGTCCGCAGGCTGACGCTCTATCCACTGAGCCACACCGGTTTTGGTGCCCACGTCCTTCTTGAGGGAAGAGATGTGCTTGTACTTAGTGATGTACGCTGCCGTGGTCCCCAGATGTCCATGTCGCAAATCCGTGACTGTGGATCAGAGGAGAGGAGCCCCTCGTCTTCTCTCCTTTTGTCTTCTCAGGACCCCTTCCTGCGTCTGCGGTTGGGGTACCACGTTAGCAGAGTCCACGCTCTGCTGACACTGGCCTTGGGGTGGGGCCTCACTGCCTTTACCTTTGTGGCCCGAGCCAGCAGCACCCCAGTGAGTGCTGAGGTGGCTGGAAGAATGAATAAGCGGGGGTAGTGACTGCTATGGTTTGGCTGGTGTACTAAGTGTGTTAAAACGCTGTGTCGTCTGAGAAGATAATTCATTAATTGTAGGCGAGAGTTTCGTCTGCCGCATTTTCCTGGGCGAGGATGGAGCCAGCACAGGACGATGACTTTCTCATTTCCCACCGACTGTCGTTCCTCCCTGCCGCTTCTCTAATGCGAGCCCTGGGAGGGAGCCATTCCGTTATTGTAAATCTGGAATGAGCCGGATTTTAAAGTCGTTGCTCTAAGCAAGACGTTTGGAGTATAAATGACGGGTGCATTGTCTCTTGTCCACCTTTAGCTTTAACTTCACAGCAAATGTGCGTTGGCTTCTGTGAGGCCTGAACTTCCCGTTCCCCGAAGGCAGCTTTCTCCGTGGAGTGCTCTCAGGGCAACATATGCTCAGACTGCAGAGTGATTACAACATCCCTAAAAGCTTCATAATCACATCACTGAGGCTAAAAGTTAAACACTCTGATTCTCCTCGATCCCATCATCTCGATTAAGTTCAGGCTGCCGCGTGATGGATTGAAGAAGCCACAGGCCAAAGTCAAGGGGAGCATGCAGGCCTGGAGCCTGCACAGCAACTTCAGGGGAGGGTCATTGGGGGCGGGGGGGCGGGGGGTTCCTTTGAATTATTCGGAGGCATTTCTTTAATGGGCGAATGGATTTGTTTTCATGCTCTTAGTGTTCCCCGGGCTCTGATGTCATTCCCACAGCCCTTTATGGATGCTCGCGGCCTCCTCCACCCTGAGGACAGGACTGGCAACCACAGAAAGTCCCAGTGCTACCACAAAGGACCCGTGTTGGGGGTTGCCCAAGTGCTCTAAAGGCTTCCTTTCACATGTCTGTAAGACAGGTGTAATTTTGAGCCGGTTTTGAAATTCGGGGCAGTTTGGGCGTGGTGGCAAGCACAGCCCAGCAGCGTCTTTGTGCCCGCACGTCTCCCGCCTGCCCCAGGGCCACGGCGTCACTCACTCAGGGTGACGCAGAGCCCTGTGAAGAGCAGCTATCCCCCCTCCGGCTCCCAGCGGGCAGAGATGCGCCGTCCAGCAAATTCACGTCTGTGCTTGTTCTCAGAACCCACGCGTTTTTCTTTGTAAGGAATCGTGGGGGCCAGTGGATAGGAAATTCCCTTCTGAAGCAGCGTGAATCTCCCCAGGTTTTAGCAGTATGGGCTAAGCATTCACGTTACAAAGCAAGAAATCTAGAGCACTGAGCCGGCCCAGGGATGCTCAGCTGGAAGGCTGGACAGAACCCCGAAGTGGTTGGATGTTGGCGCTTATCATTCTACTTCCAACAGGTCATTCCATCCTCTAAGTTGTTTTCATTTGCTTCTAACAGTGAGAAGTCATAGCTAATAGACAAATCATATGCAGTTAACTATACAATGAGCACTTTGAGTCATTTTGTTAGCTTTCTGAAGGTGAATTTTGAACCCTAAATACTTTGCTTTGGTAGGATTTTTGATAATGGGAAATAAATTTATATTTGTCAGCTCTTTAATTCCCTGGATCTGACATACTTTTCCTGCCTTCTCTCCCCTTTAGCAGAGACCTAACTTTATAAATAATGGTCTTTTAGCTGTTTTCTGCTCCCATGATAATAGGCTTATTGGTTGGCTGGTTGACTGGTTGATTGATTGATTGATTGATCGATGGTACTTCTGAAAATGAGGAATTAAACATATATACATGGTGCCCATGGCTAGTAGTACTCCTTATTCATGCCCCTCCTCATCCAGGCTTATTTCAAATCACCCTCCCCCTAAACTAGAGCATAGCAATCACTCATATACTGAACATTTGTTCTCCACACTAACCAGTGGTGGTGGTGATGGATAATAACGGTTCCCCTTTAGGTGTTTTGCTCTGGGGCACCGGAACTGAAGTGAGGAATTTTGTTTTAAGTGGTTGAAGTTCTCATAGGAGAACCCATAGGTGTATGTTCTAGAACCGTGGTCGGCAAACTGCGGCTTACGAGCCACATACGGCTCTTTGGTCCCTTGAGTGTGGCTCTTCCACAAAATACCACGGCCTGGGCGAGTCTATTTTGAAGAAGTGGCGTTAGAAGAAGTTTAAGTTTAAAAAATTTGGCTCTCAAAAGAAATTTCAATCGTTGTACTGTTGATATTTGGCTCTGTTGACTAATGAGTTTGCCAACCACTGTTCTAGAAGATAGGAACTTGATCCTGATTTTCACATTGATATGTTAACTATTTCTATTGTTTGCATCAAAGACTCTAAGATGAGTAGCTTCAGTTTTAGCACATCAGGTATGGGGATGGTTCAAGCCAGAGATAAGCATGTTGGGTCTGAGAACTGATTTTTTTCTCTACTTACAAAGTAGTAAGTTTGCCTGCTAATGTATCATGGGTGCTGGCAGAAGATATAAGAACCATGGGTCAGATAAAGAACTTATTACTTATAACACAGCAAATTGCATAAGCATTATCATATTTATGCCAGTTTCTTTGCCCCTAAATTCCACAGGGGTGATGTGATATGCCCAGATGGATTCTGGGTATGTAGCGGGTTTTCATTGAACATGGGTCCGTTTACTGAGCTTGAAGAATCCACCAGTTCTATAGCGAGCAGTCAGCAAGCCTTCTCCATGTCTGGGGATAAACATGCTGTCATTTCCTAAGGTTATCCGATGCATCAACAACCCCGAGAGACGGCCCAGGTGGGAGGGAAGTCAGAGGGACATGCGGGAGAGGGTAAGAGGCCTAAAGAAAACTCTCTCACACAATAACCATCCGTTTTTGCTACACCACCTTCACTTGTGATGAATTTTCACATAAGTATGCCACTCCATGGTCACTCTGATTAGTTGGGCCACCAGAGACTGGGACCAAATCCATTCCACTTGTCTCATATAGCATTTCATTCGAGCTGTGATCAATAGGATCCCAAGAGCAGGATGAGGCCAACTTGCAATATTGATTCCATTTATCTGCCTCCCCACCACACCCCAGGGCCTCTGACTCAGCCCATGTTGACTAAATCCCAGGCAGAGACCAGTAGGTCTTAATTAAGACAGTCTAATTCAATTATGTTATCTGTATGACTCCTACAAGGAGTTTGTAATGACTTGTTGACCTTTGGTGTCATTGCCAATAATAACAGAGGAAGATAGATGGTCCAGAAAGCAACTCTCATACCCAGTAGAGAGCCATTTCATGGTCCACTCTCCCCCACACAGAGAGCTCTGGTCACCCTCGTTTGGAATCTGCTGCTACACTTGATTTGGATCACCTTTACCTGCTTTGATTAAGCCGCCCAGACAGTATTCTGAGTAGCCGCAGGCTTGGTTGCCTGAGGTGAGAGTAGAGGGAAGACAGGGGCCAGGTGGTGTGGAGGGAGACAGCTGCTCCCTGTCAGTGAGCAGGCAATTTACAGCTGGTTTCAAACAGCTGCTGGATGGGGCTCAAGAAAAGGAACTTCTCATGTCGATGGCCCTCTCGAAGCAAGGTCATCCTTAGGGACACCCCTGCACAGCTTTGAGGACTCGACTCCTCGACTCAACACCCCCACACATTGCCTTTCGGTTGGGCAGAAGGCCTCGCTGCAATATGATTGTCCTGGCAGTATGATTTTACCCAGACCTGGGACCCTGGGCCAGAGACCACCAGCAGCACGAAGCTCGGCACATTGGTATCAGTGTCCTTGCCCGCACTGGTCCAGATGGCTGCCTTGGATGTGGTTGAGTTTGCATTGCCACTGAGAAGCTCTGAGCTTGGGGTACTCAGTGCTTTTATAGCAAGCAGTAACCAAGCCTCTCTTTGTCCAGGGGAGAGGTAGCCTTAGCTCTCATCTGCAAAAGCAGCCTGAGAAACGGCCCATGTGAAAATGCAGTCAGGCCCTCGTCGTCTTGGCAACCCGGTGAACATGAAGGGTTTAAGCGGCCAGGGAAGACCGCTTCCCCATGCGGAGCGGCCGGAGCCTCCCTGACGGTGCATTGGCGCCGGCAGCATGATTTCCACAGCTGCCCAGGAGGGGGTAGGCCATGGCTGAAACCACAGGCCGTCAGACTTTTGGCCTTTGGTAGGTGAAATAACAGATACTTTCCAAGGGGGGGGAAATGCTTGGTGTAGAAGAGGAAGATGTCAGTTCCATGCATCACTGAGTGTTTCATTGCTGTTTAGAATCAATGTCATGAAAGGCCTGTTTGGTTGTCTCATAGAGAATCGGCTCTCCTGCCCATTTCCATTTTATTGAAAATGTGAAGTGTCCTGCTCCATTACTTGGCTTTCTCTAGTGCTCAGGGAAATTTTATTTTATATTAACTTCATAAAAGATAATTAAAATAAAGATTTGATTTCCACTTCTTTTATCTTTCCTTGCAGACTCTTCTTAGCTTATTTGCTGGTCTTAATTGGGGCATAAAATCTGTAAGTCTCCAGTGTAGATACATGTGTATGGTTTCTCATGCTCTTTTCAAATACTCTTACCATAAACATCATTCACTTTTCTTGGGAACACAGCCAGACTGAGTCACCAGGAATGTTAAAAATTAACTATAGCAGCAATTCTTTTTAGGTTTTCTAAATAGTTTTAAAAGATGCTATTTGGCTAGCCAGTTTGTTCCGTGGATAGAGATTCGGCCTGTGGATGGAGGGACCCCGGGTTCAATTCCAGTCAAGGGCACGTACCTCGGTTGCAGGCTTCCATCCCGACCCTGGTCAGGGTGCATGCTGTAGGCAACCAATCGATGTGTCTCTCTCACATCGATGTTTCTCTCTCTGTGTCTCTCTGCCTCCCTTCCACTCTCTCTAAAACTTAATGGAAAAATATCCTTAGGTGAGGATTAACAACAACAACAAAAATAAAATGAAAACATTGTTTAAAAAAAATTGCTATATGCTGTTGTGTTTGTCTTCTCTTAGCCCATAAATAAATTTTGAAAATTAAATCGATCATTTATTTGTGATATTTTTCTCTTCAGAAAGAGAATATATTACAAAAATAGTGATTGTGCTGTTTCTTTAATATGGCAGTATAATAGAATAGTTGTGGTTTTCTCAAAACCAGACCAGAGATGACCTGGCAAAACTAAAATATTTTATTTTTATTTTTTTAAAATATATTTTATTGATTTTTTACAGAGAGGAAGGGAGAGGGATAGAGAGTTAGAAACATCGATGAGAGAGAAACATCGATCAGCTGCCTCCTGCACATCCCCTACTGGGGATGTGCCCGCAACCAAGGTACATGCCCTTGACCAGAATCGAACCTGGGACCTTTCAGTCCACAAGCCGAAGCTCTATCCACTGAGCCAAACTGGTCAGGGAAAAACTAAAATATTTTAATTAATCTTTCATATTGAATAGTATTTCTAAAAGTGTATGTCCTTTCTCCTGCCATGCTCAAGAAAGCAGCCTACACCAGGGGTCCTCAAACTACGGCCCACGGGCCACATGCGGCCCGCCGAGGACATTTATCCGGCCCGCCAGGTGCCGCTGCCTGTCCTGCTTAGCAGCCGACTCGTCCCGGGCCTGCAGTGCACATAGGAATTTGTTCATAGTTTTTTTTTTAAACTATAGCCCGGCCCTCCAACGGTCTGAGGGACAGTGAACTGGCCCCCCGTTTAAAAAGTTTGAGGACCCCTGGCCTACACATAATTGCATGTTGCTTTGTTCAGAGAGTGTCTTTTATTGGCTTAGAATCATCAGTTATCGTTTAACAATATTACAAGTTAAAGAAGAAAAGAATGAAAGTGGGTTAACTTGGATACCTAGTGATCCCATAAGTTGAATACTAGTTTTTGCTTAATAAATAATATTTGTATGTTGTGTAGCCTGAAAATGAGGCCACGAGATGGCTTTCCATAGTGTATTTGTATAAGGATTATTTTTATTTCATCCCAGAGCCATTATTTACAGCTTAATGGGGGGAAACCCGGCTTTATGAATGAGGAAGCCTCTTTTATATTTATCAGAAGTTTAACTCACGATTTAATGAACTTCTATATATTCACTCTACAGCTACTTTTTCTTAAAGAAGTAAGTTTTAGATAGGAACATCTTTTTGAATTCTTGATGCAAGGATACAATTATCAGGATTCTTCTCCCCTTTCTCTTACATCCAAAATTAAAGAGAAGTTGTTTTCACACTTACATTCTACCCAGTGTGATCAGTAGACTTGTTTGACCTTTAACTCTTACCATGTGCTTAAGAATGTTGTCCCCCACATACACATCGACATGATGGCTTCTCTCTACGTGTTGCAGGAAGGAGATGAAATGGGTAAAAATGAGGCCCATTGGTTACTGAGAGCACGTGTCCCGGGTCAGGTTTCGGGTGCTATTCTTGCATCCTGCCCTGTAACCTTCGCAGCCTCTCGTGACACCATGTGGTCTTCATGGCTCTCGGGAGCCAACAGAAGTGCCGAGGTCAGGCGGCTCGCCCAAGGTCACGGGCAGCGGCTGGCAGAGCCGGGATGGAGCCCAGGTGTGTGGCCTGCAGCTCTGCACGTGGGTGCCGCCGCCGCCCGGGCTCCGTCTGCGCTGCCTCTCCCTCCCCTGTCCCAGTCTCTCCCCTCTTCCCTGCAGGAGCCCTCCCCGCCGCCTCCCGAGTCCGCTCAGAGGCTGAAATAGCAGATGAAGCTAAAAAGTTTCTTTGACTTATAACCATTTCCTCCAGAATTATCTTGTTGAAAGTAAATAGCCCATCTGGCCACCTCCTTTCACAGAGCGCGGAGCAGAGCTCCTAAGTGAGCCCGTGACGGAGGCTGGCGGGGCTCCAGGCGCGGCTGTTGGCCCCGAGCAAGACGAGCACAATCTGCTGCCTCCATTTCTAATAAAGGAAAGAGCGCCTTCCGCTGCCTCTTTAATTCCTTGCTTACGTTTTATGTCCTCCTTTCTCACAATGGCAGCTTTCCTGCTGTGGGTTTTTAATGTACAGGTAGGATGGGAACTCCATCCGAAACGCATCTCAGCACAAGGACACCACAAGGAGCAACAGGAAGGCTTGCATTTGGAAGCAACACGAGGCTCTTAGCTTCCCGACGCCCTTGGTCCCCAGGCGCTGGGGGGATGGCCGAGAAAGCCCCGTGTCTGCCGGCCCCGTGGGGACCTGCCCTCTGAATAAGTACAGGAGCTTAGTGATCTGCCCTGGAGTCCGCGGGAGTCCAGCAGCGCCCCCTGCCCAGCCACCAGTGCCCTCCTGGAGCCCCCGGCTAGCTCCGCTTTCCTGGCAGCCGCAGGGGGACCGTCCTCTGCCCGACAATGACCTTCCCCCGGGCTGACGGCCAGGGAGCGGCACCTGTGGGACGGAGCCCAGCTGGCCCCCGGCAGGAAAATCGGTCCCTCCTTCCGTCTCGGGGCAGAGCAGAAGCCTGTAAGCTTCCTAGGCTCTTCCGCGGCTTATTTCAGTGTTACTCGCCTTCGGGACCAGGTTTCACGAGGTCGTCATTTGATGTTTCCTGTTCTTTCCCGTGACTCACAGCCGTTCTCCAAATCTCCTTATTTTGAGGGAAGAGTTCAGAACGCCAGTTGCTCGCCTCACAGAGGCCTGATTTTGCTTGTTCAATGTCAGGCCAGCGGCAGGGATGTCTCCATTTTATGTCTGGGACCTGTCTCCTTAAAGAGGTGCTACAGGGCCCCCTGATGGCGGGCACTGCTGAGGTGGACAGCGGGGCGCAGGCCGGAGCGCTGGGACTGGTCCTGCAGTCTGCGTTACACTGTGGAGCAGGGGTCCTCAAACTCTGGCCCGCGGGCCACATGCGGCCCGCCGAGGACATGGATCTGGCCCGCCGGGTGCCGCTGCCTGTCCTGCTTAGCAGCCGACGCGTCCCGGGCCCGCAGTGCGCATAGGAATTTGTTCATAGTTTTTTTTTTTTAAACTATAGTCCGGCCCTCCAACGGTCTGAGGGTCAGGGAACTGGCCCCTGTTTAAAAAGTTTGAGGACCCCTGCGAGTCACATGTGCACGTAGTGTTGCCACAGAGCTGCTCCTAAAACCCTGCCTTCCCGGGAGCAAGAGGCTCACGGGCATCCCTGGGAGAGCTGGGCAGGGCCGGGGCAGCCAGGACCGGGCCTGACCCTCCACCCTTCCTCCCTGCCCCCCGTCCAGGCCCCGCTGTGACTGCTTGTGCGAGGGGGCTGGCGAGCCCTGGTGCCCAGGGCTTCTGTCACACAGGAAACACGTTAGAAGGGCCAACTCCTAGAACTTGTGACTGACGTCTTTGCTTCTTTTAACACTTTTCATTTTTGTGCTAAAAAGATATTACTTACCAAGTAATATGTAAAGTGCCTTTCTACCTTTGAAACTCAACAGTTATCAATGTTTTTATTTTTCAGTATAAAACCCTGTTTACTTGGTAAATACAATAAAATTATTTGATATAGCTTAAAGGCGGCCCACGACAGTACTGTTTTTCTTGTAGCTCCTTATAATTTAAATATAACATGAAGTTCTTTGTTTTACAATTCAAATGTGACCATCTTGAGCACCTGCTGGATCCCACCCGACACATTCATACGCAATAACTACTTTACTGTTCTTTTTAAAAAAATATATTTTTATTGATAATAGAGAGGAAGGTGGAGGGAGAGAGAGATAGAAACATCAACAATGAGAGAGAATCATTGATTGGCTGCCTCTTGCACACCCCTACTTGGGATCGAGCCCATAACCCAGGCATGTGCCCTGACCTGGAAGCCAATGGTGACCTCCTGGTTCACAGATCAGTGTTCAACCACTGAGCCATAGTGGCTGGACTACTTTACTATTCTTAAAGCAATAGCCTTCATGATCCCTAATTGCACACGAGCAAATCAAGCCTTTTTTTTTTTTTCTATTTAGGACATATTTATATTTATTCACAAATACTTATCAAATATAATACTGACTAAATTCTCTTAATTAATTATAATTTAAGACATCATGTTTAAGCTGCACATTTAGAACTCAGAATGCATTTCTCAAAAAAAAAAAAAAGAAAGAAAGAAAAAAAGATAAGTTGCCCATTTGACCCAGTGAGCCCACTTCCGGGAATATATTCTAAGAAACCCAAAACACCAACCAGAAAGAATGTATGCACCCCTATGTTCATAGCAGCGCAATTTACAATAGCTAAGATCTGGAAACAGCCCAAGTGCCCATCAGTAGGTGAGGGGATCATATGTAATACTTTCAACAATAAAGATTTAATTTTTTTAAAAAAAGATAAGGTGCCAATGAGCTTGGATGCACAGTTGCAATAGGACTTGGGTCCAGAGTGGCCTGAGGCGTTCGTGTCTGACACTTCACAGGAAACCTAAGGCAGAGGCTGATGCTGAGAACACGGCTGCTAGTGTCCAGTTTCCTTCCTGATGCTCAGTCTTCCAAGGATTTTGGGGGGGGGGATGTGGCCAGTGTGTCCCTGGGGAGGAAGGCAGGGACAGGAGCCCTGGTCCCCTAAAGGAATGTCAAGGTCATTGGTTTCCCCAGAGCCCCTCCCAGGGTGCACGTTCTGGTCACAGCCTCCTGTGGTCCACCAGAGCCTGCTGGCACTGAGCCCCTTCTGCCCAGATGGAGGGCACACGCTTAAGGCAGGTGTTTTAGTCCAAAGAGCCCGGCTGGCGTTGTCTTCACACGTTGCTTAGACTGTTCACTCTCAGAATCCCTGCTTAGAGCCCAGTCAGCATGGCTCAGTGGTTGATTGTCGGCCTATGGACCCGACAGTGGTTGCCAACCAGTGGTCCGCGGGCCACTGGTGGTCTGTGAGGTCTGAAAGGTTGGTGACCACTGGACCAGAAGGTCACATTTCAATTCCTGATCTGGGCACATGCCGGGTTGCATGCTCCACCCGCAGTGGGGGGGGGGGGGTGCAAGAGGCAGCCAATCCATGATTCTCTCTCAGCATTGATGTTTCTATCTCTCTCTCCCTCTCCCTTCCTCTCTGAAATCAATAAAATATATTTTTAAAACGAGTGACTTAGAGCTGACCTATGTTATGTTTCATCTGCACAGCTCTACCTCTGGGAATGTGTTCCTTTTCCTCCTTTCCGGATATTGAGGGATATAAACCTGTTTTGGTTTTACTCACAAGATTTAAAGCACAGAATTGAATAGTATGCTTATGAGTTAATTAACATGAATTAGAGACAAGGGGTGGGTATGAACTGTTAAAGTTCCACATGCTAAAGAAATCATTTTCATAAAATTTTTACATGTATTAAAAGTTTTTATTTTATTTTTTAAAAGCACGAAGGTTTATTTCATTGTACTGTAGTTAACTTGTAGGACCCTCAAATATAAAGGTTTGAAACATACTCTCTCTACTGTTTTTCAAATGCAGTAGCTTAATTTTTACTTCTTTCTTTCAGCTAATGAAGAGCCTAACACCAAAGTCTGTTTTGCTGGAACTGTATGGAAAGGTTGAAAATTTCTTAATAGACAAATAAAATATAAAATAAGATTTCCTTTGTCATCCAATACCTAGGATACTATTGAAACCCACAGTAAAATCTTAAGTAAATATTTCAAATAATAAGTGAAAGTTGGGTCATTTAATTTTCACCGAAATTATTCTAAAATTGGCTTTGGGTATGCCTTTATGATTGAGTCAGCCCCCTTAGATATCAGTCAACGGTGTACAGGCAACGGAGCCTTTCTCTGACACCGATTCATTAGGAAAGCTCATTTGAGGAGTTAAACATCTCTCACTTGTCAACACTGAGATAATTATGCACTATTAATTCTCATGTCATTTCAAAAAGTGCTATTTAAAAACTATTCATTTCATCAATCCTGAGCGCTAGGATAAGGTAGACAGCCTGCTGTAAACCAATTTAAGACGTGATTGCATTGCTTTATTCCTGCGATGCAGGAGTGAGAAGGTTGATTTAATGTGAATACAGCTCTGAAATGTTTCTTGCTTCATTTTAAGAGATGAATATGATTAGGCAACCTTGAGATGACAAAGGGGTTGATGTAGAAGAAAGGAGCCCCAATTTATGCTGCCATTTGCAGAATCAAGGTGGTGGGTGGGAAGGGCTGAGGGAGAAAATCAGGAAATGGTAGTTTTCCTTTTGTCATTTTATCTAAATGAATCTTTTGTGTGTATCTGCTCGCTGCATATTGTTAGCTGAGATTTGGAGTTGTTTAAACTTTTTACAATGACCACCTATGGAGGAATTAGAATATGAATTTTTTCAAAGTAGAGAAATTTTGTTAGCTATTTGAAGTTACTTTCAAAGGAATAATTTTTAATAAACCAGAGAGTTAATAATATATCATGGCAGATTTTGGAAACATTGATGTCAACATCTTGCCAAGTGTATAGTACTTGAAGTTAATTAATATGCAGACTTTACATAAATGGTATTATATACAATTTAGGTTCTTTAAGCTATTTTTACTAATTTTGTGACCTTGTAGAACAATTGTCAAGATAATTTTCAGCCTTGTTTTAAAGACATGAGTTTATAGGAGATATTTAGTTTTACAAAGACATTACAATATGGTTTGATTTTTAAGCAATTTGCTTAATAGAAGATGCGTGGAAGTAGTTTGTTTATAAATGAAACTGTTCCCCATATACAGTCATGTGCTTCTGTTGGTTTCATTTTGTGGTGTATGCATGTGTGTGTGTGTGTGTGTGTGTGTGTGTGTGTGTGTGTGTATGTAACCACAAAGATCAGTGATGAAGTCATGACTGGCGTGTTAAACGTTGATTCTGGTTGTGTTTTGACCTAATATAAAGAGAGAGATTCCTGCTGGCTGATCCGTGTCTTTCCAGGCTCATTGTGGGGTGGAGCCCTAGGTAAAATGTCTGGCACAGAGCGTGCTGGGCCTTTGTATGTAGACTGTTCTTCTCACATGTAAATTACTGGGTGTTTATGTAAATTCCTGTTGTAGGTACCACACTACCTGATATCAAACTGTACTAATAGGTTGTAATAATCAAAACAACATGTACTGGCATAAAAACAGACACATAGATCAATGGAACAGAACAGAGAGACCAGCAAAAAACTCATGTCTTTATGGTCAATTAATATATGACAAAGCAAGCAAAAACATACAAAGGAGTAAAGATAGTCCATTCAATAAATGGTGTTGAGAAATCTGGATAGATACATGTGAAAGAAATGAAACTAGACCACCCTCTCATACCATACCCCAAAATAAACTCAAAATGGATTAAAGACTTAAATGTCAGACTCACAGCCATAAAACTCCTAGAAGAAAACACAGGCAGTAAAATCTCTGACATTCCTCTTAGAAATATTTTTCTGATTTAGCCTTGGACAAGGGAAACAACAGAATAAACAAATGGGACTACATAAAACTAAAATTTTTTGCACAGCAATGGGAACAATCAACAAGACAAAAGACAACCTACTGTATGGGAGAAGATGTATACACCAATGATACATCCAGTAAGCAGTTAATATCCAAAATTTATAAAGAACTTGTACATTTTAACACCAAGAAAATAAACAATCTAATTAAAAAAATGGGCAAAGGACCTGAATAGACACTTCTCCAGAGAGGACATGCAGATATGGCTAGTAGATATATGAAAAGATGCTCAATGCTACTAATGATCAGAGAATTGCAAAGTAAAACCACAATGACATATCACCTCACACCTGTCAGAATGGCTATCATCAATAAATCCACAAACAACAAGTGTTGGCAAGATTGTGGAAAAAAGGGAACCCTCATGCACTGTTGGTGGGAATGTAGATTGGTGCAACCACTATGGAAACAGTGTGGAGTTATGTCAAAAAATTAAAAATGGCACTGCCATATGACCCAGACATTTCACTACTGAGTCATATATGAAGAAACTCAAAACACTAATTCAAAAGAATATATTCACCCCTATATGCACTGTAGCATTTTTTCCAATAGCCAAGATATGGAAGTAATCCAGGTTCCCATCAATAGATGGATGAATGGATAAAAAAATCTATAGTACATTTACATAATGGAATATTACTCGGCCATAAAAAATGAAATCTTACCAGTTGCAACAGCATGGAAGAACTTAGAGGGTATTATGCTAAGTGAAATGAGTCAGACAAAGACAAATACCATGAGTTCACTTATATGTAGAATCTAAAGAGCAAAATAAACAAAACAGAAACAGACTCATAGACACAGAGAACAGACTGATGGTTGCCAGAGGGGAGGAGGGTTTGGGGGTTGGGTGAAAAAGGTGAAGGGATTAAGAACTACAACTTGGTAATCACAAAATAGTCCCAGGGATGTAAAATACAGCATAGGGAATCCTATATAATAAAAGCCTAATATGCTAAGTGCCTGATTGTCTAATCAGCCATTCAACCAATCAAAGCATAATATGCTAATGATATGCTAAGGCCGCTCAACCGCTCACTATGTCGTGCACTGACCACCAAGGGGCAGACGCTCCAACTGGTAGGTTAGCTTACTGCTGGGGTCTGGCTGATCGGGACTGAGCGAGATGGGCCAGACACGTCCTGGAGCCCTCCCGCAGTCCCTCCCTGGCTGGCCAACCTCCCACATCCCTACCTGTCCCCAGTCGTGCACAATGGTGGGGTCTCTTGGCCTGACCTGCACCCTCTAGCAATCAGGGACCCCTTGGGGGATGTCGGAGAACTGTTTTCGGCCCGATCCCTCAGGCCAGGCCAAGGGACCCCACTGGTGCACAAATTCATGCACCGGGCCTCTAGTGTAGTCAATAGCCTTGACTACACTAATAAAAGGGAAATATGCAAATTGACTGTACCTTCATGACACCCACCAGCCAATCATGAGTGAGTATGCAAATTAACCCAACAAATATGGCAGGTTAATTTGTATACACAGGTGCCGAGTGGCCAGGGGTGGGGCGGGACACTTGCATCGTCGCCATGGCGACAATGCAGGCATTCTGCACCGCCCCAGCTGCTCCATGCCTCTGGGCAGTGTGAGCAGGCGGAAAGGCAGATCCTGGCCGGAGCAAAGGTGGTGCCGGCAGCCAGGGGAAGGAAGGCCCATTCTTGTACGAATCTTCATGCATCGGGCCTCTAGTATTGTAATAACTATGTATGGTGCCATGTGGGTACTGGAAATATCTGGGGGACCACTTTGTAAAGTATATGATTTTCTAACCACTGTTCTGTACACCTGAAACTAATTCGAAATAATATTGAATATAATCTTTAATTTTAAAATACAATTAAAAAAAGAAATATCCATTTTCCAAGGTCAGAAATAATATTGAACAATAAAGTGTACTTTTAAGAAAAATTTTCTGTTGAACTGATGGAGCAACGAGTGGGGAAAATACACAGTGTGAGTAAAGATATAGAATGTTCTTGCAGATCTAATTTTACAAAAAAGTCATGTCCTGGCATTTTAAAATGGGGCTATAAATTTAGCAATACTTCAGTGGCAATAACAGGATGTTAAATATGACTATTCACTCCTGAAATTTTAGGTTTCCTTAATGATACTTATCATTACCGAGAGCAACCAACCTTGAGAGTGTGTTGAACTGAGATTTCGAAGTAATGCTGCATGCGATTTCAATTTCTGTGACCCAGAAATATTGACGTGCTACTTTTCTGAGCTAAAAACTTTCTTTTTATGTTTTTGTCCTTACTTAAATGAGCAAATGTTGGCTAAATGTCTTAGAGAAGACAGTCTTTTCAGGAAACGACAAGAAGTATTGATTTCCCTATTCTTCTTCCCTCAAGCTGAACCGCCATAAAATATGTTCAATTTCTCCTCATTTCTGTCTGCAGCTTATTCTGCCTTATTGTGCCCGTGACAGGGGCAGACATGGCAGTGACACAAGATTTGACCTCCAGCTTCGGAGCTGGAAGGCGTACAGGCCCACCAAACTCCCACTTCGTTCATGTAATCATTGTGGCGCTAAATCTTACTTATTAGTTATAAAAATGAATGCAGGCCCAAGATGAAAAATCCAGATAAGAACCATCCCTTTTCTACTAAACCTTTGCATTTAACATGAAATCTGCTTAGGAACTATTTCAGAAAACATCAGCTACTCAGCATGTTATGTATCATTAAATTTCATAAAATGAATTATTAAATGAAATTAAATCCAAATCAAGTTCTAAAAT
Organism: Plecotus auritus; assembly: GCF_963455305.1. NCBI lineage: Eukaryota > Metazoa > Chordata > Mammalia > Chiroptera > Vespertilionidae > Plecotus > Plecotus auritus. The sequence continues at coordinate 2,961,742 of NC_137775.1, forward strand.
TCTGTATCAGATACTGCTACCTTTTTAAAAGGATGAAAGGATAAAATTCAACTTAATTTGACATGTATGCAATTTTTCAGTATCTTAACTGTTCTTGGGTTAGTCACGGGTAAAAGAATTCTTCCGGTACTAACATCTCCTTAGGAGGAACTTAATATTGAAATAATGTTAAGTGAGTCTCCGAGCAGGGGGCTGCCCACCTGCCCTTTGCCTCTAGGAGCAGTTGTGCAAATGGGCAGGTGTCCCAGGGGCTGCCATAAAGCACACGCACCCCGCACCCCTCTTCTTCCTGTGCCTCTTCCTCCGCCGACTGCCGTGATGGTCACCCTCCCTCTGCCACGGAGAACGAGAGGGGCAATCACGAGGCCGCTGATTGCAGCTATTGACAGCATCGCCCACGGAAGCCCGTGTTCCCCTCCCACGTGTACAAACAGCAGTTCCTCCCATGTTCATCCCCGGGGCTGCGCTGGGCCAACAGGCACCATGTTTCCTGCCTCTTCGTAACATCTGTGTTACATGAACGCCGTGTGCGGGCCGAGTTCACTGATTAGCCTGATATTTGCTGCCGTTTGAGTGATTCTTCCAGTTACTATGCACTTCTTCAGGTAGCGCTTTTAAAAAGGCTTCAATGAACCTTTTTTACGCACCAGAGCTCTGAGATACAAGGTAAATTTGAATATTTTGAAGGATAGGTGCGTCAGCAACCAAAGTTGCTTAGAAGGGAAAAAAGAAAAAAAAGCTAGCTATTGGCATCTCAGTTTCAGTGAGAGAAGAGTGAAGAGGCTGGGTGAGTGGATGGATGATTCTCCTTTTCCCAATTGAGTCCCTAGAACACATTTGGGGTGGGGAGGGTGGCTGTTGAGGATGGTGACCACATCCCGTCCTGTAGCCATCCTTCGCCTTCACATCTGCTAGGGACAGCTTGCCCCTGTCACGGTCAGCCCAAGACTGTGGTAGAGAAAAGCTTGGAGATAGCTCTCCTTCCCCTTTATTGCCAAGAGCAGAACTCACAGCGTGCTTCTTCGGTCCTGCCATCTTCATGCTGAATGGGTGGCGCCCCACCTTGCCTCTCCTGAGGCTGCGGAGTAAGTGACAGGTGTACAGTGTGGTACACGGGACATGGTGGGTCCGGGGCAAGGCAGGGTGGCTGCTGCAGCAGGAAGGACCTGTGGGCACATGGGTCTTACAGGCTGAGCTGTGGAGCACACTCGTCTTCGATGTGGAAAGCAAATAGTCATCAGCAAGAAGTTGGAAATGATCTAATTTGCAGTTGGTCTGTCTCAGTCATTCATTTTATGTTGACTGCTATAATTAATTTACATTTGAGAAGTTGCTGCTCGTTCTTTCCTGACAGAAACTCTCTGCGATTATTCTTTCTGTGCATGTATTTCCGTGGAGACCCGTGGCTGACTGAATTTAAGGGGTTCAGGATAAATTTAAGGGTTCAGTGGCTATGAGGTGTCTGAACAGAGAGTGGTTCTGACCAAGAAGGTGGATAATAAGTGTGACTGAACACTGGGGATACCTGTGGGGAAATACACCTAGTCTATGTTCAGGTGCCAAGACCATGCTCAGGTGCAGTTATTTGCTAGAAGTATCCACAGAACTCAGCAAAGCTCTCAGTTATGGTTTACTGCCGCAAAGGGTACCTGTGAGAATGAGCCGGCTAGGGAGGATAGGGCCCAGCCCGGGCACGCTCCGGGGCGCTCCCGCTGGGGCTGTGGGCAGAGCTGGGTCCTCCCGCAGTGGACGTGTGACAACAGGCACAGATTGTTCCACCAGAGGCGCCCCCGGAGCCGCGGCGTCCAGGGATTCTGCGGGCTTGGTCAGAGGGCTGACCTTGGTCACTCCATCTCCAGTCCTTGCAGAGGTCAAACGGATCCAGCGTGGCCCTGGGTCCTAGGCAAACAAGCACCATACACCCCATTGTTGGCATAAACTGCCGGGGGCGGGGGGGGGGGGCCAAGGCTCCGGGACACAAGACACTTGGCTGTTCCAGGGGCTGAGAGGTTCTGTCCCAGGAGCCAGGGGAGGGCCAGTCCTTCCTTAGAAGGAGCAGTGAGCTGCACAGCCTCGCACAAGTCCGTGCGGGTGCACAGGGCAGGGATCCCCGTGGACCGTGGGGGAGGGGCTGGGGGCCAGCAGCGGTAGTCAGATCCAGGTAGAAGCTGGGAACGAGCATGTGCCAGCGACACACCGGCTATGGCCGGTGGTCAAGGCCCTGCGGTTGGCACCAAGGTGCCAGGTGTAAGGGCGGAGGCAATCTGGTGTGCAGACTCGTCTGGAGTTGTTCTGGAAATAAGAAGCAGTGAAAGCCTTGTGGGTGGACACGCCTCCCCTAGGCGGACCCCCCAGCCCCTCTGTGCTCTCCTCGGGAAGCCGGACCTCCCGTAGGAGCCAGCGAAGAGCTGGGGGCGGACGGTGGAAGAGGGAGCAGAGCCAAGGCCGCCCATTAGCACCTCCTTGTCTACAGCGATGGCAGAACAAGGCTGGCCACGCCGCTCCCGGCCTCGAGGGAGGGCTCCTTGGTCCCCGCAGTGCTGTGTGACGCCGGGTCAGCAACGCACACGTGGCCGCCTTCGCCGCCCTGTGTCAGGAGGAGGGATGGCCCCGTCATTTCTGAGGGTTCTTCTTCCTCTAACGTTTTGTACGTTTGTGCCTACGGGAAACCACTGCTGCCAGTTATGCTTCTGGAGTCTTCCATGCGTTTCTTGCTATTGTCTTGTTGCTCCAGTTTTCCTTGTTTGTCTCCATCTTGGCGTGGCTGCCCCCGTTTCGCTAAGCAACAAGCGTTCCTTACAGAGACGGAATCCTGGTTTCTTACAGAGACGGAATCCTGGTGTGCTATGTAGTCTAGCAGGCAGGCAGCACGGCTGAGGTACCCCCACTTACCTGCGGCTACAGCTCTCCGCACGGTGGGCCTGCAACGAGATGCGGGGGTGGGTGGCGTGGCTCCTGGAGACTTCTGAGAAACCCTCCCCCCAACCCCACCCCCACCCCATTCTGCTTCTGTAGAAATGCAGAGTTCTTAGGTCAGGCCCAGTAAACTTAGAGAGACTGAAGATGGTAGATTAGGGCTACACTTTCTCTCTCTCTCTCTCTCTCTCTCTCTCTCTCTCTCTCTCTCTCCTCCCTCTCTCTCTCTCTCTTCCCATTCTCTCTCCAGGTATTTACTATGAGATACAGTGTTCCAGGCACTTATATAAGTGAAAGAAACAAAGAGAAACCCCTTCCCGCAGAGTGTACAGCACACACATAGAAAAGTACATCATATGATAGCTGTCGACCATTTGAGGAGAAAACTAAAGGCCAGGGGGAGGACAGGAAGCCAGGGGGAGGCCAGGAGGGGGAGGCCAGGAAGCCAGGGGGAGGACAGGAAGCCAGGGGGAGGACAGGAAGCCAGGGGGAGGACAGGAGGGGGAGGACAGGAAGCCAGGGGGAGGACAGGAAGCCAGGGGGAGGACAGGAAGCCAGAGGGAGGACAGGAAGCCAGGAGGAGGACAGGAAGCCAGGGGGAGGACAGGAAGCCAGGGGGAGGACAGGAGGGGGAGGACAGGAAGCCAGGGGGAGGACAGGAGGGGGAGGACAGGAAGCCAAGGGGAGGACAGGAGGGGGAGGACAGGAAGCCAGGGGGAGGACAGGAGGGGGAGGACAGGAAGCCAGGGGGAGGACAGGAAGCCAGGGGGAGGACAGGAAGCCAGAGGGAGGACAGGAAGCCAGGAGGAGGACAGGAAGCCAGGGGGAGGACAGGAAGCCAGGGGGAGGACAGGAGGGGGAGGACAGGAAGCCAGGGGGAGGACAGGAAGCCAGGGGGAGGACAGGAAGCCAGGGGGAGGACAGGAAGCCAGGGGGAGGACAGGAGCGGGTGGACAGGAAGCCAGGGGGAGGGCAGGAAGCCAGGGGGAGGGCAGGAAGCCAGGGGGAGGACAGGAGGGGGAGGACAGGAAGCCAGGGGGAGGACAGGAAGCCAGGGGGAGGGCAGGAAGCCAGGGGGAGGACAGGAAGCCAGGAGGAGGACAGGAAGTGTGTCGTGAGGGGCCTAAGTGAGACTGGCCCCAGGCCCTCATCGATGGTGGAGACCTCGGCTGAGGAGGGGGGTGGAGGAAAGGGGAGGAAGGGCTGGCGTCCCAGGGCCTGGGAAGTGTGGTGGCCTCTTCCGTCCACCAGCAGCAGCATGTTGGGGCCGGAACGCTCTGTTCCCACCAAGCATTGCTGGAAGCTGCACTTGGCCTGGCTGGAAGGTTCCTGGAACATAGGCACGCGAGGCTCCTTGAAGAAACAGCTCCATCTTAAGTCTCAGCTGGGTCAGGATTCCCGCGGCCGCCCCTGACTCCGGTCCCATGCATCACTGGCTGGAGGAGATGGAGACGGAAAACCGCCTGTCCCTGTCTTTGATGTCCTTCCCGGGTCCTCTGCTGCTGGCTCCCGTGTGGCTTTCTGTCCTCAGCTCAGAGCTGCTCAGAGGGTGCTGGTGAGCTGGGAGTGGCTCAGGAAACTCAGTTAGCAAGTTATAACTAGTTTTTATTTTTTAACGGAACGGACTAGAAATAGAAAGGAGAGGGCATCTCATCTAAATAGGTTTGTATGATTTTATGGAGCCGAGATGTAACGGAGGTGCCCATGAATGAATGTGTGTTTATTGGGTTGTGACGTAAAATGCACTTCTTATTGTGTTTTGTGATTAAAACAACACCAGCACAAAACTCTGAACGCCGTGGCTGTGATGTGCAAGCCCCTGTTGTTGATGGGGCCGCGTCTGCGTCCAGTCTTCCCGCCCGCACCCCCCCCCCCCCCCCCCCCCCGGTGACACTTTTCAATTCAGTGGGTGTGCGCTCGTCCTTCCGGCTGTCAGTTCCCATCAGCGTGATTTCTGGGTACCATCTGCCTGCGCATTTGTAGCCACAGCAAACAAGCGGAATGGCTGAAGCTCAGGGAGCCGTGGCCGTTTCTGAGTGTGTCCCTGACCCCCGTGTCTCACCTACCCCTAAGGAGGTGGGAGGCAGTGTCGGTAGACACACACGGGCTGTTATGGAAGGTCCCCGCCCGTGCACTGCCGAGCCAAGCAAGGGGGGCTAGCAGCGGGGAGCGGGGAGCGGGGAGCGGTCCCAGGGTCCGAGCAGCAGACTCCTGTGCTCCCTGCCAGGCCACTGGCGCTCTGGGGAGCGTGGGCTGTTTTCCCGATAAATGCTTGTTTTGAACATGTAAGAATTAGACGAAAACAATGCAGGTGGAAGTACTGGAAAACACTCAATAAATTTCCACAGTTGTGTTCCATGAAAGAATTAATTTCCAAAACGGTGAATGGCTTGCTGAAAGGGTTATGGGTCGATAAACGCTGGGTTCACAAAGTTAACATTTTTCTAAAGCAAGACTTCTCAGAGCCTTTAAGAAGACAAAGCACATTTGGACGCCCTGTGTTATGCCGGCTTTAACCACAGACCCTTTTTCCCGGGACAGCCAATGCGATGGCTGCGTAGGAGAACGAACAATGAGAGGCGCATCTAACCGTATTGACTCTCACTATCGGCAGATCTCCAGGCCACGCTTTGTTCTTTTCGTTGGGGTGCACTCCTTAAATTATGCAAACCATTGAACTTATCGGGTACCTAGGACTTACGCAGCATGCTCTATCGCTGTCTCTGAGATAGTGACATGTCATTTTAATCCACGGAGACAAGCAATTAAAATATTTGGTGCTAACGCATTTCATTATCGTTTAAGCGTGTGTAAATAGAGAAAAATGTTTTTACTTTTATCGTTATCTGATTGGAATGCTCCAGCGTTACATTTCCAGTTATATTTTTAGATATAGTAAGAGCTTTTATTGAGAGAAGCTTTTTATGTATCTGTGCAATATTCTTTATTTATAACCTGATGCATATCACATATGGAGAATAATTTATTCACTTTGATTCTGGTGAAGTTCCATTTATTTTGAAAGAGGACAGTAGGAGACACCCAAGGTAAATGATTATAATATTGCCATTGAAGACCCCATTTTTTAGGACATTATGTTCCTTCATGACCCAAACTATTGTAGCATGAAGTGCAATCCTCAGCTGCAGGGAGATCCCAGAGTGACTTTCTGTAACCATGGAATCAGTAGAGTTAAGAATTTGCAATCAGCCGAAACCGGTGTGGCTCAGTGGATAGAGCGTCAGCCTGTGGACTGAAAGGTCCCGGGTTCGATTCCGGTCAAGGGCACGTACCTTGGTTGCGGGCACAACCCCAGTAGGAGGTGTGCAGGAGGCAGCTGATCGATGTTTCTCTCTCATCGATGTTTCTAATTCTCTATCCCTCTCCCTTCCTCTCTGTAAAATATCAATAAAATATATTTTTTAAAAAAAAGAATTTGCAATCATCAATAAAGAAAAACCCAACGGTTTTTCAAAGATCCTTTAATTTCTACAGTTATTCTGTCTTGGGGCATTCCATTAGTGAAAGAAGAAACCAAGAACATCTGATTCAACACAGTAAGAACCTTAAAGGAACCAGAGACTCCAAAGCTGTCACTTTCAAGTAAGGGGTGAAAGCACCATGTGGTGATAGAACCCAGTGCTTCCCAGGCGGACCTGATACTTAGCATCTCTCATCAGCCTCAGGCAGAGGTCGTCAGCCTCAGATAGAGGTCATCAGCCTCAGGTAGAGGTCGTCAGCCTCAGGTAGAGGTCATCAGCCTCAGGTAGAGGTCATCAGCCTCAGGTAGAGGTCATCAGCCTCAGGTAGAGGTCATCAGCCTCAGGCAGAGGTCATCAGCCTCAGGCAGAGGTCATCAGCCTCAGGTAGAGGTCGTCAGCCTCAGGTAGAGGTCGTCAGCCTCAGGTAGAGGTCATCAGCCTCAGGTAGAGGTCATCAGCCTCAGATAGAGGTCATCGGGAGCCTTTCTCCGAAGTTGACCCTCCACTCCGCTGCTGGCAGCGGAGCAGCCGCCATTCCTGTCTCGCTTTAGGCGGTGGGTTCCTGTTCATGTTGTGTGGGGTACACCGTAGGTGTGTTCCCCAAAACTGACTTCAGTCTTGCTAAGGAGCGAAGGCCATTCCTTTTCCTTGATGATCCTTTCTTGCGGCGGACAGAGACGGGACTTTCAGCGGGGAGGCCGGGAGCATCCTCGCGGGAGCGCGGGCGCGGAGAGCAGACGGCTGGAGTTTGAACAGCAGCTCCGTTCTTCATGGCTGTGTTCTGTTGACACCTTGTTTAACCAGCTGGGTCGGCCTGGTTTCCTCAGCTGTGAAATGGGGGTAATCATAGTACTGACTCCGTGGGGGGTTGTGGGCCCTGTCACTGTGTTCAGACGTGCAAAGTGCTTAGAATGGCACGTGGCACGAAGTACGTGCTCATTAAATTGTAGGTATTACTGTTCTTTTTAGCTGGAGCAAGGCTGCTGTTTACTGACATTCAGAAAGTTCAAACTTCGCTGGAAACTTAGTTTGTGTTACTTTGTAAATATACCAAGTGCAGTTCCTCAAATACATCTTCAAGAAGATAAATTAGTGCTCTGATTTAACTAACGGGAATGTCTTCCATTTAGAGAAAAAAATGGACCTTAGTCTGAATCCCTGTGTGTGCACAATGAAGACTTCTGGCTTACGCCAGGGGCCTGAGGTCAGTGCCTACCCCCGCCAACCCCCGTCTGCGTGGGCCCCACATCTGTTGTTTTGTTTTTGGCTTGGTCTTGCTTTGGAAATGTCTTTAAGCAGAGCACGCAGTCACGGGCCTCAGCCTCGCCAGGTCCCAGGGCCTCAAAGTCTTCCTGGCGCTCCCCGCTGCAGGCTTCTGAGGCCTGAGCTCTGGTATCCCAGGTGAACTGTGTCGAGTAGTGGTGTGAGTTGCCCAGGGGGTCTGAGCATGTCCAGGAAGACCATAAAAGACGGGGTTCTTCTCCCTGGACACGTGTTCTCTGTCATAACAGCCACAGGAGCCTTCCTGTCCTTCCTGGGTAGATAAATAATGCCGGAACCCACACGCTTCCGCATTGCGGGGTATGTCATGGTCCTGCCCAAAAGGTGAGTTTGGAGAAGCTAATTCAGGAAACAGCGTAATTACACGCCAGCGTCACCAGCTCTTTCAACAACAACAGAACGAAATGCTCTTAAGAGGATTTCTGTGTTCGTATGACTGATACAGCTCTAAAAAGGGGGCGATTCGACCCAACAGGCAATGCCAGCACAGGGGAGCCACCCGCGCGTCTCCTCTCCCTTTCCTGGCTGGGCCTGGAGCCCTGTGGCAGGTCCGAAACGCCCGCACATTCACAGGAGGCTTCCTGTCTGACTCGTGCCTGTGTGTGTGCCCGTCACGTTAGCTTCCTTCGCTAAGAAGGCCGCCCTCTGAGCAAGGAGCCATGCCGGTTGTGAACTAGGACAGACCCCGCACTCCTCACAGCCCGCAGGGCGCGGAGCCCTGCAGGAGGCGCGTGTGCTCGGGACAGCAGCCCTGCTCCCCTGGGCTGACAAATGGGGAGCATCGGAAACTGCTTGTTCAGACACGGCGCGGGGGAAAGGAGCCTGGGGAACTCATCGATATTAGCCCTTTTGTGGAATCTCCCCGGGATAATAGCAAACAGTGTTTCTTCATAAATAACTGTCTCCCTATCTTTGTGGTTTCGTGCGGTAGGCTAATGCCTTTCTGTCAAGCTAAGCTTTATGGTTCAATTTCGGCTGCACTCCTTGAGAAACAACCAGGAAAAAAAAAGGAAAAACAAGAACACAATTACAAAGATGCCCACTCCATAATCATTTAGTCCTGTTTACAGAACTTGATCCTTTTCAAGTTCATTTTCTCCCACGTGTTAAGCTGATAGGCAGCGAGAGCAAATACGGCTCTTCACTGGAGGAGCAATTGTTTTATCCACAGCCCGGCTTACGGGGGACGCTGACGGGGGGCTTAGGCTGCAGCCGCCCCGAGATGTGAGAGGAGGAACGCTGTCCGTGCGCACAGACAGGCTTCCAACCCAAGTGGTGCTCTGTGCTACTTGCTAAGTAAAGCTGCAACTGAAAATTTCCTTCTACGCAAAAGAACGGCTGTTCCATGTTCATTAGATAGTTGTCTCGTACTATTGATCTGTTATTCGGTTTTATTAGATAGTCCAATACTGGAGACATAGTTTTCATTTCATTTATTTATTTATTTATTTATTTATTTATTTATTTATTTAAATATATTTTTATTGATTTATTTTACAGAGAGGAAGGGAGAAGGACAGAGAGTTAGAAACATCGATGAGAGAGAAACATCGATCAGCTGCCTCCTGCACACCCCCCACTGGGGATGTGCCCGCAACCAAGGTACGTGCCCTTGACCGGAATTGAACCTGGGACCCTTCAGTCCGCAGGCCGACGCTCCATCCACTGAGCCAAAGCGGTTAGGGCACGGTTTTCATTTTAATTGTGGTGTGTCACACACACAGTGAAATGCACCCATCACGTGCAGAGCTCACGTCATTTCTCATACGTCTACACTCGTGTTCTCCCTGCCCGCTTAAGGCGCAGAACCTCACAGTCAGGCTCCCCCACTGTCTTCCCCCAGCGACAGTACCCACCCTCCGACATCTGTCAGCACAGCATAGCTTTGCCTGACCCTGACCTTCTTGGACATGGAGTCACACAGTGTGTTGTCCTTTGGGGCTGGCTTCGTCCGCTCAGTACGTGCCTCCGGGAGCGGTCCATGTACACAGCAGTGCCATTGGTAACTTAGGGTTCACCCGGGCCGTGGCTGTTCAGGGAGGCTGCTTCGTTAAGGGCAGTATCTCCCTGGTTCGAGCAGAGTAGTGATAGCCATCCCGGCACCCCGCTACGCGTAAGTGCCTCCTAACTGTCGGAGTCATCACCATGATCTCTGTACTCGGAGCCCCGCGCCCAGTAATAGTGTAGTATTAGCGGAAGTGCCCTCTCAACGCACCTTCTTGGTGGTACACCTTAATAGTCCTCTTTTCTTGTTGACGCAGGTTGTAAATTGACGTTCCTGCAGTCCTGCTGAGAATCAAATTGCATTTGTAGGCAGGCAACACCCTTGTTCAGCCGTCCCACTGGTATGATAATTAGAGATTCCCGCTAGGTTTGACCCGGCTAAAAAAATAACGCCGGCGGGAGCGTTTACGTACGTGTCCTCAGTAACAAATGGTTAGTTCCTCAGAAGGTTAGTTTTTGTATTTTATATAGATTGTTCAAAGCAACCGGGTGATGACTTTTCTGCCATATATATGTAATATGAAAGTGACATGTATACATATGGCCTCTGCAATATGATGACCACGTTAAGAAGAGGCATGCCATGTACTGGGGGGAAGGGGAGGCCGGGGGGAGGTCAATAGGGGGAAAAAAAAAGGAGACATATGTACTACTATTTGTAATACTTCAAACAATTAAAAAATAAAAATAAAAATAAATTTAAAAAATAAAAATAATTAACCTAAAATTAAATAAATAAATAAATAAATAAATAAATAAATAAATAAAAAAAAAGAAGAGGCATGCCATTCTGTGAACATTAACTTAAGTTTGTCTGGCTTTAACTCATCTCTTTCTCAGGCAGAAAAAAGTATAAGGAAACTGTTGATCAAGAGAAAACTCTTTATATGTTTGTCCATTTCTCCCAAGATGTTTTCAGGAATATAGCTCTCCACACAGCCTCGTGTCTTGCTTTCATTTACCCTAATGTAACCTATGTCCTGAAGGTAAAGTAGCTGTGAGTCAGGGTTGTGCAACCGTTCCATGGGCCCTCTTTCTGTCCGCATCCACCATCACTTGCTGCTGTGGATTGATGTGTACCCCACCCCCCTTCCCAAATTCATATATCGAACCCCCATATATGGGTGGGCCTTGAGGAGGTAGTTAGGTTTGGTGGAGGTCATGAGGATGGGGCCCTCCTTAGGGGATTAGTGCCCTTAGGAGAAGAGACACCGGAGAGCTTGCTCCCTCTTTGCTCCCCACCACCACTTGCGCTTTACATCTCAAGGGTGAAAACCACGGAAAAACCAGAGGATCGTGGCCTACTGCAGCAAAGACAACAAAGACAGTGTTCGTGACCACCTGTGCCGCCAAGATTACTGACCCTCATAGCTCACGTCTCCACGACTCGGTGATCACAGCAGCCCTGGCGGTATTGCCAACCCTCCATTTTAGAGATGAGAGCATTCATGGTCAGAGGTGCAGTGCGGCCGTAGTGGGGCTGATTTGGACAGGGCAGGAGAGTGTCAGGACTTGCTGACTTACCAATATGATGTAAATTGCCAACCTTCTTTATTTTGTATTATAAACATGTTCATAAAGAACCTTACGTCCGCCCTGGCCTGGTGGCTCTGTTGGCTCAATTGGTTGGAGCATCATCCCATACACCAAAAGGTTTCGGGCTTGATCCCTGGTCAAGGCACTTACAGGAGGCAACCAATAGATGTTTCTCTCTCAAGTCGATATCTCTCTTCCTCCCTCCTCTCTCCCCGCTCCCCACTCCCCCCCCCCCCCCGCTCTCTCATTCGAAAATCAATAAACATGTCTTCTGGTGAGGGGGGAAAAAGAATGTTATGCTAAAATTACATTTATAAGTGACATTTTTAACATCCCAAGAAGTTCTAGTTAATGGCACACTGGTAGGAGCAATATTTATTCCCTTATTTCTATGTTTCACAGATCTGTTTGTTCATATTTGTAGATATATTTAAGGGGAGGTTATCCTTCTGTGATGTGTTTTTGAATCACAGCCACTTTATTCTGCTTTTGTGTCAAATGATTTCCCTTATTAACATTGATCGGAATTTAAAATAAGCACTCTGCTCCGGTCGCCATGCCCTGTACCACCATGCCCTGCCCCCCCCCCCCCCCCCGCCCCGGAATTACGCCTTCTCGCCAGCCCATTTTGTCAATAAGGAAGCAACAGAAGTGGTCATCAAATCCAAGCCTCTGACCCCTCCACTCAGCTTGTTTTGTCAACAGTTCCACCTGTAAAGAGACACGTTTTGAAGGTAGTCATATGCGTATACTTTTTTGGGTTACCCATTGATAGGAATTCCTATGGGGATAAAACGCCCACCTGTAAGAAACATTCAGCAATCTTTAAGAGCGTACATAATGTGTGAATGGTGTAGAAAACTATGGGGAACTAAAACACTTTTAAATGCAACTTAAGCCTTAATACTTACAGTTCATACTGCCTCGACTTCCTTGGCTGAGGAGTTGAGTTTTAAATGTCAAGGGTGAAAACCACTGAAAAATCAGAGGATCTTGGTTGGCATCCTGCAACGAAGACCATCAGCCTTTCGTAGTGTTCCCAGTATGTCAGCAAAATGCAGCCTGCGGATTCCACGTGAAGACAGCCTATTACTTTAGAATTGATTGGAACATCTTCGTGCAATGATGAGGGCGAATCCAGAGAATTAAATAAACGTCCTAACGGGAACGTGTAATGTGTAATGGGATAGCAGCTGCACCGAGCATTGTCGTGGGTAAAACTCGCATTAATGATGGCACGCCGAATTTATCCTTCTTGTCTTGTACCACTGCATCTTCCCAAAGAAAGATGTCTTTTCATCTTAAATATTTATCCACTTAAGCGGTTTTAATACTGTGAGGAGGTGCTAGTTTTTCAGAATTTCTTCTTTTTTTGCCTATTTTAACAGAAAATTTTCAAAGAAAAACGTTTAAAAAAAATATTAGTGCCAAAATTCTCTCTTTGTTTCCTCGGTTCCCTGCCTCCCCAAGAGAAGCCATTGTTACAATACAAAAAGAAATTTCAATTACTCTCTCGGAAGGCTGCCTGTCGGTGGAACTGTGCCATCTTAGGGTGAGTTCTAGTCTTTCCATGTCCATAAGCCTCCAAGAGACATGATTTTTTATGAGTTTATTTGTTGCCAGAAACAACATACCCAGAATCAGCCAGAATACACAGTGCGATGATGGACAGTCAGCTACTGACCCGGGAGCCAATCATCGCTAGGACACACTCCCTCCTGTGACGGGGCAGGTGCTGGGTTAGCAGGGCTGACCGAGACCTGCTCCTTGGGCATTGGTCCGCGCCGGGGGATGTTTTCCTTCTGATAACTGGTGCCGATTAGATGATCTAGAGCCGTGGTTGGCAAACCGCGGCTCGCGAGCCACATGCGGCTCTTTGGCCCCTTGAGTGTGGCTCTTCCACAAAATGCCACGGCCTGGGCGAGTCTATTTTGAAGAAGTGGCGTTAGGAGAAGTTTAAGTTTAAAAAATTTGGCTCTCCAAAGAAATGTCCATTGTTGTCCTGTTGGTATTTGGCTCTGTGACTGATGAGTTTGCCGACCACGGATAGAGAGTTCTTTCCAGTGGCCCTTCCTGGGTTGATGGAAATGTCCTCCTTGCTGCCTGACACAGCAGCCACTCGTCACCTGTGGCTACTGAGCAAGTGAAGGGTGCTTAGTGTGACCGGCGAGCAAGTTTCCACTTTATTTCACTTCAGTTTATATTTCGGTAGCTCCCGTGGCCAGGGGCTGTTCTACTGGACAGTGCAGGCCTGGAGTAAAACAGCCTCCTCCCCCTCACTGTGGGGAAGCTTGAACAGATGTATATGCATTCAACATTTCACCCACGGCCCCAATACAGCTGTTGTTGGAGTTTTCAGTGACAGTGGGTTTCTCCACTGTCTTTGTTTGTATAAAACATTTTTAATATAACTGTAGTTATCTTCTTGGTATATATCTGAAAAGTTTACTTATCATATTTTGTTGACAAGTGTAATTTTTTTAAAATATGTTTTTATTGATGTTAGAGAGAGAGTAAGGGAGAGGGAGAGAGAGAAACATCGATGATGAGAAACAGTCATTGGTGAACTGCTTCCTGCACGTCCCACGCTGGGGGTCAAGCCCGCAACCCGAGCATGTGCCCGACCGGGAAAGAAACCGGCGACCTCGGTGCATGCGATGATGCTGGATCAACTGAGCCCCGCCGGCCAGGCTGCAGGTATCACTGTAATACCTGCATAATCCCACCGAGGGGATAGAATGCGCCACGTTTCCCCCAACCAGCCCCGGTCTGGACAGCTGGCCTGCTTTCGTGTGTTGGTATGATATGTCACACTGCTGTGTGCACTTTTGTGTGTGCAAATTTAGGATTTGTGTGTGTTTTTTTTAATCTCTGGTGGATTCAGAGAAATGGAATTTGCTGGGTCAAAGGGCGTGGACGTTTGAATGCTGATGAGTATGTGTAGTCAGGTTCTTTTAAAAATATTGCCACATATAAAATTGTACCCGGCACCAACGCTGGGGATCCGACGCCGCTTGCATTTCCCCCATGACAGCTTCACTTCCTGAGGAAGCCTCCTGAGATGTGTGCGTGTCATAACGGGAAGAGCTGCGAGTCTTCCGGAGGAGCTCCAGGTCTTAGGAATAACTTAGCCCGTTTCTGTGTGGTTTTGCTGATATATTACTTGGCTTCCACTTCATTATTTTCTTGGTGAAGGAAAAGGAAAGCAGAGTCTTCTGTGTCGTTTGTACTGTTCAGCAAAGAGGAATCTTGACTATTTTTAGAATTATTAAAAAAATCATGTAAAGTTGAGAGTCTGGATAAGAGATTTCCTGTATTTTGCCTACATTTTGTAATTCCTTTTGTTGTATTTGTCCCTCACGTTTTGGAGTAGTACCTGCTTGAAAGTGAGGCTGGCATCTAGTGCCACCTTCCCCACAGTTGTCACCTTGCGTGCTGGGGAAACGGGAATGAACAACCAGAGAACAGTTGACATTGGCATCCCCTGTGGGCACGAACACATGGCTGTGGACGCCGGGTCACACAGCGGTTCCAGGAAGGGCGCTCTGAACAAGGCCTCCAGGTGTAAGCCTGCATCGAGGAGAGGACGCCAGGACCGTCATCTGCTCGATAAAAGTGTTTATTGTAGGTGTGTCACCTAAATAGTAGCTTCACTCGGGAATTTATGTTTCGGGGTTTTGTTTTTTAAATACATTTACATGCCTTTATGAGCTTCTCTTTTGCAGTAAGTGAGTTTATGGAAATAAGCATTTTACGGAAATGCTGGAAGACTAGAACCATATCTGTTACCTCCCAAAGACAAGCTGCTTCTCCCCTCTCTCACCGGTTCGTCAGGGCTGCTCCGCGGAGGTGAAATTGCAGCGGGAATAGGTTTTGCATTTTCCAGCAAGCTTCCGATTTGTCTTGATACAATAACAAACATGCATATATGTTTATGCTTAATGTTACTTGAGGAGGAGAAGCAAAAGCTAGCTGTATGCACTTGAGATGTTGGGAAACTACAAAACAATATTTTATCATGGAAGGAAATAGGGTCAGAAAGCAGAAAGACTAACATCGAAGAAAAAAACACTGACCTAGGGCAGTGGTCGGCAAACTCATTAGTCAACAGAGCCAAATATCAACAGTACAAGGATTGAAATTTCTCTTGAGAGCCGAAAACCGACTTCTGCGCATGGGCCACGAAGTTTCAATCGCACTGTACGTGCGCACCTGCCCGTGGTATTTTGTGGAAGAGCCGCAGTTTGCCGACCACTGACCTAGGGCGTCAGCGGGGCGAGGCTTCCAGTGCGGCCCTCGCACTGCTGCGCATGCGCTTCCTCCTGTGCGGCGGTGAGATGCCGGGCGGGTTCCAGGGCTGCCGGGGTCTCCCAGCATGCACTGCAGCACCCACCTCCCCCCACATCCCGTGCATCTTTCACCGCCTGCGCGCTTGGCGTGAGATGCGGTGCAGAGCAGAACGCCATGCACGCCCGCAATCACGTTGCAGTGATTCTTACCTCAGTCAAATCTCAAATTATATTGGCCACGTCGCCACCTTCCCTTCGTGGACATCCGTTTGCCATGAGGCCGTGCTCCTCAGGCCTGGAGGGGTCACCTCGCTGCCCATCGCCCGGCTGCCCATCACCGGGCTGCCCGTCCCTGGCCTCGGCTCTCAGGGCTTCTCCGGACCCCGCGTTATTGACCTGTCAGATCCCGGTGGACGTTTCCACTGCCGCCGTCTGATTAATGACGCCATTTCTCAGCGCTGACAGCCCAGGAGTCTCCAGCCGGGCCTGCCCGCTCTCTGACAGGGAAGTTTTATTTCTTTCACCTCTGCCAGTCCTTGGCTTGCAGTGAGTCGGGTATCAGAGCTCAACACATCTATTCTGCAGAGCTGCCCGCCATCGCAGACAAGTCATTCCTCCTGGCCCCTTCTGAGGGCTCTGCCGGAGGCCAGGGGTTTCCTCCGGACCCTCCCCTCCCCTCCCGCATCAGCTGCCCTTGAGGCCGCCCTGTGCCCTGTGTGCCTAAGGTCCCCATGAGCGCCCTCCTGCCTCTCTCCGCGGGAACTCACTCAGACTCCCTCCGGCCGTCCTCCCTGGCACATCTTGGAAGAAAAACCTGTGTTTTCTTATTACCTTTCCCTGCTGATTTGAAATCCCAGGTTTTCATCATCTAAACAGTTACATGTTCTTATGTCTGTTTCTGGATTTCCCAGTCTCATAACCTATTTGTATGTGAGTGGTACATATCGTTGTGCTTTCATCATAATTTCAGTGCCTGCTCGGTAGTTTCTCCTCCCATTACTTTCCTTTTAAAGGTAGTTATTCTCTGGTGCATATTCCAGAAGACTCTGGAATCACTTCCCGAAGCTCCCCAAGATTATGTGGCCGCTTTTAAATTAGTGTTGCATTAAATCTACAGATTGCTCAGAGAATTGACGACTTTAGCTAAATTACTCTTCCCAGCCGGACGCCTGTCTCTGGTTTATTGGGGCGTTTTTGTCTGTCCGTCAGGACAGCTTGCAGTTCTCACCTCACAGGCCCTGCTTCGTCCCTGCGGCAGGTGTTGTGTGCTCTTCGCTGCTGCTGGCGGCGCACTGCAGGCCGCCTTCCCGCTGTGCCTGCCCCTCCGCGCGGTTTCACCAGGGCCCATGTGTGTGCAGGCTGCCCTGCCCCGTTCTGAGCTCTCGGGCCTTATCCCCATCTCTCTGCTGAACATCACGCCCAGATCCAGACCCACCTCAGACTCCATGTAGTTACGAATAAACTCTTCTTTCTCTGCCACCCCAAAATGCCCTCCCTCTGTTACCCCCTGAGTGAATTTTACCAGGGTCATACCACCTAAGATCAAACGCCGAAGTTCTCTTTCATTGTCCGTCTCCATTTCTCTTCGCTGTGCCTCCTCGGGGTTCCGTGCCGGCTTTCTCCCTCCAGCCCCCCGCCCCCCACCCCCGGCCTCGTCTTGCTTCCCGTCTGTGATGCTTGTTACCCGAGGTGGTCCCCCGGCTTCTGTGTCGGGCTCCAGTCTCTCCTCCCCTCTGCCCGCCGGCCTGCTCTCTGTAATGATTCTAGCGTCTCAGGCATGAAGGATGTCATGACTGGCAGACGACTCTGCTCTGCTCTTCTGATGAATTCCAAGCATCATGCCTTGCGAGCGAGCGCCTTCAAAAATGGACCCCGACAAAATACCACCGTGTGGTTCATGTCACACTTTCCCAGCATCACGTCGATTACCTTCCAGCCACCAGCCACTTCCTGTGTGCTCCCCAGGCCTCGGGTTCCTTACGCCTGCAGGCAGTCTGCCTGTGTGACTTTCCAGAACCGTCTCCTCCCTGGGTGCCCTGCGACACCTCCTCCTGTCCCAGTCCCCGAGTCACTCCGGCTGCTGCCCACCCCTGTCTGCAGGCATCTCGCGTGCCCCTGTCTGCAGTGGCCCGCCAGTGGCCCGTCCGCCAGTGGCCCGTCACGTCCTCCTCTGGCTCCAAGGGACGGCGTGTACCTGTCTCTGGGTCCTGTTACCTGAGCCACCGCCACAGGTTCCCACGGCTCTTTCCCATCCCCTGGGAGGCATCCACTGGCTCCAGCTACCTGTTCAGAACACAGGTCTCCATGGACAGTGAATCTGTGAAACCAGGTCTCCATAGATGGTGAATCTGTGAAACCAGGTCTCCATGGAATGGACAGTGAATCTGTGAAACCAGGTCTCCATGGAATGGACAGTGAATCTGTGAAACCAGGTCTCCATGGAATGGACAGTGAATCTGTGAAACCAGGTCTCCATGGACAGTGAATCTGTGAAACCAGGTCTCCATGGACAGTGAATCTGTGAAACCAGGTCTCCATAGACAGTGACTCTGTGAAACCAGGTCTCCATGGAATGGACAGTGAATCTGTGAAACCAGGTCTCCATGGACAGTGACTCTGTGAAACCAGGTCTCCATGGACAGTGAATCTGTGAAACCAGGTCTCCATGGACAGTGAATCTGTGAAACCAGGTCTCCATGGACAGTGAATCTGTGAAACCAGGTCTCCATGGAATGGACAGTGAATCTGTGAAACCAGGTCTCCATGGAATGGACAGTGAATCTGTGAAACCAGGTCTCCATGGACAGTGAATCTGTGAAACCAGGTCTCCATGGAATGGACAGTGAATCTGTGAAACCAGGTCTCCATGGACAGTGAATCTGTGAAACCAGGTCTCCATGGAATGGACAGTGAATCTGTGAAACCAGGTCTCCATGGAATGGACAGTGAATCTGTGAAACCAGGTCTCCATGGAATGGACAGTGAATCTGTGAAACCAGGTCTCCATGGACAGTGAATCTGTGAAACCAGGTCTCCATGGACAGTGAATCTGTGAAACCAGGTCTCCATGGACAGTGAATCTGTGAAACCAGGTCTCCATAGGTAGTGAATCTGTGAAACCAGGTCTCCATGATAGTGAATCTGTGAAACCAGGTCTCCATGGACAGTGAATCTGTGAAACCAAGTCTCCATGGACAGTGAATCTGTGAAACCAGGTCTCCATGGACAGTGAATCTGTGAAACCAGGTCTCCATGATAGTGAATCTGTGAAACCAGGTCTCCATGGACAGTGAATCTGTGAAACCAGGTCTCCATAGATAGTGAATCTGTGAAACCAGGTCTCCATGGACAGTGAATCTGTGAAACCAGGTCTCCATGGATAGTGAATCTGTGAAACCAGGTCTCCATGGACAGTGAATCTGTGAAACCAGGTCTCCATGATAGTGAATCTGTGAAACCAGGTCTCCATGGACAGTGAATCTGTGACACCAGGTCTCCATGGATAGTGAATCTGTGAAACCAGGTCTCCATGGATAGTGAATCTGTGAAACCAGGTCTCCATAGATAGTGAATCTGTGAAACCAATACCGCCTGGGCGAACCGAGTGGCATTTTATTCAGAGCGCTAATGATAAATGTCATGGCATTAGGCATGCGGTGAGCGCTCCGTGTGTTCCCGGGCTGCGCAATTAGCACTGGGATGGATTAGCTCGGCTAATCCTGCAGCCCTGGGGCGTGCTGTCCTAATAGCTCCATTGGACAGGCAGTGGCTGCTTCCCCGGCCCAGCATGCTGCCCCCAGGAAGCCGGACTCGGGCTGTGGCTGGCCTCTGGGGTTAACCGTCACGGCCCTGCACTGCCCCGTGGCAGCTCTGCTCTGCCCCGTGGCACCTCTGCTCTGCCCTCACTGGGCGCAGCGCAACGGGAGGACCGAGTGTGACCGAGCTGGGGGCGGGAGTCGCGGTTCTGTGCTTCCCTCCTTCTCCCCTATGGTCTCGCGTCTGCTTCCTCCTCCTTATTTGCATAACTTTTTAACCTACATCTTAGCATGCTCTATTAGACGCTTCTCCCATTTCTGTTTTGTTGTAAAGTGTGTGGTTTAAGTTACACATGACTAGTTAACTCTTCCTTTTCACTCTCTTCCATACTGACTGCCCCTTCCACGCCGGGCCCTGCCCGGGCACTGAAGACAGGGGCACGCGAGACGCCTGCAGACAGGGGCACGCGAGACACCCGTCTGGTCTCAGGCACTTCATGGCGGGTCCATTTAGTCACCACCCTTCAGCGTTTACCAACTGATTTGTAAACATCTGGGGAATTTTCTTCAAAAATTAGGACAAAGGGGAAAATAAATGGATGAGCAATGACTGTGTTCAGTATGCATACAAAGCAAACCATGTTGCCAAATTAGGTATATGTTGCTCAGTTACTTACTAAAGGCCCTGCTCTTGGCCGCTAAGGCTTCCGTTCTTTCTAACAGCGGTCACTGAACATCCCGCTGCTGAGCCTTCGTCCCCATCACCAGGGTTTTCTTCAAGGGAAACTTTTTTTTTTTTTAAGCATTTATTGTCAGGCATTGTTCTAAATGCTTTATACATATTAATTCATTTAATTCTCACCAACTCTATGAGTTACATGTAAGGTAAATATTTGTAAGTGGAGTTACTGTGTTACTTTCAGGCCGTAATTTCATGACATTTGATTTGAATTGCTAAATTATAGGTAAAATGTTTCTGTCTCCATGGGAAATTATTGGGAGAGGCCTATATCAAATGCTACAGTGGACGTCTCTGGTGGGTGGGCCTTCATTGAATTATTTGTATTTTATTTATATTTATATAAACTTTCTAAAATTAAAAAAAAGAAACAATGTTTGTTTTAAAATTTAATGTTGAATCAGCTTTGATGAATAACTTAAGAAGCTTTATATTTTTAAAGGCAGTAGAATATATCAATTTGATGTAGCTTCTTTAAAAGTACACAATTTAAACCTGAATTATCAAAACTCTGAGTCCCAGATTTCACTTTTTTTTTTGTCAAAACGGTTAATGTCACAAAATAAAAATGAGGAATTCAGAGAAACTTGCCCTTAACTTAGTTTAATGCTGTTACTTTTACCAGAAAACCACTATCCTAAGTCATAGATCAGTTTCTTCACAGTGAAATGATTTTGGTTAAACCAAATTTAAAAGAAACAATATTTTGGTTTAGATAATTAAGTTGTATTTTAAGTCACATTTTTCTGACCAGTAAGACAATACCTTTAAGGTTTTTGGTTTGGTTTGGTTTCGTTGTATTTTCTGAGCTAGGAGTGAGACAAATTATGGCCCCAGTGATTCTTCCCAGCTAAAATGCTTAACTCTCTATTATTTGGGGTCTCCACCACATCAAACTCAAGCCCTTCGGCCTGATTTTCTGGGGGTCCCAGCATGTGGCCCACCTACTTCTGTAGGTTACTGTGTGGGCACCCTCTGCTGGGCCAGCCCCTCCTCCCCCATGGGACCTCCCACCCCCAGTGTACCTACCTGCTCCCCAGGGTCTGCCCAGAGACTGCTCCCTCCCTTTCCCCTGCCTCCTTCCCCTCCCACCCCGCCTCACCCAATTTCTTTAATTCTTCACCCACACCATTTGACATTTGATTATTTTCTAGTGTTTAATACAGTTCTTAAACTTGCAGTAAAAATCTGTTTTAGTTCATTTTAGTTTTTCAGTCCCTGCTAGTGGTAACTACACAGCAGTCAATGAATACTCCTGGTATGACTGAGAAATTCAGTGATTTGGAAGTTCTGAGGTCCTTGATTTTTCCTGTAAGAAATCCTATCCCCGCCTGGGGGATGCTGGCTTCCTCGATGCTCCCATCACAACAGCGTCCGCTCTTCTTTACTGTTCCTAGAGGTAGCTTTCATCAGTAACCAGGAGAGCCGGCGCTGGGTTCGAGTCTGCTTCTTCCCTTTCCTCGCTGCCTGGTGTCGCTGTGGGGCCGGGTCCGTGATCTGTACCTGGATAGGCTGTCCCAGCTCCATCCTGACGTTCCTCTGGTGGCTTTGGCATGCCGTCCTAGATACTCAGTGTGGTGTTGGCGTGGCTGGGCCATGCTGGCGTCACCTGCTCTGTGGAGCATGATCAAGATCGAACTCCCATGGCGAAATCTCGGTTTGCTTACCGAGTCACACTTGTGCCCGTCAGAAAGTGTAAAAATGAGCTGAAACAGATTTTTCACTGCAAAATATTACGGTTTGGCAGTTTGCTTCAGAGACCTGGTGATTTCATTAATCTCTACAGGCAAGTAACGTGAAGATGACATATTTGATCTCTTATTTTTCGCCTTAGCTTTAATAACCTTAGAAAATCACTTTTCTCATTGTTCTTCCACAAAACCCACGTCATGGGAGCAGGATGTAGGGTTTCCTTTCGGTCAGGCCCCGCGTGCTGTTCTGTGTGGTGGAGGGGGGGGGGGGCGGTCCTGACCTCTCCGGATGGCCCTGCCGGAGGCCCCTCCGTCCCCTGACAGCCCACGCAGTGGCGGGCCGCGTGAGGCTGCCTTCCCGTGGCAGGGCTGCTTTGTGCCCACGTGCTGCAGCCCGACTGGAGGTGACAGTTTGATTCCCTCTCGCTGCTTGGGGCCCACAGAGAGAAGAAACAGCGATTGATGGTTGAGACGTGGCGGTGAAGGGTCTGAACGCTGCGGAAGAGCTGGGTGGCAGGCAGCGGAGACGGGCAGACCGCCTTGGACTGTGAAATTCACTTTCTGGTTATTGTCCTGAAGGTTTTTTTTGTTTGTTTGTTTTTAAATATTTTATTGATTTCTTACAGAGAGGAAAGGGAGGGGATAGATAGTTAGAAACATCGATGAGAGAGAAACATCGATCAGCTGCCTCCTGCACACCTCCCACTGGGGATGTGCCCGCAACCAAGGTACGTGCCCTTGACCGGAATCGAACCCGGGACCCTTCAGTCCGCAGGCTGACGTTCTATCCACTGAGCCAAACCGGTCAGGGTTGTCCTGAAGGTTTCTTTCATTCTCAGGGCCAGTGGGAGAAGATGTGGCTGCGGGGCGGTGGCTGTATGAGTGTTTCCTGTCCCGCGGGAAGGCCGGGATCGGCACAGAGCTCCGTGGTGCCTTGCACACGCGTCCAGCCTGGGCTTGAGCACGACAATGGGTGCTGCCAGCGTGTCAGCCAGGCCGCCACAGACCCTGGGTTTGGCGGCCCGGGACAATGACATTTGGCTCCTGGCTTTTTCGGTTTTAACGCGTTAGTGGCAAACGTGCTTCTGAGGGGTGCGTGTGCTGTCCTCGGTGATCCCTTAAATGAGCTGTCCATATGTGCTGGGTCAGCGCACGCCTCTGTCACGCGGAGAGTACTGGACACATTCTAAGGACATCCAGGCCCGGCGCCCCGTTCCCCAGGGCTGTAACCCAGTGGTCGGCAAACCGCGGCTCGCGAGCCACAGGCGGCTCTTTGGCCCCTTGAGTGCGGCTCTTCCACAAAATACCACGGCCTGGGCGAGTCTATTTTGAAGAAGTGGCGTTAGAAAAAGTTTCAGTGTAAAAAATGTGGCTCTTCAAAGAAATTTCAATCATGGTATTGTTGATATTCGGCTCTGTGGACGAATGAGTTTGCCGACCACTGCTGTAACCCATACACGCCATCACTCCTCAGGTGGGGGCAGTGGTCGGCAAACTCATTAGGGCAGCAGGCTCAGCCCTTCCTCGTAGTTACCACCTGGAGTGTCTTTTACGATAACTTCCTTTGTTGTCGCTGATTAATTTGTAAGTAATTAGATAGCGTTTAGCAGTAACCTAATGTGCTCATTCTTATTACTACAGGTTGAAATTCGTAATTGTGAGTACTTTGTAACCTCATTTTAATATGTCATCTGTATTCCACTTGTAAACTCAATGTTTCTTAATTGTGGAAACAAGGTCAGTTGATTTGGCTGTCCTGAAACTCCGACGGTCAGGGTATCTCAGAGCTTCCATATGCCGGTTACAGGACCAGGTCTGCCGCGGTCCCAGGAATCCTCCTTTCCTGAACGGTTTTCCTGATGTACTGGAATACTTCTTTAAAAATATATTTGTATTGATTTCAGAGAGGAAGGGAGAGGAAGAGAGAAATAGACTCAGCGATGATGAGAGAGAATCATGGATCGGCTGCCTCCTGCACGCCCCACGCTGGGATCCAGCCCACAACCTGGGCATGCGCCCTGACTGGAAATCGAACCGTAACCTCCTGGTTCATGGGTCAATGCTCAACCACCGAGCAATGCCGGCCAGGCACACTTTTAACATAATCACCGACTTAGCTTAAAAAATGAGTTTTTCATTTGTAAACCCTGACATGATTTTGAAAATGGAGTTGGTACAAAACTTAGTGGGGAAAAAAATCCCAAATTTATCTGTGGCGTAAAAATAGTCTTAGTTCACCTACTGGGTTTGATCCTGTCCTGATTCCTCAGCTCCAGAGCATTCCGTCCGCCAGCGCTGGTCTCTGTCAGTGCCGGGGGAACGGGAGATGTGGCGCTGTGACTTGTTTCTTAGGAGGAATGGCAAGGGTATCTGTGTATACATCCATGTCATTTTAAAAAATGGTGTCACACGTTCCCATCTATTTCCCCAGAGTTACAATTCCTTTGTTGATTTCACTGCTTTCCCGGAGTCCGCGGACAGTCCAGAGCCCTGGGTGACGGCTCTGAGGATTTATCTGCCGGTGTGACAGTCCTCAGGCCTTCGGAACGTGCCTCGTTCTGGCTGCAGTATGAAAAGGCAGGCGTCTCATCGTCAGAGAAACAAAAGCCACCTCCCTCCCTTTTCCCAAGAGACACCTGGGCCCTGGGTTAGGAATAGCCGAGCACACTGAGGGGGGCAAGGCTGGTGCCCTTCACCGTGCAGGCGGCCACCGGATCTGTCTCCCTCTTCCCAGCCACGCTCCGGCTTCTCGCTTCGGCGCCGGGGACTGCGTGCGGGCTTTGGACATGGGAGTTTGTCTTTTAAGTCCTGTCTTCTCTTTCCATAATCCCCACCCTTCCTTGTTGGCTACTCCCCTTACCTTCTCTTTTCCTGGGGTACATGCTTCCCCGCCAGCCGCAGGGAACGGGTGGGGGTGCAATCTGATCATGGAACTTGTATTTTAACCTGTGTGAACTAGTACTTAACACAACGTTACAATGCTCTTCCTGAGAGGCAGGTGCCCAGGTTCACCTGCTCACCTCTTCCCTGGCGTGTGTGTGTGTGTGTGTGTGTGTGTGTGTGTGAGTGAGAGAGAGAGAGAGAAATCTGCTTCTGTGCTCATCCCCACACAGGTGGTCAGAATGTAAGTTTCTCTCCTTGGCAGGCATTCAGCCTCCCGCCGCACCTTCCTCTTCTGTGAAACGGGGGGGATCACAGCGCCTGCCTCACAGGGTACTGTGCGCACCGAAGTGGTTAACACCCAGGCGAAGTGTTGAGCAGGCCTGACACACAGCGGCTCTGGGCTCTGTGTCAGCTAACAGGACATGTGGAAGCATCGGCCTGCGGGTTGCTGGCGGGCGAGAGGTGCAGGGGCGGATGCTGGTTCTGGACCAGCTGGAGGCTGGATCCCTCTGCTCCCAGGGCCGGCCACTGCCAGGTGCTTGTGTCAAGGCCTCTGGTCCCTCCATTCCTTCCTCTTTGGCCTAAGTCCCCTCCGGCTCCCTTCCCCCAGCAACAGGAAAACTCCGCAAGTGTCCATCTCGGTCTTCCAGCCTCATGTTTAACTGCTTCTCTGGGCCTTTGTCTCTGCTTCAGAAGAGTGTGAGGGGCTGGAGACACATCAGACCCGGGCATGCACACGGCCTTACTCCCCCCCCCCCCCCCCTCAGCCCTGCTCTGTGCGGGGCTAGAGACACATCAGACCCGGGCATGCACACGGCCTTACTCCCCCCCCCCCCCCCCACCAGCCCTGCTCTGTGAGGGGCTAGAGACACATCAGATACGGGCATGCACAGGGCCTTACTCCCCCCCCCCCCCACCAGCCCTGCTCTGTGAGGGGCTAGAGACACATCAGACCCGGGCATGCACACGGCCTTACTCCCCCCCCTCAGCCCTGCTCTGTGAGGCGCTAGAGACACATCAGATACGGGCATGCACACGGCCTTACTCCCCCCTGCCCTGCTCTGTGCGGGGCTAGAGACACATCAGATACGGGCATGCACAGGGCCTTACTCTCCCCTCCCCCAGCCCTGCTCTGTGCGGGGCTAGAGACACATCAGATACGGGCATGCACACGGCCTTACTCCCCCCTGCCCTGCTCTGTGAGGGGCTAGAGACACATCAGATACGGGCATGCACACGGCCTTACTCCCCCCTGCCCTGCTCTGTGCGGGGCTAGAGACACATCAGGAACAGGCATGCACAGGGCCTTACTCCCCCCAGCCCTGGTGTGTTCGCCGGGCCTGCTGCGCATAGACACCCAGGACCAGGGACCTTCACGTTAGAGGGCAGAGCTTGGCACCCTGTGCACACCCCTTGTTCCCACTGTGCTCAGGCCCTCCACCCACCTGGCTAGGCCCCGCTGGGTCCCCCGCCAGTGCACTAACCGCAGGGTCGGGGGCTCCATGCCTCCTGCCCTTTAGCCTCCCCAGCGGTGCTTGTCTTCTACTTCAGTTACCGCCTGCTTGTCGCTTCCTCGGCCGCTGGCGGTGGTCAGACGTGGGGCTCTTCCCAGAAACGGCTTTAGGCGCCTGTTCTTCCCGTGGACTCCCCCGGGGAAGGGACGGCGGTGCAGACCGTGCCCCAGGCTCTGCTCTTCCTCCGTCGAATGCTCTTTCTCAGCACCTGGAGTTCTTAGTCGGGAATCTCATCTCTTCTTCAGTCTGAAGGTTAAGCAGCTGAGAGCCAGACCCAGGGACACTCGTACCGAGTGGAATGCATAGGAAGGTCAGACGGGCGTCTATAAACACAGGGACACGCCCACAGCCCCGGGCTGACCAGCGCACCGACATCGAACAGGGCATGTGCGGTGCCGTCCTTCCTCCTGGTCACCTACGCGGCAGCCTTCCCCGTGTGTCCCCTCGGTAGTGGGTCTCGAGCTCCTCTGGCTACAAGCCTGAACGAGCGCTTTGCCCTCTAGCAGCGCTGCTTGGTCAGGAAGATGGGCGAGTAACTCACTCCATCGTGTGTAAAGTGAGCCCCGTCCATGGGGTCAGAGAAGTCCGGGAAACTGCACCGGGAAACAGTGTCTGAATCGCAAGGCCCAGCCTGCATTTCCCCGTTGGAAGCGGAGAACGTGCAGCGGAAACTGCACACAAAGCCAGCTTGTTGCTGGAGCGAGGGGCCTGCAGCGCGCCCCATCCACCCGGGCGGAGTGCGAGGCCGGCAGTGACCCCCTGGCACGTGCCCCACGAGGGAGCCGCGCGTCCTCACCAGCAGCGGCGAGCTCCTTGTTGTGTCAGATCCACGCATGCTCAGGCCGTTACCCCCACCCTAACTTCCGGCCTGTTTCTGAGTCGGTGGCAAAATGCGACGGACTGTGTGGGCTGCGAAGCTGGAAAGCTCGTGCCCCCGCTGTGGCTCGTGAACGGGGTCTCCTGTGCACCATGCTTCCGGGGGAATAAGAGCTTCAGAGCGGCGTTGTCTGTGTTAGACCTCAGGGAGACCCCAGGCCCCTGGGGAAGGACGTTCCGTTACAGTCCATGTAAGGCTGCAAGTCAGGTGTGATGTGTTAAGTAGCCCATAAATTTAATGCCAACATTAAATTGCAACTGTCAACCATCACTTACAGATAGAGAAACGGTTGTCTTTATGCCTCTGTGACAGGCCAGCTTTCCCAATAAGACACGGCAATGTGAACCCTGTGGATGCTTTAAGAATTGGGTTTGTATAACTGCAATAAAAGGAGAGCTCGTAGACAAGGCAGGTGCAGAGACTACCGTGAGAGGCACAAATGCCAAGACAAAAGTCCCCTCTGCCGCAATAATATAATGAAAACATAAGACACTTGCCTAATGAAATAGTCTAGCCTAATCTAATACAAATAATGCGGTTAACTTCTCCACAATAATATATAATGTAATGAGTATAATAAAATATATTGTATAGTCATCTTTCAGGGAAACATATTTGAAGCTGAGATCCAAAGGATTTGGTAGGTACAATCCTATGTATTAACTTTCAATACTGATCATATTTAATTTATTTTCCGTAGTGTTAACTATCAATGTTTGTCATATTTAATTTATACTTTATGTGGGTGGATTCTGAATGTGTCTTTAATGGATATTAATGGATATTAAAGATACACTCCTTATGGCACCTATACAACCCAGGTGTGCCATATTCATGATATAAAATTATGAGGCTAAGCCTTTAAGTAAATGCATCCAATCGTCCCTTGGGGAAGGAGAAATTATACTCCTAGGATTCCAGTTTCTGGAGAAGTTCAATTGTGTATACAGACACAGTTATAGAACTTGACACACTGGGCTGAATTTTTTCCTTAAAATGGCTGAAATGGCTTTGACACGGCTGAGCCACCCCCACCCACTGTGGACCAATGCGGGAAACACTCCCCCTCCCCAAAGAAGGGCTCCTCTGGGTCTAAGCTTCTGTTTTATCGATGAGGAAACTGTACCGAGAGGCGAACGAAACGGCTACAGGGAACACTCGTGTGGAAGGCAGCTTCAGGCGATTTTTGAGGTGAACGCTCACGCAAACCCCAGTTATCACAGGGCTGCTCAAAGGCCTTACGGAGGCTTTGCTCCTGCCGGCCCGGTTTTAACGCTACTGACCGAGAGACCTGGCTTGTGCGAGCAGTGACACAGAATGGGCAGGTCACACACAGACGTGGCGGAAGAACCGCGGAGAAGGAAAACATTCAGAGACATGCAGGGTCAGGTTCCGCGTGTCAAACTTGCAAGCACACACGCACATGCACACATGCACACGCATGCATGCACACACATGCACACACTCGAACAGACAGCAAACAGTCCTACTTTTATTTATTTTTTTAAATATATTTTATTGATATTTTACAGAGAGGAAGGGAGAGGGATAGAGAGCTAGAAACATCTATGAGAGAGAAACATCGATCAGCTGCCTCCTGCACACCTCCCACTGGGGATGTGCCCGCAACCAAGGTACATGCCCTTGACCGGAATCGAACCCGGGACCGTTCAGTCTGCAGGCTGACGCTCTATCCACTGAGCCAAACCGGTTTTGGCAAACAGTCCTACTTTTAAATGACAGGAGACTAAAGCCTTGTGTAAGAACTGAGCAAAGCTGACAGGAGTGAGGGCCGACCCACAGGTCCTCAGCAGGTACAGGGTCCGCTCCGGGACCTGCCCCTTCACTTCCCTTCATTTGCGTCCCATAGAAATTCATTTAATCCACAGGAATGTTTGGTTTGAAATCAGGACACAGTAAAAATCCATGACCTTACAATTGACTTTTGTAGTCTCTTCTCCATAGTAATTCTGCCTAATATAAATGAAATTTAACAATGGAGCCACACCTTCATTGAAATAAAAATTTCAGCAAATGCTTGTTAACTTGGGTCCCTTGTTAGTTTAATGTGAAGCTCGGTTTCCACCACTTGGTTCCAGAACTTCATTAGGAGTGCACTCCGCCGGGCACGGTGCTAAGTGATCAGGAAAAGCAGAGGCCGGGGGGGGGGTGGGGGGCGGGGGGGGCGCGTGTAGGGGGAAGGGAGGGTTTCTGCAGACTTGCACGGCTACTGTGCAGCAGAGGGCATTGAACCCATCAGCACGGGGAGCCCCGGTTCCCTACCAGGATTTGTACCACACACATGGAACCGGCATTAGATAATAACAGTTCATGTTTCTGGTATAAAAGTGGGATCAAGTTAAGCGACAAGGTCATGCAGCAGTATCTGCTAATTGGTACTCTTCAAAATACCTTTTCAAATCTTTTGACTCATTTAAGACCAATGTTTCATGTTTCCTTAATAAACGTCTTCCTATTTAAAAAGAATGTCTTTTAATAATTAAACCTGAATACGATTTTTTTTCTAACCAATCCTGTGTGTTATTCCAATGTAAGTTTAATTACGTTTAAATAATTAGAAAATGCTATTGACCTTTTAGTGCAGTAAATTTGAACATTTTTGTATTTTTAATTTCTCAAGTAATAAAAAGATATGGAAACTTTTTATAATATATAAATGATTTTGGCAATCTTATCTACAACACAGTTGTTGGACCTTAAATATTTGTTCACATTTTGATTGAATACAGCTTGATGCTATCTGCCAAATATTGTGTTTTAAAAGAGGACAAAGTCGGATCAATCCATGGATATTTAAGAATTTCTTTAGTATTGCGTTGGTTAATAGTTGCATTCCAACATTTAAAAAAGTAAACAAAAGGGATTTTCGCCTCCAGAAATGTAACCTAGTAGCCCAGTATAATTGTATTGTCTTACAGAAACAGCCGCATCTCTTTATTTTTTAGGGTACATGTACAAATTAATACTAATTAACAGGTGAAGACACACATACTTTCTCCTTAGCTTTTATGAGTTTTCACATACCATTTTCTCCTAAAGAAATTTTAGTGAGTTATAGCATTATGAGAATTATTTTAATTTATGTCTGTAATAGAAAAGAAAGGAATCACAAGAAGCCCCTTGGAATTCAATCATAGGAGGGAGAGATTCAATTACTTGGAAATTCTCTGGCGCTGCGAGACAGACGTGCAGAAAATGAGAGGCAGTCTTGGGTCATCATTAAACCGTAATTCCATGTGGCACTTTCCCGGCCAAGCTTCGGCTGTAATCCACTTACACAGAATATGAGCTGCAAACCAATAATCACAAACACACATGCACCGCCAATGAGAGGCGTGGACGCTAAGTGAAGTGCACACCGACTTAGTTATTCATTTATGCTAATTTAGAATATTGGTGGCGGGACACGGAGCTCTCCGCAGGGTTCCTGTGTACCAGGAATTCACCTGACAGATGTCAACCCCACTACTTAAAGGCGTGTTAGGCTCGAGCTGGATCAATTCTTCTTGACCAGAATGGGGTTCAATAGCAGCCTATATTACTCTTTTTTGTTTCTTTGTTTGTTTGTTTTCTTAATCTTCACTCTTGAGGACATTTTATCCCTTGATTTTTAGAGAGTGGAAGGGAGAGACAGAGAGAGAAACACCAATGTGAGAGCGACACATCGATGGGTTGCCTCCCAATCGTGCCCCAACTAGGGCTGGGGATCAAGCCTGCAACTGAGGTGCATGCCCTTGACTGGAATCGAACCTTCAACTCTTCGGTATGCAGTCCATGGGCTGGCGCTCTAACCACTGAGCAGCACCAGCCAGGGCACAGCCCATATTGTTCTTAATGCTAATCTGCGCTCAAGGTTGATGGCACAAAGTAGATCCTATGCTCAGCACAATACCCCACACGTGGTTGCCATTTGCTAGCAGTAGCCACAAACCAGACTTTTAAGGATCTGGAAAAGGGATTTTTTTAAGTGGGTAACTGCACTAAAGTTTTTTATAATGTTTAAAACAAACCCAGATCTTACCACTTCTTTGGTGGTAAGAAATAATATATTCTTTGTAATAACCATGTATGGTGTCAAATGGGCACTAGAGTTATTGGGGTGATCACTTCGTAAGCTATATAAATGTCTCATCACTATGTTGTACACCTGACACTAATATAATATCGTGCCTCAACTTTGATTGAAAAATAAAAGAATCAAAATATATAAAAACTAAAAATAATTCTATCACTAAAAACTGTTGACCTTGGGAAAGAAATAAAGTGGGTTTGATGATAGGTAAATAGCTAGGTGGGTATATCGATAGACAGACATATATCTCTTCAATAGTTGCAAAGTATCAAGCTGTAAAAGCCTTGAAATGTCTTAATTTACATAGGTAATAAAGACTTTACAACTTTGTATGGCTTAATCATTTACAATCTTTCACAAATTCATAACACAGAGGGGGGTTAATGTATAGTATCTTCCTTAGTTATGTGAATTCAAGAGGCTGCTATTCCATAATTGCAAATAAAATTTCATCTGGCTGTGCTTAATAATATCACATTTTATTCTTCTTTTAACTCAAATAAGTTGTTCAGTCGACCTCCAGCTTCATATTTTTTAAATTTGTATTGAAACAAGTTTCACCGGGTTTGATTTGTGACGCAGAGAACACTGTAAGCTCCCTCAGTACATTGCATCTCAGAAGCCATTCCCAGCCCCGCACAGTATAAAGATTAAGAAAGTTACATGGAGTAAGTAATGTGCCGCTATAATTTGAAAATATTCATCTTGTTCACGTTCTCCTGCTCCCGCTGAAAGATTTATAACCCCACTGAAGCCAGAATTGATGAATCCATCACTGTCTGCAGCATTCTGATCATAATCAATAACACAATTTTACCCTTAAATAGGATTTCAATTAAAGCATATTCTTCAAAGCAATTTTACTTTGGCAAAAAAATGGGCTTTTGTGCCTTGGATCATTAACCCATTGGATGCCAAAAAGCAAATTATTCTGGTCCCTGAAGTTCCACGGCAGAAAAATAATCAATGAAATCAAGTCTGTCTCTCCTATTTCACATTTCCCACAGGCACATTTCATAAAAAATTACATGATTATATTTCATCATGGAAAATGAAAAGTAATCAACTTTCATGGAATAATAGAACCACGAAAGGTTTAGCAGACAAAAGCAATGACACGCCCAACACACTGCCTCAGCGTGGGCTCTGCCTTTCAGCTGCACAGCTAACACTCCCCCCAAACAACACTCACCTGTCATTATCGTTCCAAAATGTCACAAACCATCTTAAGAACTTGGTGAGATTTATGCATGGTATGAAAAATACAAAATGTTTTATAATAATCCTCCTATTCTGCTGTATTCATTTTTTTCATGTTCTCACTATTAACATATCCAAAGAACACAGATTTCTCCTATGACACAATACAAAACTGCTTCCCTCAAAAATAAATAAAAATTCAGACATTATTTTAAATGTATAGTAGCTGGGAGGTCCTGTGGCCTGACGTACGTGTATGAAGCTTTGGGAGAAGAAAAGAATGCCAGCCTGAAGGGCTAAAGGACTAATACCTGTAGTTTTCTAATTATACTAGCCCAGGGGTCGGCAAACTCATTCGTCAACAGAGCCCAATATCAACAGCACAACGATTGAAATTTCTTTGGAGAGCCAAATTGTTTAAACTTAAACTTCTTCTAACGCCACTTCTTCAAAATAGACTCGCCCAGGCCCTGGTATTTTGTGGAAGAGCCACACTCAAGGGGCCAAAGAGCCGCATGTGGCTCGCCAGCCTCGGTTTGCTGACCACAGTACTAGCCAATAGGATTTTTAGATTTTTGATTTTTAGATTCAATTGTTGATAGGTATGTATTTGTTGCCATTTTGTTGTTCATATTTTTTATCTTTTCTTCTTCATCTTTATTTTTTCTTCTTCTTCCTCTTCTTAAGCAACATTTCATATAATACCATTTTGTGGTGATGAACTCCTTTAGCTTTTTCTTGTCTCTGAGGCTCTTTATGTGACCTTCAATTCTAAATGATAGCTTTGCTGAGTAGAGTATTATTGGTTGTAGGTTCTTGCTATTCATCATTTTGAAAATTTGTTGCCACTCCCCTCTGGCCTGCATAGTTTCTTTTGAGAGATTAGCTGACAGCCGTATGGGCATTTCCTTGTAGGTAACTAACTGCTTTTCTCTTGCTGCTTTTAATATTCTTTTTCTCTTTAGCCCTTGGCATTTTAATTATGATGTGTCTTGGTGTGGTCCTCTTTGGGTTCCCCCTGTTTGGGACTCTCTGTGCTTCCTGGACTTGTAAGTGCATTTCTTTTACCAGGTGGGGGAAGTTTTCTGTCATTATTTCTTCAAATAGGTTTTTAATATCTTCCTCTCTCTCTTCTCTGGCACCCTCATAATGTGATTGTTGGTACGCTTGAAGTTGTCACAGAGGCTTTTTACACTATCTTCACATTGTTGGATTCTTTTTGCTTTTTGCTTTTCTGATTGGGTGTTTTTTGCTTCCTTGTATTTCAAATCATTGATCTGATTCTCAGAATCCTCTACTGTTGAATCCCTGTATATTATTATTTCTTTCAGTCAGTGTATGCTTAACTTCTGACTGATCCTTTTCCATTTTTTGGAGGTTTCTAGAAGATTCTTGAGTAACCTTATAACCATGGTTTTGAACTCTATATCCAGTAGTTTGCTTTCTTCCATTTCTTTCATTTGTGACATGTTTCTTTGTCTTTGCATTTTGGCTTCTTCCCTGTGTTTGTTTCTATGTATTGGGTAGAGTTGCTAAGTCTCCTTGAGTTGGTACAGTGGCCTTGTATAGTGGGTGTCCTATAGGGCCCAGTGGCTCAGCCTCCCCAGTCACCTGAGCTCTAGGTGCACCCCTTTGTGGGCTGTGAGCACAGTCTTCTTGTACTTGAGACTTGATTGCTGTTGGTGTCACTGGGGGGAATTGTTGGCTGTGAGGACCAGCTGTGACTACAGTGGGAGAAACCCCTATGGAGCAGGACTTGCTTCACTGGGGCTTTGGTGCTCACTGAGTTTGTCCCTTGAGTGTGTTGCTTATGGATGTGTAGGGTTGAAATCTGGTATGGTCTGACACTGTCCACTGGGTGTACTGGCTCTTGGGACTCCAGGGAGGTACAAAGTCAACCACTGCCTAAGGCCACCCAGCAGGAGCTACAGAGAGATCTGTAGATTCCTCCTCTTTGTATCGGGTTTGGAAGTGCCTAGATGAGGCCCAGCTATGTAGCAAGGCAGGCTGGTGCTGGTGCCGGGTCCTGGGCCTTTTATTGATAGGTTTGTGACTCCCTGACCCAACTACAGCTTGTTTGAGAGATTTTAGCCTGAGCAAGGACAGGCCCTTCATATGCAAAAGCCGCTGCAGGCAGCTTGGGTGGGGTTGTAAATTGGATGAGGTGGGGTCTTAGGGAATCACCAGGGCGGAGCAAACAGAAATGGCTGCCAGTCAGCCCTGTGACCAGGAAGGGCCCAGCATAGGAACCATGATCCCTGTGAGCACCTCTGTCTGGGAGAAAGCCACCCCCAAGTTCCTGCCCCAATGCCAGACCATCCAGTTCCTCCTCGTATGTGTCTGTGTTCCCAGAGGCTCGCCCTGGCACTGGAGCTCAGAGGAAGCGGGACCTTGTAAGTTCAGTTCCTGTGCCGGCCTTTTAAGAGGAGCAGCTGGGTCTCCAGCAGCCTCTGTGTCACTGAGCCCCAATCTGCACTGGTTTTTACAGCCGTAGTTCTCACTGCCTATGCGGACTTCTTCTCCCAGCTCTGGGACCCTGGGCTGGAAGGCTGGTGTGGGGCTGGGACCCCTTGCTCCTCCAGGCAGCCTCCACAGAGATGATCTCCCTCCCAATTAAAAAGTGGCCCACGTGGGTGCCGGTCCAGCCCGTTCCGAGCCTCCACGTCTCCTACCAGTCTCAGTGTGCTTTCTTTACTTCTCTAGTTGTTGGACTTCAATCAGCCAGCTTTCCAGTGGTTCTGGATGATGGTGGTTCTGTATTTTAGTTGTAATTGTGATGTGGTTGTGGGAGGCAGAGAATATAGGCATTTACCTATGCCACCATCTTGGTTCCCTCCAAAGTCTCTTTAAATTGTAGCCTAGTATTTCTATAAATTTTTTTCTTTCTTTTTCAGTCTCGTTTTGCCTCCTATTGACTTTTTGCTTTACTAGTTAGCATTTCTGATTAGAAAGTGTTTTATTCTGGATACTAATTATCAATTTGGAGACCTTTTTCAAAATAAATATATAAGATTGTGCGTGATCTATTGATAACTTAATACATTTTTGGTGAATGGGAGGCAATAGGAAAAGTGGCCTTTTACCACACTGGCAGAATTCCAGGCCATTTACTATGAAAGAAAGCGAGAATATTACAAGGAAGAGATCTATGGTGTGAAGGCTTTACTGACAATTCAGGGTAGAATCAGCTCTTGGAAGTCGAAAAACCTTAATTTTCCACTCCATGTTCTTCCCTGGATAGACGTCACGTTCTAGGGAAAGGATTTCAGAGAATGGCCACATTGGCCACATCAGATGTTTACCGCATCATCGGTGATTAGTGTTACCGCAGCTCCTAATCGGGCTGGGTGGAAAGATGCCGAGATTGGGATTGTTTCAAAAGAGCTTTAATTACTACGTTCCATTAGCAGTGTAGGCACCCTGGGAAATCAGGCATTGATATTAGCTTTCGGAAGATCTGTGCAGTGTTAATAAGAAGAAAGCCTGTTAGCTTGCAGGATAGTAGAAAGCTCAGGGAAGAATTACAGTTGCTAGCTAAAAGGTACCCTTTAGGATTCCAATGAGTTATTTGTTATATTCAGTATTATTTCGGCTTTGTACAGACTGCTATTACATGACTAATGTGGTAAGTCAGTATATTCACTAAAGAGTAAAGCCCTTGGAGCTGAGAGCAATGGGCTTGTACTAGTATTTCCACAAACACTTTCAGCCCCGCCCTGTGCAGACCCTCGTGGCTGGTTGGTGCCTGTGACCTGTCAGCCACAGACCTGGCCCAATGAGAATCTACGCTGGGCCAGGCAGTTTGTCCCATCGATGAAGGATAGCACATATAAAATACCTGGGGAAGGACAGGAGCAAGGGTTTTATTAGGACTGAAATACTTCCATTTTAATTTTATGTCATTTCCTCTGCCATGCTGTCTAACCGCTTACTCTTTAAAAAGTTAATAATTATTCTAGATTTATTATATGATAAAATTCAGATTTAATTCTAACATGCTTTAAAGCAGATATTCAAAATTATATGTGGCTTATATAAAAGAGATCATTTTTTAAAAGAGCTAATTGCTTTTTACATCAGAAACTGTGATCACAGCACTTTAACGCCTGTGGCTACGCCTCACGCTCCAGGCCACCTTCCTCTAATAAGGAATTTTAAAATGTTGACTCAAATACAACTCCTGGAAGGGTTGGTCTGCTGAAGCTTTTATCAAGGAATTAGCATTAATCTGAATGTAAATCACCATTTCTTTAAATACATGTATATGTAATTATTAATATATATTTGTATATTTAATGCTATGCAGTAAGTGTTATTAAAAAATATGAATGTTCTCTGACAGTGGTTAAAACAAAAGCGTATGAAGGGAGGAAGTCTTTGGGGAAGCACAGTGCCGTGCAGTTAATAATAGCAGCAGCCGTGAAACCTGTGTGAGATTTTAGGTAATTAGCAAAAGGACTGTGAGACCATATGGTGAAGCAGTATGCATTATTTTCCCACACCAAAAAAATGTTATAAAATTAGCTTTTCTTAATTAACTCACTGTTAAAACTCTTATTTATTCACTGAATTCTATGACCAACTGAAATATAATTTGTAAATATGTCAGCCCTTTGGGATCATTTTAGACCATGTTTTAATCTAACGTAAAATAAGACGACATAGAGAAGATATTTTTTTGTATCTGATTTGGGGCAGATAGGAAACCCCTGAAATGTCACATTATTCTTTTCATGTTCATTATGGGCCATTATCCAGATTAATGTTGAAATAATTAGTTTTTAATTAGTGATTGGATCGTGATCCCCAGGATGTAGTTTTCACATAATGAAATACCTGTGGAATGGTACCTGAGACATTATTTTAGTGTGACTGTGTTACAGAAATGTCCTCACGAGCGAAGATTAACTATTACAGAGGACTGGTGTCAGCAACATCAGTTTGAACCATATTCCTGTTCCTTTTGCAAAACTGAAGTCCATTGTTCATTAAAGCATCTATTGGACATTATATAGTAGGATACACTGACTGTTGAGCTAATGCTTGAAAAATGTCATCATTCCAGATTATTTTTTCATTATATAATAACTAGAGGCCCGGTGCACGAAATTTGTGCATTGGGC
Organism: Plecotus auritus; assembly: GCF_963455305.1. Lineage (NCBI taxonomy): Eukaryota > Metazoa > Chordata > Mammalia > Chiroptera > Vespertilionidae > Plecotus > Plecotus auritus. The sequence goes on from NC_137775.1 coordinate 2,999,125, forward strand.
TGTGTGTGTCCCTCAGCCCAGCCTGCACCCTCTCCAATCTGGGACCCCTCGAGTGATGTCCAACTGCCCGTTTAGGCCCAATCCTAGTGGGATCGGGCCTAAACGGGCAGTCGGACATCCCTCTCACAATCCAGGACTGCTGGCTCCCAACTGCTCGCCTGCCTGCCTTCCTGATTGCCCCTAACCGCTTCTGCCTGCCAACCTGGTCACCCCCTAAACACTCCCCTGCCAGCCTGATTGATGCCTAACTGCTCCCCTGCCAGCCTAATTGCCCCTAACTGCCCTCCCCTGCCAGCCTGGTCACCCCCTAACCACTCCCCTGCCAGCCTGATTGATGCCTAACTGCTCCCCTGCCAGCCTGTTTTCCCCTAACTGCCCTCCCCTGCAGGCCTGCTCACCCCTAACTGCCCTCCCCTGCAGGCCTGGTCCCCCCCAACTGCCCTCCCCTGCAGGCCTGGTCCCCCCCAACTGCCCTCCCCTGCTGGCCATCTTGTGGCGGCCATCTTGTGTCCACATGGGGGCAGGATCTTTGACCACATGGGGGCAGCCATCTTGTGTGTTGGAGTGATGGTCAATCTGCATATTACTCTTTTATTAGATAGAATAGAGGCCTGGTGCACGGGTGGGGACCAGCTGGTTTGCCCTGAAGGGTGTCCCGGATCAGGGTGGGGGTTCCCTTGGGGTGTGGGGCGGCCTGGGCAAGGGGCCTGTGGTGGTTTGCAGGCTGGCCACACCCCCTGGTGACCCAAGTGGAGGCCCTGATATCTGGGGTTTATTTATTTTCTACAATTGAAACTTTGTAGCCTGGAGTGGAGCCAAGCCTTCTGCTTTCTCCGTGGCAGCAGCCATTTCTATTGGGATTTATGTATCTTCTATAATTGAAACTTTGTAGCCTTAAGCGAGGCCTGGGCCGGCCAGGGTGTGCGGAAAGCTTGGTTTCCTCCATCGCCAGGGGCAACCCTATCCTCCTGCTCTTTCCAGCTCCGTGGCTGCTGACATTTCTGTTTGGGTTTATGTATCTTCTATCATTGAAACTTTGTAGCCTTGAGTGGAGGCCTAGGCCGGCAAGGGCAGGTGGAAACCTTGGCTTCCTCCATCGCCGGGGAAACCCAAGCCTCCCTCATGTTCTCTGTAGCCGTAGCCATCTTGGGTGGGTTTATTTGCATATTTGCTCCTGATTGGCTTGTGGATGTGGCTTGTGGGTGTAGCGGAGTGATGGTTAATTTGCATATTACTCTTTTATTAGATAGGATTATGAAATAATCTGGTGTTTTTTTTTCTTGCTTTATCTGCCAAGAATCGCTTTTCTCATTTACTAGACACTCTGTCATTTCCACAACCCGATTCCCAATGCTGGTGGAACAGATGACCTTGTCTGTAATTTCATAGAGAGAGGCCATCACTTCTGAGATGGTCCTTCTTTAGTAAACCTCTCTACTGGATCATTCCTTGACTGTAAATTAGAGATAACAATACCCTGTAAGTAGTGTTTTACTACAAAACTACTGTACTCAAAATAGCCTGGTACTGGCATAAGAACAGGCATATCGATCAATGGAACAGAACAGAGACCCCAGAAGTTGACCCAACTCAATTAATATTTGAGAAAGGAGGTGAGAGCATACAGTGGAGTCAAGACAGGTCTTGAATAAATGGTGTTGGGAAAATTGGACAGGTACATGCAAAAAAAAAAAAAATGAAACTAGACCACCACCTTACACCATACACAGGAATAAACTCAAAATGGATAAAAGACTTAAATGTAAGTAATGAAACCATAAAAATCTTAGAAGAAACCATAGGCAGCAAAATCACAGACATCTCTTGTGGCAATATGTTTACAGATACATCTCCTAGGGCAGTGGTCGGCAAACTTCATTAGTCAACAGAGCCAAATATCAACAGTATAACGATTGAAATTTCTCTTGAGAGCCAAATTTTTTAAACTTAAACTTCTTCTAATGCTACTTCTTCAAAATAGACTCGCCCAGGCCGTGGTCTTTTGTGGAAGAGCCACACTCAAGGGGCCAAAGAGCCGCATGTGGCTCGCGAGCCGCGGTTTGCCGACCACGGTCCTGGGGCAAAGGAAACTAAGGGGAAAATAAATAAGTGGGACTACATCAAAATAAAAAGCTTCTGCACAGCAACAGAAACCATCAACAAAATGAAGGGAGGGCCCACTGTATGGGAAAACATATTTGCCCATGATACATCCAATAAGGGGTTAATTTCTAAAATATATAAGGAACTCAGACAACTTAACAAAAAGAAGACAATCCAATTTTAAATTGGTCAAAGGACCTAAATAGACACTTCTCCAAAGTGGACATACAGAAGGCCAAAAAACATATGAAAAAATGCTCAAAGTCACTAATCATCTGAGAGTTGCAAATTAAAGCAACATCCATATAGTAAGAGTAAATGTCATTTTGTCACCTCACACCTGTCAGAAAAGATCTCAACAAATCAACGAACAAGTGCTGGCAGGGATGTGGAGAAAAGGGAACCCTCGTGCACTGCTGGTGGGAATGCAGACTGGTACAGCCACTGTGGAAGCCAGTGTGGAGTTTCCTCAGAAATTCAAAAATGGAACTGCCACTTGACCCATTGATCCCACTTCTAGGAATATATCCTAAGAAACCAGAAACACCAATCAGAAAGGACATATGCACCCCTATGTTCATAGCAGCACAATTCACCATCGCTAAGACCTGGAAACAGCCCAGGTGCCCATCAGCAGATGAGTGGATGAAAAGCTGTGGTACATCTACACAGCTGTGACAAAGAAATAGCTCTTAGCATCTGTAACAGCATGGATGGACCTGGAGAGCATTATGCTAAGCAAAGTAAGCCAGTCAGAGAAAGACAAATATCACATGATCTCACTCATATGTGGAATCTAATGAGCAAAATAAGCTGATGAACAAAGGAATCCAGAGACATGGAAGCAGGGACAGACTGACAGATTTCAGGTGGGTGGGGAGGTTAACCAGGGAACTTACATGCATATCTGCGTAGCCCATGGCAACAGACAACGGAGTGGTGAAGGCCTGGGCGGGGCAGGTGAGGGTGGAGGGGGTCAATGGGAAACAGACAGACAGACAGACAAAGGGAACTTGTGCAATACTTTCAACAACAAAGATAAAGTTTCTAAAAAAGACAAAATGGACATGTCCGCCGGCTCATGGGCACAGGACAAGACGTGAGAGATCTGGGCACTGCCCACATGGTCTTGTCCAGGTGTTTCAGTCACTCCTCCAGTAGCTTTTGAGTCCTGGACTACAGACATGGCTGCTCCTCTTGTCCCTGAGTGCGGGGTCCAGGCCATTCAGGGCTAAAGCATGGCTGCCCCACTTCGTGAAACCAAAAGCATGCGTTCTCTCTTAACCCTCCACTTCTCTGTCTGAAAACAGGAGGTCCCTATCTTAGCAGGCGACTGTGAACATCAAATTGAAAAGTATATGTGTATTTGTATGCTCGAGCTGCCATTAACAAAAGAAATCAATAACAAACACACTTTGTGTTACGGTCGTCTACCTTCACATAAATATTTAAAGCACCGCTCACCTAACCGGGATGAGTGGCTGTTCCCGTTGTGGGCCGATCCCCGCAGGCCACATCCCCCACCAATGCAGAAATCCCATGCACCGGGCTTCTAGTTTATATATAAGACTAGAGGCCCAGTGCACGGATTTGTGCACTGGTGGGGTCCCTCAGCCTGGCCTGCGCCCTCTCGTAATCCCGGACCCTCGGGAGCTGTAGTAGACGGGAAGTGGCAGGCGGCAGGGAGGAGCCCAAGCACGGGCCAGGCACCGCACTGCCCTGCTCATCCTGGCCCTGCTGCACCTGACACCACTGCTGCTCAGTAAGCTTGCTGAGTGGCGTTCACTGTGGGAGCACACTGACCACTAGGGGGCAGCTCCTGCATTGAGCGTCTGCCCCCTAGTGGTCAGTGCACATCATAGCGACTGGTTGATGGGTCGACCGGTGGAACAATCGACCAGCAGCTTAGGAGATATATATATATATATAGATAGATAGATAGATAGATATAGATATAGATATAGATATAGATATAGATATAGATATAGATATAGATATAGATATATAGATACACACACACACACATACACACACACACACTGAGTGGCCAGATTATTATGATTTCTGAACGCATAATAATCTGGCCACTCAGTGTGTATCCTATATGATAAAAGGCTAATATGCAAATTGTCCCCTCGACCAGGAGTTCGACCAGCAGGCAGGCCGGCCAACTGCCCATGTCCCCTCCCCCTGGCCAGGCTGGCCGGACCCCACCCATGCATGAATTCATGCACCAGGCCTCTCTCTAATACACACACACACACACACACACACACACACACACACTGAGTGGCCATATATATATATACACACACAAACACACACACATATTCATTTCAAGGCATGTGCGATCACTGATATGAGTAACATAAACTGGGCTGTGGGTAAGATCATAGATGAATAGGTCCTATGCCGGCTGTCCTTAGTGAGCTGTGCCCTCAGGGAACTCTCCCAGAGCCTGTACATGAACAAGTTGCTTAGAATCCTGTTCTCAAATGTTAGTCCCTCACAGTAAGAAATTCACCTGACATCACTCCACAGCACGCCTGTGTGCTTACCTGACAGATGTTTCCTAAAATGACATTTACTCTTACTCTGTGTGATATTTTCTATTTTATTTCTTACATCTACAGCCATTAAACGGGTCAAGATTTATAGTTTGAAAAATACTGGGCTCGATATGTTGAAGGTCCATTTTGTCTAAAGCATTATTATTTGTTCCCAAGAATGTCACTTTCAATGGTGATGAAAAAATAAAATAAAAAAGAATGTTACCTTCATTTTGAAATTCGTTTTGTAAAAATATTACCCAGCTGGTGTGGCTCAGTGGTTGAGCATCGACCTATGAACCAGAAGGTCACGGTTCGATTCCCGGTCAAGGCACATGCCTGGGGTTGTGGACTCGGTCCCCAGTAGGGGGCGTGCAGGAGGCAGCTGATCAGTGATTCTCTCTCATCATTAATGTTTCTATCTCTCTCCCTTTCTCTCTGAAATCAATAAAAATGTGTTTTAAAAATATTATAGTCATTATGTAGCAGTAAATCAAGCCTATTGGCATAATAAAATCTAAGTGTGGTATGCATTTCAGTGTTGTTCTGTGGAGAATCCTGTAGTTGTTAAGACCTTGGGGTGATCTCACTACTCTTTCTAGTGTCTTTCTCATGCTCTGAGAGAGCTTGGCTTCCTTACCACAGATGAATTTTGGACACAATGTCTTGTAAGGGTATTGGTTTTCCTCCCTCATGTAATAGCTCCGCAGCCTAAAACAAGATGTTTATCTTCTTGATAGACAAGCAATTAACTTTGGCGGGGGGATTTAAAGGCAGGAAAGCTCATCTGTTAGGATGCTGGAAGTAAATAGGATTTTCTGACAGGCACACCCAGCCTTGTGTGTGCTATGCCGCAGCTGGAGCTGTGTCAGCATCCTCATTGTAAACCTCGGGGATTAGCCCTCTGCCATAAAACGCCTTTGGACTGAGGTTTATTGAGATTCCGAGCTTACTCACCAAGACCTTTCGCTTTCGTGAGCACCAAGAGTGGGTTTGCTTCTCCTGCCACTCTAAGGGGGAGTGTGCCTGGGCTGCCCCTCTACTTATGGAAAGATGAGTGTCTTATTTATCACAACCCAGCTCACTGATATTTCAAGTATCCTATGTAACGATAGCCTAGTATGCTAAGTGTCTGGTCGACGGCTGGCCATTCAACCAATCAAAGAGTAATATGCTAATGATATGCTAAGGCCACTTAACTCACTGACCACCGGGGGCAGACAGTTGACTGGTTGCTATGATGTGCACTGACCACCCGGGGGTAGACGCTCCAACCGGTAGGTTAGCTTGCTGCTGGGGTCAGGCCAATCAGGACTGAGTGAGACGGGCCAGACACACCCTGGAGCCCTTCCGCAGTTCTTTCCCTGCTGGCCAACCTCCCGTGTCCCTCCCCAGACCCGATCGTGCACCGGTGGTGTCCCTCGGCCTGGCCTGCACCCTCTTGCAATCTGGGACCCCTCAGGGGATGTCAGAGAGCCAGTTTCTGCCCAATCCCGCAGGCCAGGCCGAGGGACCCCACTGGTGCATGAATTTGTGCACCGGGCCTCTAGTGTTGACATAAAGGCAGTGCAGAAGTGGGTTTGGCACACGGGATGGGGTAGTGTGCATATGAGTTCTTGCTGTCCGAGTGCTGGCTGCAGGTTTGGGCAGGTGTCAGATACTCACCATTCCCCGTGCGCTGGGGAGATTGAATACACCCTCCATGGACCCTCTTCTGAGGATACTGAGATTGGAGTGGCTGGTGATTTTGTCATTCCTGTCCTGAAATGTGTTCCAAACAGTTTTAAAAATGATTTCAGATTTAGAGAAAAAGAAGAATAGAAAAGTGTTTTATTTTTAGTTACGCTAAAACATGAAGACACTAAAGGAAGAATAATGTTTGACATTAAGAGCAGTGGTTTTCAACCCTGGATCTACCCATTATCTGCTGGTATCCTGGGAAAATGCCTTCAAATCTCTGTACCTGAAATTCTAGTGCCTGTGCCAGGGGCTGACTCAAGGTCAAACGCACTCATCTGCAGACAGACTGGGCATGTTGAGTGCTCCGTACATTTAGGTAGTATTATCACTTGTTTTTTATGATAGTTTATTTATCATAGAATCATAAAAACAGAAATTTATTTTTACATTCAGATCTAACTTATAATGCCATTACATTCTTTAAAAATCTCCCAAAGGTTCTGGCAAATCTCTCCTGTCTACTATTTTTAATTCCTTTATAATGCACTTGTTGCACATTAATAATTTCAGAAAAAGCAGAACTCTTGTGGAATAAAGCCTCGGCCTCTAAGTGTGAAGATCCTGTCTTCCTAGGAGATTCATTTGCAAGTCTTATTCCTGCTGATGTTGCTGCTTTAAAAAAGCACTCCTCTCTTATGCTGCGAAGTACAGCAAAGGAAGATGCTGTTCTATAATGTACATGTCAGGGTATATCTAAATAGTGGTGTATTATGTAGGGCTTTCTTCCGCTTCAGTTCGGAGCAATAGCAATTTTGTTACCCAGCTAAATTGACTGACAGAAGAGAGCAGGCAAATGGCATTACCGCTGCTCAGATGTGCTGGGTACAGACCCTGTCACCTGTACAGCACAAGAAGGATGTGTTACAGCTTACAAACTATGCAGTGATTACATTGCAGGAGAGAAGGAAGTGGAAATGTGTGGAGACAATTATATGCGCATCCCTCGGACGCTGTGTACATCTCATTCCTTTTATAAATAATATATGTCAGCCAAAACCGGTTTGGCTCAGTGGATAGAGCGTCGGCCTGCGGACCGAGGGGTCCCGGGTTCGATTCCGGTCAAGGGCATGTACCTTGGTTGCGGGCACATCCCCAGTGGGGGGTGTGCAGGAGGCAGCTGATCGATGTTTCTCTCTCATCGATATTTCTAGCTCTCTATCCCTCTCCCTTCCTCTCTGTAAAATATCAATAAAATATGTTTAAAAAATAATAATAATATATGTCACATGTGATGCGGTCACAGCAGTAGGAGCAGCTTTGGTGGGACAGAACTTGCGAGCGTTGCAAGTTCAATGCCAGCGATTGACTGGACATTTTGGGCCGAGGTGTCTTAAGTGCTGGAGTTATAAATACGAATACAGCAAGCAAGCCCCTTGTCCTCAACGGGCTCAGCATCAGACAAATAGTACTTATGCCGTCATTGCCACCTGCTGGGGGTAATCCACAGAGCCAGGTCTTCAGAAGGCAGTGGGGTCGAGGGGGGCGTCCAGAAAATGGGGGTAGATGGGCCTTAGCTAAAGAAAGCAAGCTTATTCTCCTGTCTCAGGGACGGAGGACAGAAGGACACGCTCGGATGCAATAATATTTGTAGGGCTGAGAGCAGTCGGTGGCAGTGCTCCTGGGTGTGGCTTCGGGCTGTGAGCGCACAGCTTTTATTTCCAGAGCAGCAATAATAATGACGTTTAGATAAAAGGCCAACGTCTTGTTGCAGGACGGAGCAATGTTGACAGTGGCGAGAGGTGTCCATTCATCGGCTGCTTATCTGGATGATGAGTTGTCAACAAGTGCCCCTGGGTGAATGGATGAGGGCGGGAGTGAATTGGTGGGAGTGTGGAGATGAATGGACGCCCGTCAGGTGCCCCCTGACAAGCAGGGCTCTATAGCTCATCCTTTGTCTCTCTTTTCCCCTGCGCTGTCCTGGTTTTATACGGAATTTTTCAACTCCTCCGAACCAGACCCTAGGCTAGCCTCTCAGATGGTTAACTCAGGGTGGCGCGGGCGAGGTGGGGGGGTGGTGGTGTTAGCTTCCATCCTTTCTAGATGGCATATACAGTGCCACTGGCTGGGGGCTAACAAAACTAACCCAAAGACTTGCTAGAGGACTGCTGGCCCCGCAGGGTGCGGGGTGCATTCCCCAGGCCCCCGCCCTCTCCAGTCGCGCTGCGACTGTGTGTGCCAAGGCCATTCACAGGCCGGTCTGTATGGGGCCCACAGACACCCATCTGATGGAAACGCAGGAAGCGAAATGTTGGAAGGTGGCCTAAACCGCATGCCAGAGTAGCAGCTGAAATTGCAGGTGAGCGTGAGGTGTGCCAGCGCAGTGTTGATGTTCCGTGGCGACTGTAGCCTGTCAGTCAGAGACCCACAGTAACCGTCTCAAAATAACCATAGCTCACACTCACCGCTGTTCATTCAACGCTGCGACGTTACCCTTAGGTTGTACACTTTTCTCAGGCGTATTTTTTTTTTTTTTTGCAGAATTATTTTATAGGGGCTGACAAAGCACAATGAACTTGGGAACAAAATAAATTGTCCTATTGTTAGTTGAAGTACAGCTAATATTTTGCAAGAAGCACACTTTTTTTTTGTTTTTAATCATCTCATTACGACATAATGATCTTCTTCCAGCTGAGGTGTCTAATTGCTGTCATATCCAATAGCCTGTTAATTGGTGAGTATAAAGCAAAAAGCCACTGTGGACACATCCCGACTCCGCTCTCACCGCATAGAAATGGAGTCGACACGGAGTACTTGTTAATTACATTGGGGGGCACTGCCTGTAATCTGTCCTGAGCGCATTGGGTTTTCTGTTCATACAGACAATAGCTACGCGTCTGAAGCATCTGCACGGCTCTCTGTGCCAGGTGTCACGCAGCGCAGGGAAGACAGGCTTGAGATGTCCTTGATCACAGTCCACAGATCTGAAAAGTAGGTGGTCGGGGTGGTCAAAACTTGGCGGTCAGAGCTCGAACACACCCCTTCCCCAATCACTGATGTGGACGAGGCTTCCCCTTCCGCTATTGAGAACCACAGGGCATTTTAGAAACCATTCTTACGTTTAAATAATTATGTACGTATTTTACATTTATCTGCCTAATAAAAGAGCAACATGCTAATTGACCGTACCTTCACGACACCCACCAGCCAATCAGGAGTGAGTATGCAAATTAACCCAACAAAGATGGTGGGTTGATTTGCATACACAGGGGCCAAGTGGCCGGGGACGGGGCAGGATGCTTGCGTCGTCACCATGTCCACAACGCAGGCGTTCCGCACCACCGCTGGCCGCTCCAGGCCTCTGGGCAGCGTGGGAAGGCGGAAAGGCGGCTCTGGCCAGAGCGAAGGCGGTGCCGGCAGCCAGGGAAAGGAAGGCCCATTCTGGCACGAATCTTCGTGCCTCGGGCTTCTAGTGTATTTAATATGTCAGAGTAAATGGAAAGGCATCATTGAAATGCATTCAGCATTCCAGGGATCTTTACATTTTATGCATCATCCATATATATACGTGTGTAAATTAACATACATAACAGAAGCCATTTTACAGGGACCATCACACCATTTCTACACGGGGCACTAGGCTGGTTTGTAAACCAGAAAGTGGTCCCTCCACCTGGTTTTGCACGTGGGGCTTGGGCACCAGCTTCCCCAACCAGGACCCACCAGCATCGCTATGCTAGTCTAGGGCTTCCTCGGCAGACTTGGACGTGAGTGCAAGGCCATTTCTAAGCCCCCCTCCCCCGCCATCTCCTCTCTGCCTCTGTGACCAACCCCTTCTCATGACTGGCTGCTGTCCTCCATGGCTCCACCACCACCGTCTCCCTGGTCTCCATTCAGGGCAGGAGCGTTCGGGGGACTCCTTCCTCTCCAGCTGACCAGCTGTTTGGGTAGTGACTCTGCAACTCCAGGTGTCTCTGACGTGTCCGGTGGGTGTTAGCCGTGACCAAAACGTTGCTACAGGAGAAGACGAGGGAGTAATGTTGCGAGGCCCTGTGACACCCGCATGCACTACAGGCACGTATTGCGATGCAGAAAGCATTTTACAGAATGCACAGTAAGAATCCTCCAGGAATGCTCACTTATTTCCCGGTTCTGTGACCTTGGAGTCCAAGGGCATCGTTCCCCCTGTTTCCTCGTATTATGTATTCTTCCCTGAACCTTCTCGGTAAGCACTGTCTGTCCTTTTCAGATCCTGACTCTATGGGAGTGACTGTTCACTGGAACATGGTAAGCAATGCACAGGCATTTACTCCTCAGACGATGACCATGCCTGCAGTTCATGATGTTTTTAGTTCTGTCACACCCTGCATTTCTTACATCCTTTTGGTGTTCTTTTTATTAAAACAAAAGCAGTATATCTCTACCCATAAGAAGAGATTGGTTGGAAATTTACCACAGTTATATCTCATTTCCTTTCTGATGGTCAGTGTTCCATATTGACTGACCCTCCGCTACCTTTGGGATGCAGTGAAGAAGAGCTTTCTTTAAGGTAGCTCCTGCGTGATCACCTCCCGCCTGGTCTCAGAGGGGCTGTCGTCGGCGGTGGGCCGGGCACAGCTCTGGAAGGGCGGTGTTACCATCACAATCTCCCACGGTTTCTCAGAAGCGTCCGTCCTCGCTGTCTGTGTGAACGCCCGAGGGTTGTGGTTGGTGGTGGAGGGACAGAAGCACTGGCTGCAGGATCAGCTGTTCCTTCCAGCTGGAAATCAGCAGCAAGGCTCGCTGGGCAGCCCTGAGTCTGCTCCACAGGCCGCGTCCCTGGGGAGCGCGTCCCCGGTGAACACCTCGCTGGAGAACGCTGCCCCGTGGCCGCCTCTAAGGGGACGGACATCACGGGTCTGAAACAGGACAAAGGCGATCTTCCAGGATCGTTACAGACAACCTCCGGTTTGTCAACAAGAAAACGAGTCGAACTAGATGCCATGAGGTTGAAGACGATCCCATTGGGCGTTTCTGGTACTCTCTTAGCCTCTCTCCTCCCAGGAGAGGCCGTCTGCACTCCCTGGGCTGGACAGACCTGCAGCCACGGCCCCCTCCTCTCCGTCTCTCCCTCCCAATCGGATGCCAGAGCTTCAAGGGCAGGGAAGGTCTGGTCATCACGGCTGCACCTCGGCTTTGGAGTCAGCTGTTCCTGAACGTACTCTTAACCCTTCTGGCCCTGAGATCTTGGCTGAGTTATTCCTTTTCCAAGTCATATTTTCTTAACCTGTAAAATGGAAATGACGGTAGAGCCTCTCTCGTAAGCTGCATGCCAGGGTTAAAGGGGAGGGCCTGCCTTTCATCTTAGCCTTTGTAACCTATGTTTGGATAATAGCAGACTTTCAAGGTTACAGTGTTGAGCGTCGACCTATGAACCAGGAGCTGGTGGTTCAATTCTGGGTCAGGGCACATGCCCAGGTTGCAGCTCGATCCCCAGTGTTGGGCATGCAGGAGGCAGACGATCAATGATTCTCTCTCATCATTGATGTTTCTGTCTCTCTCCCCCTCTCCCTTCCTCTCTCTGAAATCAACAAAAACTAAGAAAAAATATTTTTTAGGGAAATACATCCAAAGTTAATTAGCTACTTATTCTAAGTACACGTCTACCCTTTGTACTTATGTACGATGCATATGGTATTGTGAAAACTTTATTCTAATGCGTATTTTTCTCATTGAACCTATGTACATAAATAACATTACTTACAATGTTCTTTTATTCAAGAGTTAGTAAAAAAATTATTGCCGAATTAAACATTCCTATTATTGAGATGTAAATTGGACAGATTGGAATAGAGCCCTTGTTCTTTCAGAAATAAAAATGTTAAGAAGAAATATCGCTAATCTGGACAGTGATATAATCTATTGTGAATATTTACTATTATTTTGCTGCTCCTCATTGTCTCCTTCTTTTAAATTGAAAGAAAGCTTTTTGTAAGGACATCAAATACCTTAGGACAGTTTTCACAGGGCAAACCCATCTTTCTCTGTTGCTATGGTTACTCATACCTCAGGACATTCTCCATTTATGTATAAATTGTTTTATAGCTTAAAGTTACTTGTTAATATTCTAGAATCTGGGAGCCTGCTGAGGGAGTCTAGCAGGACCCGGCAGCTTCCATGTTTGGAATAGTGATCGCTGCACAGCGTAGCAGCACACTCATCACACACTCATTGGTGAGCTGGATGGCTGGGGCTGTCTTTACGGCAGAATCCTGCCTGTGAGGGAGCTGTGGCATTCTGGGTATGGGCCTGGGATCTGGAGCAAGCCACCTGGGTTCGGATCCCGCGGCTGCTGCTAGCCTGCTCGGTCACTGGGGGCGGGTTATAGGTGACATCCGCTGTCACTGAGTGCGGATGACAACAGAGTCCAGCTACAGCACGGTGTGAGGAGGAAGCAGATGAATACTTGGAACGCATTTGTTTTATTTTTTCCTCCCTCCTCCCTCCGCCTTCCTTCTCCTCCTCCACTTCCTCCTCCTCCTCTTCTTCTTCAGTTGTTATTATTATTTCTGATAGGAACACTTAACAGAAGGTCTGCCCTCCTAGCAGATTTTACTAGTAAGTGTAAGATACAGTCTGTCCATCATAGGCACCACGCAGGACAGGAGACCTCTAGGTCGGACCCGCTCATCTGTGTAACCAAACTTCATACCTTTGACTAATACCTCTCAGTACCCCCTCCTCCCGCCCCTTGCAACCGCCATCCTCCTCTCCGCTTCTATGACTTAGACCAGTGGTCGGCAAACTCATTAGTCAACAGAGCCAAATATCAACGGTACAACGATTTAAATTTTTTTTGAGAGCCAAATTTTTTAAACTTAAACTATATAGGTAAGTACATTGTTATTAACTTAATTAGGGTACTCCTAAGCTGGCCTTTGCTAAAAACTCAAGGGGCCAAAGAGCCGCATGTGGCTCACGAGCCATAGTTTGCCGACCACTGACTTAGACTATTTCAGATGCTTCATAGAAGGGGAGTCACATAGCATGTGTCCTTCTATGACTGGATTCACACCCAAGTTAGGCTGAGATGTTGTTCTTTTCCTCTAGCTGCCCCCTCTCCTGCCCGGGGCCTTTTCCTCGCAGTGCTGTAACCCTGGGCTTGTATCAGGGACAGAGCGCCTGGTGAGGAGGCCAGGACATTGCTCAGCGCTCCTGGAACCTGCGGGCCACGCCCCCTGTGCCGGCCACGCCCTCTGTGCAGGCCACGCCCCCTGTGCCGGCCACGCCCTCTGTGCAGGCCACGCCCGCTGCGCAGGCCTGTGCTGCTCCTTCTTGCAGGACCACCCCCCCTGCTCTCACCCTCTCCACAGGGCCCTCCCCTGCAGAGCCAGCTCAGCCCCTCTCCCTGCACCTCCTCCTCTGGCTGAGTCCTGGTGCTCCTCGCAGATCTCCTGATGGGGCCTCTTTCGGGCCAGGAATATTGGCCTTTCCAGAAAACTCACCTCCAGGCCAGGGACTGGGGTTGTGACCTCTTCACTCTGAATTTCTGCTTCCCCACTATTAACCCTTTAACTTTTTGCAAAACATGGTGCTTTGAGGCTTCTGCCATTCAGCTGTATATTCTCCTCTGTTGCCGCCACACTTTTCTTGTTGATTTTGCCTTCCATCTCAGAGTGTCTCATCTCACACACAGCCATCCCTAGTACACCAACCATCTTTTCTCCACCAGCTGCGTCCGGGAGAGACGAGAGCTGGGAAACTGATTAATCTGCCCACTGGCTGATCCACATCTACTCTGATTCTTCTCCAGATATCTGCTCCTTGTAGGATAATCCACCTTTCCACATGCAAACTCCGTCTTGGATGAAGTATGTGCTGAGTGGCCTTGGAATCTAAGATTCACCATAACTCTGAATCTGCATTTGACTTTCATGGCATTTCAATCACATAAATAAAGCGTTCTTCACTGCATGTACCGTGTTACATGAGAAACGCATCTCAGAGTACACAGTGGGCTCATGTGTGCATGTGAGCCATCGGCAAGTTGTGGCTGACCCTTGTTCTGGTTTAGGTAACTTCAGGTGCCTCCTCCAGACACTGTGAAATGCCTGTACAAGGTGGTGTGATATGAATACACCAGGTGGACATATTTATTTCCTTTCCAGCTGTTTATTTGCTGCTTGAGGGTAATAAATCACTCCTCTGGCACTTCACATATATGTGCATCTAAGTCAATAGATAAATGTTCCTTGCCCCAAAGAGTCCATTTTCTTACCCTATTTCTTTTTTTTTAATCTTTATTGTTGAAATTATTACTGATGTTCCTCTTTTTTCCCTCCATTACCCCCCTCCACCTGCCCCACCCCAGGCCTTTGCCACCCTATTATCTGTGTCCAAAGGTAATGCATACATGCATACAAGATCCTTGTTTAATCTCTTCCTGCCTCCCCACCCTCCTTCCCTCTGAGAATCATTAGTCTGTTCCATTTCCATGCCTCTGATTATATTTTATTCACCAGTTTATTCTGTTCATTAGTTTTCTTATTCGCTTATTTTGATTTTTAGATTCAATTATTGATAGGTATGTATTTGTTGCCATTTTGTTGTTCATATTCTTCTTCTTCTTCTTCTTCTTCTTCTTCTTCTTCTTCTTCTTCTTCTCCTTCTCCTTCTCCTTCTCCTTCTCCTTCTCCTTCTCCTTCTCCTTCTCCTTCTCCTTCTTCTTCTTGTCTTTTCTTCTTCCTCTTCTTAAAGAATACCCTTCAGCATTTCATGTAATCCTGGTTTGGTGGCGATGAACTCCTTTAGCTTTTTCTTGTCTGTGAAGCTCTTTATCTGACCTTCAATTCTGAATGATAGCTTTGCTGGGTAGATGAATCTTGGTGTAGGTCTTTGCTATTCATCACTTTGAATATTTCTTGTCATTCCCTTCTGGCCTGCATAGTTTTTGTTGAGAAATCAGCTGACGTCGTATGGGCATTCCCTTGTAGGTAACTAACGGCTTTTCTCTTGCTGCTTTTAAGATTCTCTCTTTGTTCTTAGCCCTTAGTGTCTTGGTGTGGTCCTCTTTGGATTCCTTTCATTTGGGGTTCTGTGCGCTTCCTGGACGTGTAAGTCTATTTCTTTCACCAGGTGGGTGAAGTTTTCTGTCATTATTTCTTCAGATAGGTTTTCAATATCTTGCTCTCTCTCTTCTTCTGGCACCCCCGTAATGCGAATGTTGGTACACTTGAAGTTGTCACAGAGGATCCTTACACTATCTTCACATTTTTTGGATTCTTTTTTCTTTTTGCTTTTCTGATTGGGTGTTTTTTGCTTCTTCATATTTCAAATCATTGATCTGATTCTCAGAATCCTCTACTGTTGAATCCCTGTATATTATTATTTCTTTTAGTCAGTGTATGCTTAATTTCTGACTGGTCCTTTTCCATTTTTTTGGAGGTTTCTAGAAGATTCTTGAGTAACCTTATAACCGTGGTTTTGAACTCTATATCCAGTAGTTTGCTTTCTTCCATTTCTTTCATTTGTGACATGTTTCTTTGTCTTTGCATTTTGGCTTGTTCCCTGTGTTTGTTTCTATGTATTGAGTAGAGCTGCTAAGTCTCCTTGAGTTGGTACAGTGGCCTTGTGTAGTGGGTGTCCTATTGGGCCCAGTGGCTCAGCCTTCCCAGATACCTGAGCTCTAGGTGCACCCCTTTGTGGCCTGTGAACACAGTCTTGTTGTACTTGAGACTTGATTGCTGTTGGTGTCACTGGGAGGAATTGACATCCAGACCAACTGGCTCTGAGGACCAGCTGCAACTACAGTGGAAGAACTGCTGTGCAGGAGACACCCCTATGGAGCAGGACTTGCTTCACTGGGGCTTTGGTGCTCACTGAGTCTGTCTCTTGAGTGTGTCTCTTATGGATGTGAAGAGTGGTAATCTGGTATGGTCTGAAGCTGTCCACTGGGTGTACTGGCTCTTGGGTCTCCAGGGAGGTGCAAAGTCAGCCACTGCCTGGGACCACCCAACAGGAGCTACAGAGAGATGTGCAGATTCCTCCTCTTTGTATCAGGTTTGGAAGTGCCCAGAGGAGGCCCAGCTATGAAGCAAGGCAGGCTGGTGCTGGTGCTGGTGCCGGGTCTTGGGCCTTTTATTGATAGGTTTGTGACTCCCTGACCCAACTACAGCTTGTTTGAGAGATTTTAGCCTGAGCAAGGACAGGCCCTTCATATGCAAAAGCTGCTGCAGGCAGCTTGGGTGGGGTTGTAAATTGGATGAGGTGGGGTCTTAGGGAATCACCAGGGCAGAGCAAACAGAAATGGCTGCCAGTCAGCCCTGTGACCAGAAGGTCCCAGCATAGGAACAATGATCCCTGTGAGCATTAATCCCTGGGAGAAAGCTACTCCCAAGTTCCTGCCCCAATGCCAGACCATCCAGTTCCTCCTCGTATGTGTCTGTGTTCCCAGAGGCTCGCCCTGGCACTGGAGCTCAGAGGAAGCGGGACCTTGTAAGTTCAGTTCCTGTGCCGGCCTTTTAAGAGGAACAGCTGGGTCTCCAGCAGCCTCTGTGTCACTGAGCCCCAATCTGCACTGGTTTTTACAGACGTAGTTCTCACTGCCCGTGGGGACTTCTCCCAGCTCTGGGACCCTGGACTGGGGGTATGTTGTGGGGCTGGGACCCCTTGCTCCTCCGGGCAGCCTCTGCAGAGATGATCTCCCTCCCGATTAAAAAAGCAGCCCACATGGGTGCCGGTCCAGCCTGTTCTGAGCCTCCACGTCTCCTACCAGTCTCAGTGTGCTTTCTTTACTTCTCTAGTTGTTGGACTTCAATCAGCCAGCTTTCCAGTGGTTCTGGATGATGGTGGTTCTGTATTTTAGTTGTAATTGTGATGTGGTTGTGGGAGGCGGCGAGTATAGTCATTTACCAATGCTGCCATCTTTCAATCTACCCTATTTCTTTAAGGTCACTCTGCCCATGATAATTTTTAATGAATTATATCCACTTCGTATAAGTCAATTGTACAGGTCACTGTGGTATTTGGAGTTTTAGTAAGGCTGTCTTGATAAGGTAAGGTAGGGCTTTAAATTAATTTATTTAAATTATCCCAAGGAACCGAACTCCTGAGTTTTCCTATCCTATAAAACCTGGACGATGGTAATAATAAAATAGCCCTGCTGTTGGACTTCATGGTTAAAATAACACTCTAGTTGTCAGTAATGTTAGTCAGGTCTCCCTTGGGTTTTGTGGGGGACAATAACGGGGGCCATGGGGAGACCAGAAGTCTGGGCAGAAGTGGGAGGGAATCCGGTCAGCTCATCCGGTCCAGGCCTGTTGGCCCAATGCATTCAGTCTGTGCTTTAGCCTCCAGCTTTAGGCTTAGAAAGTGTAACTGAAAAGGGAGTCTGTACCTAGCGTGTCACGAACACGTGAAGCTGAAAGGACCACGTCCCCTGCGGAAGGAGACTGGAAGTCCCGTGGGCCAGCGGTGGGTCGTTTGCGGTGGGAAGCATGTGGGTAAAACCAGGGTGTCGCTCACCCTGGAATGCACTGAAAGGGTTCTAGGAGAACCAGCTTGCTTTCAAACAGGAGGACGTATTTCCTCACCGTGCACTTCTGCTGCGGGCTGATCGATAGTGGGTTTGGAATCAATTTCACCATTGATCTGAAAGATAATCCTTTTGTGACAATCTTGTCCTGGGGTTTTTCCCATCAGAGGAGAAAATGAATGGCAGAGTGTGAGTGAGATAAGGAGAGGGGCAGGAATGGGCCGGGGAAGTGCCTGATTTTCTGTCTCAGTCTAAGCGCTCACACACCAGACCAAGGGGGCTGGTGGGAGGGGATGGAGAAGGTTTTGTTTCAGGAACTGCCCCAGCATAGCTCCAAAACTGACAGATCAGTTGTGTTTGTTTTATGTATGGAAAGTAAGAAAATGTGTGGCAGATAAAATTTGAGGGTCTGTGGTGCTTTTCCAATCAATAGTCTTACTTCAGGCTCTGCTCCTGGAGGCCAGCTGGGGGAGGAGGCGGCTGTAGGGGAGGAGGCAGCTGGGGGAGAGGTAACTAGGGGAGAGGGAAACAGTTGGGGGAGGAGGCAACTGGGGGAGGAGGCAGCTGGGGGAGAGGTAACTGCGGGGGAGGGAGACAGCTGGGGGAGGAGGCAGCTGGGGGAGAGGTAACTGGGGGGAGGGAGATAGCTAGGGGGAGGGAGATAGCTGGGGGAGGGGACAGCTGCTGGGAGGCTGCTGTGGAGAGAGGCAGCTGGGGGAAGACAGCTGGGAGAGGAGGCAGCTGGGGGAGGAGACAGCTGGGGGGGAGGAGGCAGCTGGGGGAGGAGGCAGCTTGGGGGGAGGAGACAGCTGGGGGGGAGGAGGCAGCTGGGGGAGGAGGCAGCTTGGGGGGAGGAGACAGCTGGGGGGGGGAGGTAGCTGGGGGAGGAGGCAGCTTGGGGGGAGGAGACAGCTGGGGGAGGAGGCAGCTTGGGGGGAGGCAGGTAGGGGAGGAGGTAGCTGGGGGAGGAGGTAGTTAGGGGGGAGGGAGATAGCTGGGAAGGGAGACAGCTGGGGGAGGAGGCAGCTTGGGGGGAGGAGACAGCTGGGGGAAGACAGCTGGGAGAGGAGGCAGCTGGGGGAGGAGACAGCTGGGGGGAGGAGGCAGCTGGGGGAGGAGGCAGCTTGGGGGGAGGAGACAGCTGGGGGCGGAGGCAGCTTGGGGGGAGGCAGGTAGGGGAGGAGGTAGCTGGGGGAGGAGGCAGCTTGGGGGGAGGAGACAGCTGGGGGAGGAGGCAGCTGGCGGGGGAGGGAGATAGCTGGGAAGGGAGGCAGCTGGGGGAGGAGGCAGCTGGGGAAGCAGGGCCCTGGGCTGATGGTTTACGCTGTGCAGGCTGTGAAACAAATCAGGATTTCCACAGTGGCTCGGGGGTACACAGGAGACCGCAGGGAGCATTGAGAACATGCGGGGCCATTCTTGCCGAGGCGGGATGAAGATGGATTTGCCTTTTCGTGCCCTGATGGATTGGAGCAGGCGGCCTCCATGTTCAGGAGCAGCTCTGCAGCCTTCCCATGAGCAGAGGAAAGGCCATGCTGGTCAGACAGGTGCCTGCTGAGCGGGAGGGGAGGGGGGTTGGGGGGGGAGCGCCCTCCTGTCACACATCACCTGCCTGTGGGTCAGATCAGGGCGGGGCGGCGTGGGCCCCCTCGCAGCCTCCGCCTGGATCCTCACGCAGGAGGGACCTGGACTTTTCCTCTGAGGGCCTCCTTGCGCCCCGTGGAGGCTCTGTCCTCTGAGACGCGCTGCCCCGGTGCCCTGCGGTGGTTCTCGCCGCCGTCGCCTCCTCCTGGGCCCTGTGGGAGGTGACAGCCGTCTTCCTCCGTGGATGTCACATGTGGTGCTTCCCGTGGCCGTGGCCGTGGCCATGGGCGCTCGTCAGCCTTTCTCTTTCTGTCCTGATTTCGACGTCAGTTCGTTTCTGTCCTTTCCGTGCGTTCAGCAAAGGGGATGTTCTCGCTGTTGTTCGGCAGCGGCACGGGAGCAAGGTCCCCAGGCATTTTCTGTGGGGACCACGGAGCACATAGCTGTGGCCTCGTGGGCCACAGGGTGCCTGTCCCAGCCACTCACTCAGCTGTCCCCAGCGCTACAGACCGGCAGACGGGTGGCCAGGCTTCCAACCAAACCGGCTCCCAGCAGCAGGGGCCGCTGGTCGGGTGCAGGCCGCTGTGTGCTCACCCTGACCGGGAAGAAAGCGGAGGAAATAACGAAGGAGCGCTCGGCTCATGCTCTCCGGGGATTAAGGTGGAGAGAGAGCTCGTCCATCTGATGCTGTCCAGCAGAAACGCCCGCGGGGCAATGGGGCGATAAACACACATATGTAACACCTTCATCAATAAAGAAAACAGAAAAGACTCCCGCAGAGACCGCAGGCCCCTGCCAGGTGTCTCCACCACCTTCCAGTTCACAGCCGAGAACGCCTCCCTCAGCCTCCTTACACAGACAGGCCATTGCCCCGAGCCGGCCCCCGTGCGTTCCCGAGCAGCACCCGCCAGCGAAGAGCCAGCTCTCTGTTACTTTGGAAACTAGATCTGACTTAGCAGCAGCGCCTCCTGCGGGGCAGGGAGAGCTCCCAGTCACAGGAAGGCCTTCCCTGCTGCAGGCTCCACCCAGCAGGGGGCGGGCAGGAGGCAGCTGAGCATGCTTCTCTTTCAGCGATGTTCCTCTCTCTGTCCCTCTCCTGTCCTCTCTCTAAAATCAATAAAGATATTTTTTAAAGAGAAGTTAGTGCACCTGTTCCAGAAAGGTACACAGACATGTCCAAGCGGCTTCCTGATGGCAGCCAGGCTGGAGCATGCGCAGCCCAGGAAGGAAAGAACGGGGGAAAGTTCTGTGGCTCCAGCGTGGCCTGGGTAAGGATTCTGTAATTGAAGGGTAAAAGGAACTCCTGATATGTAAGTGGTTGAATTTCAAAAAGTAAGTTGCCCGGCTGGCGTTGCTCCGTGGTTGAGCCTCAACCCATGAACCCGGAGGTCATGGTTCAATTCCCGATCATGGCACATGCCCAGGTTGCAGGCTTGGTCCACAGTAGGGATGGCATGCAAGAGGCAGCCGATCAATGCTTCTCCCTCTGTCTCCTTCTATTCTCTACAATAAATTCTAAAAACAATTTATTTTTAAAAAGAGTTGAGTGAAAGAAGCTAACCAGGAGAAAGTGTGTATCCTCTGCTTCCATTTCTGTGAAATTGAAGAAGAATTGATTTCCAGTGATGGAAGTCAGGAGGGTGGTCGCCGCTGAGGGTGGTCGCCGCTGAGCTGGGAAGGGCCACGGGAAGCTTGGGGTGATGGAAGCATTCTTGTTTTTAATGGAGAAAAGCTCATAAATACCCTCTCTAATAAAATGCTGCATTTCTGCACGCAAGAAACACTTTGACAGGTGATTTCTACATTGTCAGGCAACTGATGGTTATGGTAGAAATATCTGACGACCTTCTCACTTAGAAACTGAACATCAGACTAGCAGTGCTCATGTTAATAACTCCCTTTTACTTCTCGGTCTGGGCTGGGTTCCGTGGTGTGTACATGTGTAAAAGATCATTCAGCTGATCCTTGCTTTTTTCCCTCCTCAGTGTCTGTGTTGCACTCTTTATGGAAATTCTAGAGGCCCAGTGCACAAAATTCGTGCACGGGGATGTGTGTCCCTCAGCCCAGCCTGCACCCTCTCCAATCTGAGACCCCTTGGGGGATGTCCGACTACCCGTTTAGGCTCAGTCCCAGCCTGCATCCCTCTCACAATCCAGGACTGCTGGCTCCCAACTGCTCACCTGCCTGCCTTCCTGATTGCCCCTAACCGCTTCTGCCTGCCAGCCTGATCACCCCCTAACCACTCCCCTGCCAGCCTGATTGCCCCTAACTGCCCTCCCCTACAGGCCTTGTCCCCCCCAACTGCCCTCCCCTGCAGGCCTGGTCACCCCTAACTGCCCTCCCCTGCAGGCCTAGTCCCCCCCAACTTCCCTTCTCTGCTGGCTTGGTCACCCCTAACTGCCCTCCCCTGCAGGGTTGATCGCCCCCAACTGCCCTCCCTTGTAGGCCTGGTCCCTCCCAACTGCTCTCCCCTGCTGGCCATCTTGTGGTGGCCATCTTGTGTCCACATGGGGGCAGGATCTTTAACCACATGGGGGCAGCCATCTTGTGTGTTGGAGTGATGGTCAATCTGCATATTACTCTTTTATTAGATAGGATTTAAAATTTGATTTAATCTACTACCAAATTGTGGTAAATACAAAGGAAATACCTTCCTTTAATAATCATTACCCTTCACTCAATAGACATGTTTAACAAGAAAAATAACGACACATTTCTCTTTTTTTAAAAAAACTTAATTGTTGAAAGTATTACATATGTCCCCTCTTTTCTCCCATTGACCCCTTCTAGTCTGCCCCCGCCCCCCACCCCAGACATCCACCACACTATTGTCTGTGCCCGTGGGTCGTGCATATTTGCATACAAGTTCATTGGTTGATCTCTTCCCACCCACTCCCACCCCCACCTCCCACCCCACCCCCTTCTCTCTGAGATTTGACCGTCTGTTCCAGACTTCTGCGTCTGGATCTATTTAATGACATATTTCATATCTGCAGCCAGCTTTGGCATATTGAATCATAAGTGTGAAACATTATGAGTCACAGAGTACTTGTGGAAAAGCAAGCAAGAAAAAAAAACAGTTTAGATTGTTTAAGAACCTCTTAAGGTGCCGTTTTTGTGGAGAAATGTCTGTAGTCTTCACTCCTTGATGTCTTTGTCTCATTATTCTGATCAGTCCTAGCAATTAAATTAATAATTTTTCCCAAAATACATCTGAGGTTTCACAACCAATGTCTCCGAAAGAATGAAGGTATTTTGGAGTACGTTAAAGGTTAGACATTTTAGGACTTGATTGTGGCACTAGTAGATAAACACTGACGAATGAGCTCCTTTTACTTTTACTTGAAATATAAACCCCTCTGCAAATGTTTGATTTATGAACACTAACATCTGTAATTCGGATGGGACCCCTTCCTTCACGGCGGGACTTAGGGTGCGGGAGAGCTCTGCTGTGGGTACCAGCAAATGCCCGACCTAACTCCCTCCCCTTCGATCTTTTTAAAAATGATTTTTTCTTACTTTTGGGTTAACATCGAAATTATATTTCAAAGTGGTACTTTTATATTATTCGAATAGAGCAGCACCAAAGATATAAAAAACGTAATTCCATATTATTAGAGTTCAACCCTAAGAAAAAAATGCAAGTTGTTATGTTTTAAACTTAAAAACTAGTTGCCAGCTTTTTAGGGTAATTTAATGGTGAGCACCGTTTTGCTGCTGCCGTGCAGTGTGTAACTGCTGGGTTCCCTGCCCCTTGCCGGAGGGGCCCTCACACAGGGGGGACAGCAGGGAGGCCGCTGAGGACCGGGCCAGACCGCAGGGAGGCGGGGGCGTGTTCCCACACGGCGTCGGTGGCGTCCCGTCCAGGAGTCTCAGGAGCAGCTCAGGCTTGGGCCCTGCATAGTTTAGAATTAATTTCACAAACGAGTGGGAAGTGGGCATTTCACAGCCAACTAAGTGAACGTGGATGACATGTTAATTTTTGTTTACTGGATTCCCCCTAAGGAGCCAAGTTAGTGGGCTAGTCTATGTCAGCTGATTACCAGGGACGTGATACATTTTTTGTTATAGACTACATAGAGTGATCAATAGCCTTTGAAGCATAAAAATATATTGCGTTAGAATAAAATTCAGAAGAGATATTCTTCAAAGAGAAAGAGGAAGGATGTAAACTTTCCAGCTGTTAAAATTGAACTTATTTGTGTATTTTTAAAATGAATAATAGTGGGAACCATACCAGATCCCACTGGGTCTGTTTAAAAGATGGTAACAAATATATGTGGAATTTTCCGTCTTTGCAATGTAGCAGAACTAAACTTCTCATAATTATTTACAGTTAAGCTAACACAGCGTAGATGTCTACTCAAAATATGCATTTTCTCAGAATCTTTTTAAAAATATTTGGCAAAAAGGTTGAAGATTACTGTTGCTTTCATCTTTGCTTGCTTAGGATAAAGGCAGAAACAAAATCAACATCAGAGCTTTTGAATGTTTATGAAAACTTTCCTTTCTGTGCTGAAAGCCATTCCGGTCCCTGCTGCCCAGAGGTCTGCCCCCCGTAGCTGTGCCCTGGGTGTGACCCCTGGGGTTCAGCCGGACGCCCCTCCCCTTGGCTCCCTCCGTCTCACCCTTTATAGCCTCACTGTCTACTCCTGTCTGGCCCCGGGGACCTGCCCGGGGCACAGATCCAGTCGGTCCACAGTAGACCCTCTGCACACGTCCGCTCCACTCCACGGAGCTGTCCTGTGAGGGCTCCTCACACACACACACTGATCCCGGGGTCAGAGATGGGAATCTAGGAGTCAGGTCTGTAAATGGGGTGGGGAGAGGATGGTTTTCGTTCTTGCTAGATTGTTTCCCAGATTTGCAACATGCCACCAAGTGCCACCCCGTCATGGGGACCCACTGTTGGTTGCACCTTGTCACTGATTCGGGAACTTAGAACTTCCCTTTCCTTTCGGACCCAGCTAGAGGTTCTGAAAGGCATGCCCTCGCTGGCCCAGGGCGCGCTGGCCTGCGACTGCCTCTGGCCCTTCTGCCTTCACCTGCGCACCTGTGCTTCCTCCTCCTTCAGAGCCACCTGGTTCGGCTCCTGGGTTCGCCCTCCACGTTCAGCCTGCGGGGTTCGTGTGCCGGGCAGCGCTCCCGCCCAGGATGGCTCACGCTTCTCAGCGCCCTGCCCCAGGAGCCGCTCAGCGCACCGCCCGCACTGGGCGAGGGCTCCAGGGTCACGGCCCGCGGGTTTGGTCGGGGGAAGACTGTAACAGTCTTGGTCCTCTTGTACTCTTTTTTTTTTTTAATTGCTTATTTTTTTTTTGCCATAACTATTTTTTTTATTGTTTGAAGTATTACAAATAGTAGTACATATGTCTCCTTTTTTTTTTTCCCCATTGACCTCCCCCCCGGCCTCCCCTACCCCCCAGTACATGCCTTTACCTGCCCCCCCAGTGTCTTGTATCCATTGGTTATGCTTATATGCATGAGTGCAAGTCCTTCGTTTGATCTCTTACAGCCCCCACCCCAACCTCCTCTGCCTTCCCTCTGTAGTTTGACAGTCTGTTCAATGCTTCTTTGCCTCTGTAGCTCTTTTTTCCCCATTTCTTACCTTTAAAAAATCTTGCCTCTGCAGACTAGAAATAAACATATAATAACAAAAAATGTTTGAGTCCCCGTTTCAATGTCAAACAGTTCCTTATGTGTACATGTCAGCAATGATATCTGGATGTTGGGCACATGGTGGCAATGCAGGTCCGACCCTCTCTGGTTTGGTCCTGGGCAACCTGCCGCGACGCACAGCTGCTGACTGCTAGCATTGCAAGGCGTCATCAGCGTCTCCCATCTCTGGACTGTTTCTCCTCTTGTCTTCGTGGTTGGAGCATTCCTCCGTGTTGCAGGAATCCACATGGTCTTGGAGTTGTTTTCTGAAAATATACAAACATATTCTCGACCAAAAGTTAATAAAGGAATCTTTTCTATATAATTGATTTGGGATCCTTTTTATTTTTGCCCAAACGATTTTCCTTTCTCTTATACTCTTACAGTCCACACCTAGGTTCATTTTCTTTATATATTAACCAGATTGAAAGCAATCATTTTTATTTTGAATTTTTCTCTTTTCATGTCTCATACTTCTCATACTTTTGAGTATGTTTTTAAAAAAATTGTTCCCGTTTACATAAAGCTGTGCGTTGTGGTTGAAGAGAACGAACATATTTGCTTGGGTTTGTTCCCCCATCATGTAACCGCATCTCCAGTTGGAGTCCTAATTCCCAGGGCAGAGCACAAACCACATTTCTTTGGGTGACGTCGTTTTGTTTCCGAGTAGATGCTACAGGTGTTGGAACCAGGCAGAGGATGATCAGTCCTTCAAACATTCAGACGATGTCTCCATTGGGCCAAAATTGCTCTGGAGGGACCCTCCCTAAACCAGCAAGCTGCTCAGCTGCAGACCCCAAAGGGCAGAAACATGAGCGATGAACCAAATTGACCTCAGAGCAGAGTCTCTTGGACTTGCCAGGAAATGTATTCCTAAACGAATGCGGGGCTAAACATCCATCGGGGGTAATGTCAGCCTGCTTACTCCACGGAGCTGCCGCGAGAACTAAGTGAGACCCAGTTGTGAAAACTCTTCGTAAACTGTGAAACTTTCATAGAGATGTTTGCTATTATTGGAGCCTCATCTGAATTTTCCTCTTATCATGTTTTTTTAACCTCATGAAAACTCTTTCTAGCAGTTCGGTGGATCCGAATTAGAATGTGGGTCAAAAAAACCAACATCGCTAATTATTACTACAAAGGGAATGGAGCACTGTACTTACTCATTTCACACTTTTTTGTAATTGTCAAAAGTGTTATCTTGCATTGCAGAAACGTTTAAAGTTGCTGCTGAATTTGCTTACCTAAAGTTTAACTTAATCCTTGATGTGTTGACTATTTCCTGGTAAGCTCCTTTGCCCTCATCTTATTGATTGTGAAGGAAAAAAGTGCTTATATTTTGCCAAAACCGGTTTGGCTCAATGGATAGAGCGTCGGCCTGCGGACTGAAGGGTCCCGGGTTCGATTCTGGTCAAGGGCATGTACCTTGGTCACGGGCACATCTCCAGTAGGAGGTGTGCAGGAGGCAGCTGATCGATGTTTCTCTCTCATCGATGTTTCTAGCTCTCTATCCCTCTCCCTTCCTCTCTGTAAAAAATCAATAAAATATATTTTTTTAAAAAAAGTGCTTATATTTTAGGTGATATTTGGTATTAGGGCTTTAGGGTACACAGAAGAGATACACTTTAACCCAGTGAGATGTTTCTTTCCATCCTTGGTGTCTTCACAATAACAATGGAACACTGCATCCTTCTACATGTGAGCGCTGAGTCACGCTCACCTCCGTGTCCCTGGCCCTCGGTGAAGCTTTCTCACGACCACAGAGAGTTGTCAGCCCCATTCTCTCCAGCACAGCCCACGTGAGGGCCTTTACAGTCCAGCTAGGCTCCACTCAGAGGCCTGCCCTCCAGGTCCTGCCATCACCTGTCTGACGCCCTCCGACCTGGTGGCTGTGTCCCCAACTGGCTCTAAGCTGAGAGGCTAGTTTATGTGCACGGTGGGAGGGGAGGAGCCCAGGGCCCAGCCATTCCATAGGGCCAGGCTGGGCCTCGCCGGCCCAGGGCGTGCTCCCATCCGCTCTGCGCCTGCGGGTCACCGTGTTGTTTGTTTCTCAGAGCGCTGCTTAAAGCTGAGGTCCATGGGGTATTATCTGACCTTTAAATGTTCAGACGATGCCTCTCTTGGGCCAAAATTGCTCTGGATGGACCCCTCCCTAAATCAGCAAGCTACTAGGCTACAGACCCCAAAGGGCAGAAACATGAGCAATGAACCAAATGTTTGTTTCAGAGCAGAATCTCGAGGACTTGCCCAAGTTATGCCTTCATTGTCTGCCTGACTCTTCCCCGCCTTGGCTCACAGTGTGCGCCTCAGTGACACTGACTTGGGGGGAACCCCGTCAGGACCCTGCACCGGAGACCCAGGTGGGCGTGGGAGGCAGTGAGAGACCAGTGGGTGCTTTGAAATGTGTTGTCCCTGCTGCCTGTTCTCTACCTGATTGGTTCATCCTATATAATAAAAGGCTAATATGCAAATCAACTGAACGAACAGCCAGCTGAACGACCGGTCGCTATGACGTGCACTGACCACAAGGGGCAGACGCTCAATGCAGGAGCTGCCCCCGCCTGCAGGCCCCAGGCCAGCCAAGGTGGGTGCCAGTGGGGCCCCCGATTGCCCCACCGGTTGCCCTGCAGGTTGGCCCTGATCGCCAGCCAGGCTTAGGGACCCTGCCCGTGCATGAATTTCGTTCACCGGGCCTCTAGTTTGCTTATAAAAAACAAAGAGGGGCTGGCTTTGCAGGTGGATTAAGGTGCGGTCAACTTGGAATTCAGATCTTTACTCCGACTTTTCACTCAGTAGATTGATCAGCAGGTATTTTGAAATTTTATATCAGATATTTTCTTTTGGAAAATTATTCTTTTTTTTTAAAATTTTTTTTAATATATTTTATTGATTTTTTACAGAGAGGAAGGAAGAGGGATAGATAGTCAGAAACATCGATGAGAGAGAAACATCGATCAGCTGCCTCTTGCACACCTCCTACTGGGGATGTGCCCGCAACCAAGTTACATGCCTTTGACCGGAATCGAACCTGGGACCTTTCAGTCCGCAGGCCGACGCTCTATCCACTGAGCCAAACCGGTTTTGGCTGGAAAATTATTCTGAATGGTGGTTTTGTGCTTTCAGAAGGTTAATATTATTTTAAAAATATATTGCTATTAGGCACAGACAGCAAAGGTCTTCTTTTTCTCTGTGTGGAGGACAAATGCCGTAAGGAGTATGTATTGCCCTGACCGGTTTGGCTCAGTGGACAGAGCATCAGCCTGCGGACTGAAAGGTCCCAGGTTCGATTCCGGTCAAGGACATGTACCTTGGTTGTGGGCACATCCCCAGTAGGGGGGTGTGCAGGAGGCAGCTAATCAATGTTTCTCTCTCATTGATGTTTCTAACTCTCTATCCCTCTCCCTTCCTCTCTGTAAAAAAATCAATTATATATATATAAATTTTTTTTTTTTTTTAAAAAGGAGCATGTATTACTTTGCTAACGGGCCTGGATCCAGTGTCCTCTCCTCCACTCCCCCCACCCCCCGAATGTGGTGACTTCCCATTGTCATAGGAAACTGTTGTTCTTAAAAAGCCTAGTTTCTGTTTCTTGCTAGTTGAGTTGTAGTAGCTGCTATCATGTGGGGAATATTACCTTTCCGTCATCTTAGCCCTACTAAGGACATCTCCATCCCTCACCTTAAGTTATTGTCTCATTCACCTAAGTCAGAAATATCACTTGGCCTTTTTCTCAGCAAAACTCATTTAGCTCAGATAAATTCATCTTGCTACAGCATTTTTTTTTTCCAGGGAAACATGAAAAATTTCTATTTATTTATGGTATTGAGAGCCCGCGTTATGAGAGCGATGTCTAATCTCCTTGCAACATAGATAATTACAATTTTCCTCCCTTTTTTTCTGCATGATAATTCAAGTGAGGGTTTCGCTTGGCTTATCCAGATGGCTGTGTTTCTGCGCTTCTCCATCAGACACGCCATTGTGTCATTTTCAAGGAGGTTTATTTTGAAATCCTTAAAGACAAACCACCATCACCCCGGTTGATTATCCATTATGCTTATATGTAATTACATGTTATGCATGTGTAATAATGATCAGGTCAGCCTGTCCTTCGCATGATGATAATGCGTGGAAGGTTTGCTCTGATTATTGATAGCAGATTCCATTGTTCTGTGGGGGAAGGGCCACCGTTGGCTCCTGGCCCTGTGCTTCCATTTTTCATAGTTGCCACCAGATGAAAAAGCAATGCTGGTGTCGATGCCCGCAAACCCGGGACCGTAGAGTTCCGCGGATGCTCCCGGATGCTCACTTCACGTTTCCGTTAAATGTCCCTCTTTACTAAGGTGGTGCAAGGAGTACCTCCCATCCTGCTCCCCTTGGGCCCGGGTGCTCTGGCTCAGTGTCACCCTGTCCGGGTTACCGGTACGTGACCGTAGGCACGCGAGGTTGGTGCCAGGAGTGTGTCTGCAGCCCCGCGCGGCCACAGCGCCTGTCCCGGGCATCAAGCCCTCAGCAGAGGCCCATGGAAGCCCCTTCATTCCATACATCATCAAGGACAGGTCCTTTCCTCTCAGCCTCCCACAGCTCCGGTACATCCGGCCATTCTTCTCCCTCAGACACACCTGATCCTCACAGAGCCAGCCCTGCTGCTTCAGGGAAAGGCAGCCGTGTATTAGATTAGGAACCTGTTCGCCTCCTGATATTAGATTTCACATGTGAGGCCGTAACATGAGAATGCGGCCCGCAGCCCCTCGGGGGCACCCAGGCCCCTGGCTGACTCCCCTGAACGCAGCGGGGAAAGGATGGCAGGGGCGTCTTTCCCTCCTGAGACTCCCGGACACGGCTCGCCACCGGGTCACGGCGACGGCGACCGTGTTACTCAGGCGCTGAGTCCCTGGTTTAATAGACAGTGTCCTCCATCGCGGGCACGCATGCCCCCTCCTCGCACATCTGAAGGCAGACTTCTCACGGCCACAGCAGCACAGCTCGGCGGTGCCCCGGGCTGCATCGGTGGCTAAAGGAAACGCCTTCGAAGGGGACCACCTCCTTTCAGCAGCGCCCCCTGCAAAGCAACGGCCTCTGGCAGCTGAGACCAGGGTATGACCACGTCTGAGCTGCTTAACCATGCTTCTTTCCAGACGCGGTACTTCGCAGTATTCTAATGTCCCCCAAATTCGCATCTCCTTAATCTTGTGTACTGAATTTACTTTTGACTTGCCCCCCATCACCAGAGGGTAGGGATTCAGGCTCACGGGGTGTGAGCACCATGTCCTCCGTTCAGTCCCAGGTGACCGTAGGTTAGTTAGCCGCTCACCCTCCTAAACCAGCTTCTGCTTCTGTGCTCTGGGAGAGGAGAGCAACACTGCGATGATGCGGTTGCTGTGATAACTACATGACAAAGCTATGGATGCTCAGCGTGTTCCCCCCGGAATGAGGCCACCCAAGTGACTGCTAACATTTACTGAGCGTTGTTCTGTCTTGTTATTCATACTGCACACAGAGTATTGCTAATAGAAAATGAGAGACGGGTGGAATTTTGATAAGCTGGGAAAATGATTCTGTGAACACCAATGCCCGGCGCTCAACGTGGCTCTCAGGAAACTTGGAGTAAATATTGATGGAAAAATGAATGGAGTCAGGAATTTTCAGGAATTTGGAATCGGTGTGCTGAGCACAGAAGAATTGAATGCAGCCCTGGTGAAGGGGAAATTTAATGCGTCAGGGAAATGAATTCATTTGGTCAAACAATCAGCAGTTTTAGGTGTGCTGACATATTTATTGTGAGTGAGTATTAATTTATTTCAGTGTATTCCCTGGGCTAAACATGGTTATGTAATTAGTATCTGATAAAAATAAAATGCAATTTCTATTACAGTTTAATAACAGCATTTATTTTGTGGGCCCTGAAAAGTTAAATAATTTAGACCAGTGGTCGGCAAACTCATTAGTCAGCAGAGCCAAATATCAACAGTACAACGATTGAAATTTCTTTTGAGAGCCAAATTTTTTACACTTAAACTATATAGGTAGGTACATTGTTATTACCTTAATTAGGGTACTCCTAAGCTGGCCTTTGCTAAAAACTCAAGGGGCCAAAGAGCCGCATGTGGCTCGCGAGCCGCAGTTTGCCGACCACTGATTGAGACAATATTCTGGCAATGCTTTTATAACAGATGCCCCATCTTTGTCAAGTGGCTGGTTTTCTTTTCTGAATCATTTAGTGAAGGTGAATATAATGATAGCCAAATGGAAATTAGCTCCATTGTTACCTGTGACTCACTTTCTGACTCCGGGGTCCAGAAGCAAGTGGTGTTACCCTGAAGATTTTTGCCTGGTGACCTTTTCACAAATACTGTCCCTCAGCAGGACCGTCTGTGTCTAAACTCTCTCAGGGGCTGGGCAGGAGTCCACGGAGTAATGCCCTCAGCAGCTGACGTTGCTGACTCACTAATCACAGAGGGAGTATTTGCGTGTGGGGTGTGAGTTCTCTGTCCGCAGGCATCCCCACGTCACTCAGCTACAGCCCGCCAAATGCTGTGACCAGGCCGTGTCTACGGATTGCAGAATACGGAGGGAGGGCTCCATGTCCATGTGGCTTTTCTGAGGTTGTTCCTTTTTATTTTTAAATTATTTTCCTTGCTTTGGAGCAGTGGTTCTCAACCTTCCTGATGCCGCGACCCTTTAATACAGTTCCTCATGTGGTGGTGACCCCCAACCATCAAATTATTTTCGTTGCTACTTCATAACTGTAATTTTGCTACTGTTATGGATTGTAATGTAAATATCTGTGTTTTCCGATGGTCTTAGGCTCTACAGCAGCGGTCGCGACCCACAGGTTGAGAACCGCTAGCAGGGTCGCCTAAGACCATGGGAAAACACAGATATTTACATTACGATTCATCACAGCAGCAAAATTACAGTTATGAAGTAGCAACGAAAATAATTTTATGGCTGGGGGTCCCCACCACATGAGGAACTGTATGAAAGGGTCGCGGCATTAGGAAGGTTGAGAACCACTGCTTTAGAGGGTCACTTGCTTAGCTGACAGCTCTTTTCATTTGAGTGTGGAACCTTTGTGTGTGCTCAGAGAGTGTGGGGAGCGGGGTGACCCTTTGGAATGGCCGCCCCCCCGGGAGAGAGAAGGAGGTTCTGAGTGCATGAGCGCCCCCAGGTGCACACGTGCATTTTGGGAATAATTGTGGGATTTGTCAGGGAAACACCCCTGTGGTGTTTAGGGGAGGCCTCCCGGGAATAGACTTGTTCTCTTCCCAGCAGCCGAGCTCCTTGGGGTAGAAAGTTCTTTTTCTCCCCCCGCGGGATGGGGCAGGTAGGGGTCGGTGTGTGTTTTTGTGGGAGGAGAGGGACCCCCGGAGCTAGGAATCAGTCCACAAAGGGTTTCTCAGTTTTCCTGTGTGCTGCCTCTTCTTGCTGGTTACCTCAAAGGCCGACTGAACCCCGAGGCTCTCCGCATTTCCCCCCATAGAGTGGCCACGTTTCCATAGGGGCTAACATCACACACAGGTGAGAAGATAGCGCAGTAACAGTTTAAAGCAGGCATCCTCAAACTACGGCCCGCGGGCCACATGCGGCCCGCCGAGGACATGTATCCGGCCCGCCTGGTGCCGCTGCCTGTCCTGCTTAGCAGCGGACGCGTCCCGGGCCCGCAGTGCGCATAGGAATTTGTTCATAGTTTTTTTTTTAAACTACAGTCCGGCCCTCCCACGGTCTGAGGGACAGTGAACTGGCCCCTGTTTAAAAAGTCTGAGGCCCCCTGGTTTAAAGGATGAGTATTCTTGCTGCGGCATTTCAGTTTGGAGATCTGTAAGGTGCCATTGAAACCAGTCTGTGAGCTGTGGAGGCCTCCTGGGCACCCAGCTCTACAGTCACCTCGGGTGGGATCCAGAAGCTCCAATAAACACAAACCCGGGTCCATCACATCCTTCATTAAAATGCAAAGCGAAGGGAGTTTAAGAGCTCTGGCTCTGGCTTTGGGAGGGATCAAAGCAGGGCAGACATTGTCATGCAAATTTCAACTTGAACTTGGTCCTGGCCATGGATTTCTATTCATAACTCGCTTTTCTTGTAGGGACCCTGGGGCTGTCTACATGGCAGGGTGAGTGTGGAACCGGAGATGCAGGGTCCCTAGTCAGGGCATGTTATCCTCGGGATCGTTAATTCCTGAAACTAGAACAGCCACGGCATAGAGAATGTGTCCGCTCTGATGTGTTTGGAGTCATGTGGACATGCATTTTCATCCCATTGAATTTCATTTTACCTTTCAAAATACGTAGGGCCATTTTTTTTTTTTTACCAGTTTAAGCTCTTTGAAACAGTGAGGACTTCGTAGCCGGCAGGATGGTCCTGCAAGGCCCACTTTACAAGAGTCATCTTGGAGCCCCTCTGCGTCTGTCTCCCTCCAGATTGCTGCGCGATGTGTGAAATGCTTAATAATGGCATCAAAGAGATTTACATGTTTGTTTATGTTTTACACATAAGGGATTTAACCACAGGGAATTTAAATGACTTGACTAAAGGGGTTAGCACTCTCTGCTTAGGAATAAACAACTCAATTTTCTATGTAGGTCTGTGTACATTCTTTGCTTTGACAGCCCTTTGTGAGCAAGGGCATCTGCTCAGGGCTCCGGAGCCAGGGCTGGCCTCCCCTGGGTTTTTCTGGCCAATCCCTGCATCACAGCCTGGCCGGCCCTGGCAGAACTGAGCAAATTGGATGAAAAAGAGCAAATTGGATGAAAAAGAACAGGTAGTTCTGGGTAACTTATTTCCTTTGCCGTCCCCAACTCTGTAAGTTGGAAAAACCAATTAAACCCAAGTTTAATAATTATCTTTGTCTATGAAGATCTGCAAATTGTTATGTACGTTCCTCAGCAAGATTGGCTTCCTTTTCTTCTTTGGACCATGGCATTGGCGAGTTAGGCATTTAGTATCCGTCTCCACGTTCTCATTAATTCCCACAGAAAGGCCTCGAACATTTTACTGTCCATCCTGAGTTAAATAATCTTTCAGAACCTCTCCTCAAAAGCAAATCACTTATAAATGAATCTAACCATCTCCTTGGCCCTTCACTTAACCTCTCCCATCTCAGACGCTTGATATTCTTTTGGGAAAAGGAAGTCAAATCTGTATTAGTCTCCTTCCTCTTTTTCATACATTTAATCTCCTTATTAGCCTTTGGGTCGGTGTCCTCACTTCTGGTGACACCTGTCCAGAGCCCGATGGGGGTGTTTGGCTCTCCCGGGGAGAGCCGTTCCTGGAACTTCCTTCCTTGTACCCGAGGAGCACACAGTCAGAGTCCTCTCAGCCCAACAGGTGCGCGTGGTGCCCCACTGTGTGCTCAGCCCTGCAGCTGAGTGATGCGCGTCGCAGATCTTGTGGAGGGGAGGGCTCCGGAGAAATCAGAAAGGCCCCAGTCGTCTAGCCAGAGGCTCAGGGTCATGACCTTGCTGGTGGTCACCTTTCTCTTGGCGATATGGAAGCTCCCAGCTATCAGGTGAGTGGAGCCCCAAGGCCTCTATGGAAAAGGGGCCTCCCCTACTGGCCTCACTTTACTTATTGGCTAACACAACACCATGGACCTTCTCAGACACACACAACCTTTCCCGGCCCCCTCCGGACACGCACTGTGGGCACCCTAGGGGTTTTCCGTTTTTCTCTGTCATCATGGTCACCATCATGCCGCAGGAACTGTCACCCAGGACTAGCTTTGGCAGTAGCTAAATTCCTCCCAGTTCCAAGGCCCTCCTTGGAGTCACTCCGCACTGTCCAAGCGCCCTCCAGGGTGATGGTTCCGGCCTCCGGAGGTGCAGGGTGTCCCGCGGACCCTCAGACACTCCAGCCTCGGAAGCCCGCCCCACGCATACCTGATATGTGTTAAAGGACGTGTGTCGTACGGAGGACATTGTCTACCAATAACTGTCAGTTTCCTGATGGGTTGTCCTTGATTTATGCAGCAGGCTTACGGAGACTGTGATGTGGGCTATTGCTGATCCGGGGAGGTAGTGAGTGTCTATAGACACTCAGGTATGGCATTCCCTTAAGGAGCTTAGAGAAGAAAGACATGTAAACCAACAGTTACAACATAAGCCAGATAACTCTGTGTGTGTGTGCGCGTGCGCGCGTGTGTGTGCGTGTGTGTGCGTGTGTGTGTGTGTGAATGTGTGCGTGTGTGTGTGAATGTGTGCGCGTGTGTGTGTGTGCGTGTGTGTGAATGTGTGCGTGTGTGTGTGTGAATGTGTGCGCGCGTGTGTGCGTGTGTGCGTGTGTGTGCGTGTGTGTGTGTGCGTGTGTGTATGTGTGTGTGCGTGTGTGTGTGCGTGTGTGTGTGTGTGTGCGCGCGCGCGTGTGCGTGCGTGCGTGTGTGTGTGCGTGCGTGCGTGTGCGTGCGTGCGTGTGTGTGTGTGTGTGTGCGTGTGTGTGTGTGTGTGTGTGTGTGTGCGTTTTGCCCAGACAAGGAGGTGGGAACTTGGTCTTGAAGGAACCTGGGCATTTGCTAGGCCTGGCCGACCAAAGAGTCCAAAGGGCGCTCCAGGTGGAGGAACCGGCAAGCGTGGTGTCAGCCTTGAAACTTAGCGAGAGGTTGGCTGGACTTGACGTCACAGGATGGGAGGAGCGGGCGGGCGCGCAGGGCGGATGGCTTGGCAGGGAGGACGGGCGTTGGTTCCAGATGCAGGACGGCAGGAGCTTCGGGGAAGGCCCTGGGCAGAGGCAGAGCCTGGGAGGAGGCCGGAACCATGCAGCTCGTGCGGAGCACCCTGAGCGGCAGGCAGGCGGGGGCAGACCTCTGGCGGAGCAGAAAGCTGAGGTCCACCCGCAGGACCCCTATGGGGAAGGGATGCTGAGGAAACACCCAGGCGGGCACGGAGGAGTAGGGAAGGGCGAGGTTGGGATCAGCCCGGCCGGTCTCGGGTCTGGAGAAGCGTGTGACTGTGAGCAGCTCATCACTCACTCCCGGGTGAGGAAGCGGGAGGGCTTTGGAGTCAGGAAGGGGCGGTGCAGGCGCAGGCGTGCTGCAGAGGGCTGACGGGCGGGGTGGGGGGGGCCTTCTGCAGGGGAGTCAGCTTGCTGGGTGCGAGCTGAGGCCGGGGCGCTTTTATTCTCAGGGCATTTCACTTCTCCGTCAGCCTTGGCCTTTTACAGCTTAAGTTCACTGACTTTTAGTAAAGTGTGTTTTCCTTTTACGAAGAAATAGAAGACATAAATTAGATTTAAATGTGGGGTTTGGGGAGATAAAATGGCTCTTAGGAATTCTGCATTTTGATGAGATGAGTTTAAATGAAAGGAATGCAATCAAATGAGCAGCCCTTAAAATGCACTATGTGTAAAAAATCAAGCCAAGAATGCGTGGGGCCAGCCATTTAAGGCTTTGTTATATTGAAGCCATTTGAAAAAAATAGTCAAAGTGACAAACAGAATATGTGATCAGTAATTTAAAACTGACTTTTTCTTTTCCATGGATGCATTGCTTTCTCAGTCCATATATAATTTTCCTAAATTTATTGTCCTCGAAACAAAATCTTTATTTTAAAAACAGTGCTGTAAGCTGATTACAGAAAATGCTTGTACTTTGCTTAAATATGTATAAAAGGTAGAAAGTGCAAAAAGGATAATAAAGATCACACTTACGTGTACATACAAGTGATGCTACCGTCACACTTGCGATGTGGAACCCTCTGGACCACTCCCAGCAGGCACCTGTGATGTTTTCACTCAAAACCGAGGCTTATGTAACACTGTTTTGTATATAGTTTTCACTTCATAACAGATTGAGGTTTGGATTTGGGATTGCTATTTTTCATCACTAAATAGTCCTTCATTCATGTAAGTCTTTCCTCTGGATACCTCCCTGGGAGTTAATGCTGGTTTAAAGAGCATATTACACATTTGAAACCCCATGACCTGCTGAATGGGCGTTTATGTTCCTGCCAGCAGGATCGGGGGTGGGGGGTGGGGGTGGGGGAGTTGTTTGCAGACCCTCATGGACACAGAGTGTAGCTTCCTTCTAGTCTTTGCACATTTCACAAGTCAAACCAAGATTCTTTTCTATGTCGTTCATTACGTTATTGCTCATCTTTATTTTTTTTAAGTTATCTGTCCATACCTTTGCTTATTTATTTGTGTATTTAACTTTTTATGTTGATTTGGCAACGCTATTTATACAGATATGGCTCTGTCCTTGCTTCTGACTATTTTTCTACTTGGTGATTTGTTTTTTCATTGGTATGGATGTCTTTGTGTGTGTGTTGGTTCACTGATATTTTAAAGATTTGGGTAGTAAAAACTGTCATCGTTTTCCCCCGTTATGTTTTATCTTTTAGGGTCATGTTTAGAAGTGACAGGCATTTATTTCTGCCACTTTTACTTTATTTTAGAAGAAAGAAACTGAACCCACAGATGGGTGGTAAATCTTTAGTTACTAAGATGCCCTGAGAGCTGTCAAATCCTGTCTCAATTCTCCTCTTAGCCAAAACGTAGAGGAAGTAGTCCATTTCCTAAAGAAAAGCTATGATTACCTAAGGAAGGTCTGTGAGGTGCCCAGTTCAGTCTGAATATTTCACACTAGGTAACTCTGTTTCTCTGCCCATCGCTTACCACTATTCCAGTGAGTAGCTGTCTCCCAGTGTCGAAACCCTGGCTTATTTTTCGGTATTTCTGGGCAGCATGCTATTTTAGTTTTTTATTAATAATTGTGCATAACTCTGCAAACATTTCCGGGTTGATCACTCCTTCCTGTTGTGCTTTAAGAGCGAGTCAGCAGGGGGAACAGTGTGTGCGAAGGCATGGAGGTGAGACAGCGTTGTGTCTGGGACCCTGGGAATTGGGCTGTGGTTCCGCGGGGAGTGTAGGGTGAGGACCCAGGCTGAAGACGCAGGGGAGGATCAAGTCCTCATGGTCTCGTGCACTCCATGGGGAGGTTGGCCTTCATCATGAAAGCAACGGAACCCAAAGGATTTTCACCGAGGGAGGGAATGGCATCAGGGTTTGTGTTTTACGGCCGTAGGATGCAGAGCCGAGTGGGGCTGACTGGATGCTACTGTGGGTCTCTGTGGAGATTTTAGAGGTATTTATATGAAGGACCCAGCAGGCAATATCGATCATTGTAAACAGAATTCACAGAGATGATTGTGAGAAAGGTGAGCAACTCAAGGGCCATTTATTAGAGAATCTATAGTCGATATGTCCGACAGGAATCCAGTGAAACATCTGCATCGCCTTTTGTGGAATGTGCACAGTGTTGGTTGTTCATGAGCAGATCACATAGACAGGCGAGGTCCTGAGGCCGGGGGGCGGGCGGGGGCGGGGGGCACAGAACACGTTATTTCAGGTCACGAAATGAGCGTGCGAGGCCAGTAGCACAGCCACTGGAAATACAGGTTTCCATAAACATTTTTTTAAGCTTTTTTAAGTTTAAAATGAAATGACAAGTGCCGCGATATGTCCTCACGTGTCATTTGTAATGGTGCTGCATTTATTGAAAGTGTGCAGATACAGAACCTTCATAAATATCTGGAATTAGACATTACCACTGAAGGTGGATACAGGTTGGTTTTAAAAAAAAAAGTCAAGTGAGTAAATATCCCCTTTTGGCTGTTTGTTTCCATAAGAATATTTGGTATAAACACTCTACAAAATTAGACAACATTTTGGAGAAGTCACTGATAAAATTTTATGAAACTAGTGTTCCGTTCTCATGTCATTGGCAGAGTCCTGGCGAAGCACACGAGCGGGTAGGGTGCTCTCTGCACAGGGGCCCTTCCCTGTCCTAGTTCGGGGGTGGGCGGAGGCCCCGCACGCTCATTTCGTCGAGGTCCTTCCAGTATCTAAAGTTGTTGTCCAGGTGGTGCAGCAGCACGGGGAGGTCCACAAAGTTGTCCCACGCGTCGTACATGTCTATGATGAAGTAGCTGATGAAGGACATCTGGGACTTGGGGATGCTGCAGGTTTTCCTGTCAAAAGCGGGCATCACCACAGGTAAGTTCCGCTGCTTTTCCTCATCCGTCTGAGAAAAATACTCCTCCGAGATGCGCGCGGCCCACTGGATGCACTGCTCCAAGGGCCGGCAGGGGTTGGACACGTCGGCGCACTTGATCATCATGCGTTTGATCATCGACCGGTTCTCTGGAGTCCTGAGCATCGCATTGATGTCCGCTCGCACTGCCTCCGTCTCCTCACGCTCTTCCAGCTCTGCCAAGGGCTTGACGACGCTGTTGGCAAACTTGTTGACGTGCTCGAAGTGCTTGGTCATCTCCGTGGCCAGGACCATGTCGATGATGGCCTGGCGCAGCGTCCGGTAGTCACTCCTCTCCATGTTCTTGAAGATGTTGCTCTTGTCGTCTCTGAGGGTCAGCTGGAAGGCCAGGCTCGCGTGGTGGCTCTCCAGCACCGCGAAGTCGTTGTACAGGAGGGCCAGCTCGCTGTCCGAGTTGCACAGGAAGGGGTTGGTCCTCCCCGGGTGGTCCAGGTCGTGGACCACGGCTGCGATGAGGGCGGCGGCCTCGTCCACCGAATCTAACGCGCGCTTCACCCTGTCTTGGGACAGGAAGTAGGAGGTGGCGTGGAGCACGTCAGCGGCGTGGCTGGAGTTGTGGTAGGGGTTGGAGGCATGGTACGTGGACTCGATGACCTGCAGCCACAGCCTCAGCGTCGTCTCCGGGCACTTTAACAACTCACAGACGCCAAAGCGAGCAAAGATTTTCATAGCGAGATAGCTCAGAGCCCGTTTCTGCGTGGCGGCCTCCAGCTCAAAAATATCGAAGTCCCAGGAGTCCTCGTTCTCCAGGGCCTCGGCGATGTGCAGCGGGACGTCGTGGAGGGACATGGGGGTGATGATGCTGCTGGACGCTCGCGGCGGGATTTTGGCTGAAAGAGCGTACTCGTTCCCAGAGAGTCTTCGCAGACCATCGGATATCAGGCCCCCGATGAGGTCGTTGGCGTGAGGATCCTCATCCTTCGCCCCGAACTGCGGGGAATATAATTCAGTGGTTCTCAGGATCTCCAGCGCCCGGTCCAGGGCCTCTGTCACGGACACGGAGCTGTTTTCCTGGGCGGCGCTGATGATGTTGATCACCTTGGTGATGGGCGCCTCCATGGTCACGGACTGGATCCGGGCCAGCGAGGAGTGGCGTCTCTGGTTGGCCACCTCACTTGCCCGGGAGCCCACGCTCCTGGCGCCAACTGAGCTTTTCCTCCTGTCCCTCAGTTTCCCTAACTGGCTGTCTGTTTGCGAGTCAGTCCGAATGCTTCTGGGCATCTTCTCAGCCTTACTGTTTCTGTCGCTCAGCCTGATGATGGACACGTAGTGTCTAATCTTCCCGCCCTGTCCGTTGACGGGGATGACCTTCACATCCTGCTGGGTGTTGTCTCCGTTTCTGGCACAGTAGACTCCTTGCCACCCCTTGCCCGTCTTGATGCATGCATTTATCGTATCGAACAACTCAGACTTCTTCTCGGCGGCAGGTAACTTGGCTAACTCCTTCCCTATCAGCTCGTGGGAGTCACAGCCCATTGTGGTTTCAAAGGCCGGGTTCACGTACTGCACCAGGTGGTCCTGGCCTGTGATCTCAATGGCGTCCTGGCTTTTCTCCAAGGCCGTGAATATTGAGTTGCAAGCCCTGAGCTTCAGTTGGGATCGCACCTCCCCAAACTGCAGCTGCAGCAGCTCCGTGTAGCAGGCCAGGAGGCTGGGGTTCTCCACGTAGCGCCTGGTGAAGCCGGCGGAGATGAGGGGCATCACGGGCAGGTCCCCATCCCGCCTGCGCACCACCCCGATAATGACGGTGTTTTCTGAAACCTTGGACGATCGAATGGCCCTGCACAGCGCCCGCGCGTCCAGCTGCCGGGGGTTTCTGTGGTCCAGGATGACGATGTCGTGGTGCGCCGACAGGAAGCAGGCCAGGACCGCCTGCATCTCCTTGGTCAGCGTGCACTTGAACCCCGCCTGGTCGCAGGCCTGGCGGAACGCCTTGCACTGGTTATCCTCCTTGTTGAACACTAACAGGACCTGGAGTTGATCCGGATGAAACCTCATGGGGCCAAACTGCAGGTCCGACACGGCTATCTTGCCGCGAGGCAGGTAGGGGTCCGCGGGGAAGGTGGGGGCCAGGGCGCCAGTGCCCTCCAGCAGCGCCCAGGGGTCCTGCGCGCCCTCGGCCTCTTTGCCACCCAGGTACGCACCCGGGGCCTCCGAGGAAATGTGGACGCTCGGGGCGCAGCCCATGCCGGTGGTGGCACCGCGGACTCGCCGCCGGCAGCCGTTATCCGGTCGGCGAACGGTCAGCAAACCGCCCAGTGCCTCGCGGCCGCCCTGCGGCACACGCCCTTCCCCAGGCCCTGCCGCCCTCTGGGCGCCCGCCCTCCTGCGCACAGGCTTCTGGGG
The DNA here is from genome assembly GCF_963455305.1 of Plecotus auritus. Lineage (NCBI taxonomy): Eukaryota > Metazoa > Chordata > Mammalia > Chiroptera > Vespertilionidae > Plecotus > Plecotus auritus. The sequence continues at coordinate 3,040,589 of NC_137775.1, forward strand.
CTTCAGGGAGGAGGTGTGCGCTCTCCCCCGCAGAGCCCCTCCGCTCCCTGGGCTGGGCCTCCGGGCCCCAGAAGCACCGCCCTGGCCCAGCCCCGCAGCGCAGCGCAGGCCTAGATGCTCCGCCCCGTGGGCGTGGGCGTGGCCGTGGGCAGAGGCCTTGGCCATGGCGGACCCAGCCACCAGGGTGCGCCATGGAGAACCAGAGAGGCACTGCGCTCACAGGGGGCTGCGGGGGCGGGGCTCTCCAAAAATATTTCAAAATAAACCGATAGGTAATGTATGTCTATGTAACAAATATTACAATTCATGATTTCCTGGCTGATTTTACTGAAAGACCCAGAAGGATGCCTTTAATTCTGTTTTGGAATAGGATTGATCCTAGTTTTCTCTCGGATAGGACCTTTGGTAGGTGTCTGAGGACACTCCGAAAGGAGTCTGTAGTGCCCAGTGCTGTGAGCATTGCTGTTTCCCCCACGAGGATGTTTCCCTCACCCCACCTGTGACCAAGGCAAAGTGTCCCCCTGCCGGGGCCATCAGGGCGGGCAGGCGGAGGGCCTCTGCAGTCTCCTGGTGTCAGCCTGCGGTGGGTTTATGTAGCCAGAGAGCCCTCCAGGCCAAGCATGTGTAGTAAAACCTGAGCGCTTTAATTCTGTGAGAGGTAACCGTAACCAGGAAGTCAGGATGTAGATTTTTCCTTGAAAGGTCACGTCTTCAGCATGGCTCACTGAGGCCTAGGTTCTGTTTCCACCCGAGGAACCCACGTGGCCATCCCAAGGCACAGATGGGACCGTTTGTAAAGGAGCTTGTGAAGGACTGGGTCCAAAGTGAAGGTGCCAGGGTCCAGGCTGGCAGAAGGGGCTCTGAGGACCGGGGCAGGGGGGGGAGGGCTGTGAGCACCCGGGCAGAGAGGTCTGTGAGCACCCAGGCAGAGGGGGCTGTGAGCACCCAGGCACGGGGGGCTGTGAGCACCCGGGCAGAGGGGAATGGGGCTGCGAGCACCCAGGCAGAGGGAAATGACCTGGGGAGGCAGCGACTGGCGCTTCCTGACCAATAATGTCTCTTTTCCCAGTAAAGCATTGGCAGCAGGAGGTATTTTGGATCCTACCTCTTTTAGATCTACTTTGTTAATTTTCTAGATTAAAATCAGTACAGTGTTAGCACATTGCACCACAGTCTCTGTGAGTTAATCTGTTCTGAAGGCACCTATAAAATGACCAAAAAATGACCCTGGCGGTCCCCTGATGGAAACTGTTGTAATAGCCACCGTTGCCCAAAAGAACACCCACAGTCCTTAGTGAAAGGCCCTGCAGCCCGGCCAGCCTGCCAGCCAGCTCCATCTTGGCTTCCTGTGCTCAGGTCTGGGCCTTTTGGCTGAGGTCAAGTGCAGATGGCTTTGTGAGCCGAGACGGCAGCGTTATCAATGCCATCCTGGCCTCAGCCTCCAGCCCTGCCCGTGGTGGTGATCTGCTACGCTACCTGTCCTCTTCCTGGTCCCCTCTGGTTAAAGATCCACCAGTTAGGGCTCAAACCAGACACCCCCCCTCTTAGAGGTCTCCTCTGGTACCTGGAAATGCTCTGTTATCATCCTCATTATTACTCTACTAGAGGCCCAGTGCACGAAATTTGTGCATGGGTGTATATGTGTCCCTCAGCCCAGCCTGCACCCTCTCCAATCTGGGACCCCTCTCACAATCCAGGACTGCTGGCCCCCAACTGCTCGCCTGCCTGCCTGCCTGATTGCCCCTAACCGCTTCTGCCTGCCAACCTGATCACCCCCTAACCACTCCCCTGCCAGCCTGATTGACACCTAACTGCTCCCCTGCCAGTCCAATTGCCCCTAACTGCCCTCCCCTGCCAGCCTGGTCACCTCTAACTGCCCTCCCCTGCTGGCCTGGTCACCCCAACTGTCCTCCCCTGCAGGCTTGGGTCCCCCCCAACTGTCCTCTCCTGCAGGTCTGGTTGCTCCCAACTGCCCTCCTCTGCCAGCCCAGTCACCCCTAACTGCCCTCCCTTGCTGGCCTGGTCCCTCCCAACTACCCTCCCCTGCTGGCCTGATCGCCCACAACTGCCCTCCCCTGCTGGCCATCTTGTGGTGGCCATCTTGTGTCCACATGGGGGCAGGATCTTTGACCACATGGGGTCGGCCATCTTGTGTGTTGGAGTGATGGTCAATTTGCATTTTGCCTCTTTATTAGATAGGATTTTGGTGCCTGAATACCCAGTGGACATCTCTCTCACTGAGCAACTTCGGTGTTTATAATTTTCTGTTTGTTTGCTTCTCCCTCTGGGCTCCGATCGAGGGCATCTTATTCATGTCAGTGAAATGTCTGAGAAAGAGGCGGCGCTTCTTTCTGAGTGCACACTGATGAAGCTGAATGAACACGCGTGGGCAATTGATATCTGTGCCATTTCGGTTACGCAGGTGTGCAGCTGTGATTTACGGCAGAGCAGGAGCAGGTGTGAAAATCAGAAGGCAGAGCGTCTTCGTGGACAGAGCACTGGGAGGGGCGTGAGAGTGGCTGTGATTCATGTTTGTGATCACTGGACCTGGGACTTTATTGAGAGTCACTTCATTTCTGAGGACCTTGATGTTCTATTTGTCAAATATAAGACACGGCCAGGCTGCAGTCTAGTATCTGCTTGGGCTCCGCCCCTGTTTGACATCTGGAGGTTTATTATGACATTGCCTACCAGCCGTGGGCAAACTATGGCTCGCGGGCCGGATCCGGTTGTTCTATCGGGTTCTCTTGCTCTCCCCTCCACTCCTTTACTTTGAATTTATATTAGTTCACACAAACACTCCATCCATGCTTTTGTTCCGGCCCTCTGGTCCAGTTTAAGAACCCATTGTGGCCCTCGAGTCAAAAAGTTTGCCCACCCCTGCCCTAGACATTCCTGTTTCTAATTTGGAATCGTCATGTGCTGACCCTTTATGAACTTTCACAGCTAACTGAATGGCTGCTCTTTTGAAATAATTATGAATATAGTGTTAGACTGTGATTTTTAACCCAAAATTATATATATGTGTGTGTGTGTGTGTGTATATTTGTATATATCTATATATATATATATGAATATATATGAGAATACACACACACACACACACACACACACATATATATAATTTCTAGTTATGTGGCTAACATAATCAAGTAAAAACTTTTTTAAAGGTTTTCACTGCACTCAGACACCAAGAACCACCTATGATCTTTCACATAATGAAATGCTACCTTTTAAACCTAAATATAGCCTCTTAATTAATGAGTTTAGTAGGGGAAGGGAGTCACTGTTAATGAAGTTGAGAAGCGTGTCCAGCCCTTCCTGTCATCATATTAACCTGCAAGGAAACATGTAAAATATGAATAAAACTTTAATGACAGTGCTCTCAAATGTTGGCTGGCTTTGCTCCTCAGGATCGCTGTTACACTTGGTCAGACCACTCCTTTCATGTGGGAGGAAGCGGAGACCAGGGAAGTCAGTCCTGGTCACAGCCTGGGTCACACCAGTGTGACAAGCCTAGATCACGAGAGACATGGTTTTCCTGCCATGGCCTGCCTTCCTCGTGTGTGCGGAGCACAGCCTCCTGTTTAATTTCTGTCTGTTGACGTGCCTGATGGCAGAACATCTCAGGTGTGTCCCTTATTGCTAAGGAGTGCCTGTAAGGAACAGGGCTGGGATGCAGGTGGAAATACTGTTTAAATAATTGCTAATGGGAGCGAGAGGGCACAAATGTGCAAAGGGACAAATACTACCCCCTAACTAAGCGACCTTAAGAGATGAGGCTGTCCCTTCACCAGGGTCCAGCAGCAAGAGAAATGCCTTATGGGTAAGCCAGGCCCTGTGGCACGCCATTGGCCAGGGCAGGGCAGGGCGGCTTCCATGGCAGGGTTCCAAGGCTGAGAGCAGCCTGCAGGGTGACTGTGGCGTGCCTTCTGATGTCAGCTACACTGGGGGACCGGAGGGGTGGGGATGTTCTGTGTACGTCCAGGTGTTGTTTAAGGTTTTAATTAAAAATACTTTACCGAGCTGAAACCGGTTTGGCTCAGTGGATGGAGTGTCGGCCTGCGGACTGAAGGGTCCCGGGTTCGATCCTGGTCAAGGGCATGTACCTTGGTTGCGGGCACATCCCCAGTGGGAGGTGTGCAGGAGGCAGCTGATCGATGTTTCTCTCTCATCGATGTTTCTCTCTCATCGATGTTTCTAGCTCTCTATCCCTCTCTCCCTTCCTCTCTGTAAAATATCAATAAAATATAAAATAAAATTAAAAAAATACTTTACCGAATCAGTCTGAAGGCCTGCCACAGTTTGTGTCACAGGTTTTTTTTTGTTGTTGTTGTTGTTAATCATCACCCAAAGGTATTTCTCCATTGATTTTTAGAGAGAGTGGAAGAGAGGGAAAGACAGAGAGAAACAATTGATGTGAGAGAAACTCATTGATTGGTTGCCTCCTGCACGTGCCCTAACCAGGGCCCAGCCTCGGGAGGACCTTCCTCCAAGGTAGGTGCCCTTGAGTGGAATGGAACCGGGACCCTTTGGTCCGCAGGCCGACGCTCTATCCACTGAGCAAGACCGGCTACGGCTATGTCACAGGTTTTAATCACTAATACATGGTGGGGCAGAAATAGGTTTACAGTTGTTCGTACGGAAAACGGCACAATAATTAAGAAATAATAATACAAGAACAAACTCTGTCTTTTTCGTACTCACAACTGTAAATCTACTTTTGCCCCACCCTGTATATTCGTATTTTTCGTTTCCTCTATAATGAGTGTCCTCGTAACACAAACGTTTTAGAGTTCAAAATGTTTGCATAACTTACCAATCGCCTTTTAAAGTAAAAACGTTTCAAAAGCTGTATTTTCCAGCTGGGAATTCCATCGATATTTAAGAATAGGGAAATGAAAGCGTTTACTTAAAATTAGTGGCAATAACGAAGGCTGTTTCCGCAATGCCATTGTCTCTGAGACCGCGCCCAGAGCAGTAGCTGGCGACTGAAGATGATGGGGGATATTGACCACGAGGAAGAGTGTTCTCAGTCACCAAGCCGCCAAACACACCCTTTGCAGACCCGGCCGGTGTGGCTCGGTTGGTTGAGAGTTGCCCTGGGCACCAACAGGTTGTCAGTTCGATTCCCCGTCAGGGCACATGCCTGGGTTGTGGGTTTAGTCCAGCCGTGGGCAAACTACGGCCCGCGGGCCGGATCCGGCCCGTTCGGCTGTTCTATCCGGCCCGCGGAGCTGAAAGAGCGGGGGGTTCTCTTGCTCTCCCCTCCGCTCCTTTACTTTGAATTTATATTAGTTCACACAAACACTCCATCCATGCTTTTGTTCCGGCCCTCCGGTCCAGTTTAAGAACCCATGGTGGCCCTCGAGTCAAAAAGTTTGCCCACGGCTGGTTTAGTCCCAGGTTGGGGTACATAAGGAAGGCAACTGATCAGTGTTTCTCTCTCCTTCTCTCTCTCTCTCCTTCTCCCTCTCAAATCACTAAGAACGTATTTTAAGGAAGCCACGTTAGCAGTAAGAGCAGCATCCGGAGAGTATGCTAAAAGGCTGTGGGTGTTTACATGCTCGTGTGATGCGTAAGTTCTCTCTGTTGTGATCGTGCCTTTCTGGCCTGCATCTGACCAGCTTGTAGGCTCCTCATAGCTTGGCACCGGGTTCTCGTTACCTTCCCTTTCCATTGCGTTCCCAGGGCTTTAAACACCATCTGTGTGCTGATAACTCCCAAACTTGTGGGTCTAGCTTGGCTCTCCCCTCCGTGCCCCTTCTCCTTTATCCAAATTATGTGCTTGACAGCTCCACGTGGATGTTTCTTGAACTTAACATGTTCACTTAATATGTCTCCAACTTAATATGTTCACTTAATATGTCTCCAACTTAACATGTTCACAGCTAAGCTCTTGCTTTCCCCCCGGAAACATGTTTCTCCACGAATCCTCTCTGTCTCAGTGAAGGACGCCTCATTCTACAGGATTACTAAAATAAAAACCCGATCGATTTCCCGTCCTCCCCCTCCCACGCCCCCACATCCAATTCATCCACAGAGTGGTTGGGTTAGCGGCAGAGTACATCTTGTGTGTTTGTGTTTCTGTGAGAACCCTTTTCCTGGAACCTTGCTTTCTCTCTTGCCACCACTAATGTGGCTACTGGGGTTCTCTTTTTAAAACATAGATTGGATCTCTTTTCTTCCCTAATAATTCTTTACTACCCGACCTTGCACTTAGACAGAGATCGAAGTCATAGCCTTGGCCTACAGAGCAATGTCCCCTGTTCCCCACCTCCTCCTGTGCGCCCTCCTCCTGTGCTCCCTGAGTCCATGCCCCGGTCCCTGTCCCCACCTCCTCCTGTGCTCCCTGAGTCCACACCCCGGTCCCTGTCCCCACCTCCTCCTGTGCTCCCTGAGTCCATGCCCCGGTCCCTGTCCCCACCTCCTCCTGTGCGCCCTCCTCCTGTGCTCCCTGAGTCCATACCCCGGTCCCTGTCCCCACCTCCTCCTGTGCTCCCTGAGTCCATACCCCGGTCCCTGTCCCCACCTCCTCCTGTGCGCACTCCTCCTGTGCTCCCTGAGTCCATACCCCGGTCCCTGTCCCCACCTCCTCCTGTGCTCCCTCCTCCTGTGCTCCCTGAGTCCATACCCCGGTCCCTGTCCCCACCTCCTCCTGTGCTCCCTGAGTCCATACCCCGGTCCCTGTCCCCACCTCCTCCTGTGCTCCCTCCTCCTGTGCTCCCTGAGTCCATACCCTGGTCCCTGTCCCCACCTCCTCCTGTGCGCCCTCCTCCTGTGCTCCCTGAGTCCATACCCCGGTCCCTGTCCCCACCTCCTCCTGTGCGCCCTGAGTCCATGCCCCGGTCCCTGTCCCCACCTCCTCCTGTGCGCCCTCCTCCTGTGCTCCCTGAGTCCACACCCCGGTCCCTGTCCCCACCTCCTCCTGTGCTCCCTCCTCCTGTGCTCCCTGAGTCCATACCCCGGTCCCTGTCCCCACCTCCTCCTGTGCTCCCTGAGTCCATACCCCGGTCCCTGTCCCCACCTCCTCCTGTGCTCCCTCCTCCTGTGCTCCCTGAGTCCATACCCTGGTCCCTGTCCCCACCTCCTCCTGTGCGCCCTCCTCCTGTGCTCCCTGAGTCCATACCCCGGTCCCTGTCCCCACCTCCTCCTGTGCGCCCTGAGTCCATGCCCCGGTCCCTGTCCCCACCTCCTCCTGTGCTCCCTCCTCCTGTGCTCCCTCCTCCTGTGCTCCCCGAGTCCACACCCCGGTCCCTGTCCCCACCTCCTCCTGTGCTCCCTCCTCCTGTGCGCCCTGAGTCCATACCCCGGTCCTTGTCCCCACCTTCTCCTGTGCCCCCTGAGTCCATACCCTGGTCCCTGTCCCCACCTCCTCCTGTGCTCCCTGAGTCCATACCCCGGTCCCTGTCCCCACCTTCTTCTGTGCCCCCTGAGTCCATACCCTGGTCCCTGTCCCCACCTCCTCCTGTGCCCCCTGAGTCCATACCCTGGTCCCTGTCCCCACCTCCTCCTGTGCTCCCTGAGTCCATACCCCGGTCCCTGTCCCCACCTTCTCCTGTGCCCCCTGAGTCCATACCCTGGTCCCTGTCCCCACCTCCTCCTGTGCTCCCTGAGTCCACACCCCGGTCCCTGTCCCCACCTCCTCCTGTGCTCCCTGAGTCCATGCCCCGGTCCCTGTCCCCACCTCCTCCTGTGCTCCCTCCTCCTGTGCGCCCTGAGTCCATGCCCCGGTCCCTGTCCCCACCTCCTCCTGTGCTCCCTGAGTCCATGCCCCGGTCCCTGTCCCCACCTCCTCCTGTGCTCCCTCCTCCTGTGCGCCCTGAGTCCATGCCCCGGTCCCTGTCCCCACCTCCTCCTGTGCGCCCTCCTCCTGTGCTCCCTGAGTCCATACCCCGGTCCCTGTCCCCACCTCCTCCTGTGCTCCCTCCTCCTGTGCTCCCTGAGTCCATACCCTGGTCCCTGTCCCCACCTCCTCCTGTGCGCCCTCCTCCTGTGCTCCCTGAGTCCATACCCCGGTCCCTGTCCCCACCTCCTCCTGTGCGCCCTGAGTCCATGCCCCGGTCCCTGTCCCCACCTCCTCCTGTGCTCCCTGAGTCCATGCCCCGGTCCCTGTCCCCACCTCCTCCTGTGCGCCCTCCTCCTGTGCTCCCTGAGTCCATACCCCGGTCCCTGTCCCCACCTCCTCCTGTGCGCCCTGAGTCCATGCCCCGGTCCCTGTCCCCACCTCCTCCTGTGCGCCCTCCTCCTGTGCTCCCTGCAGTCCATGCCCCGGTCCCTGTCCCCACCTCCTCCTGTGCGCCCTCCTGTGCTCCCTGCAGTCCATACCCCGGTCCCTGTCCCCACCTCCTCCTGTGCGCCCTCCTGTGCTCCCTGAGTCCATGCCCCGGTCCCTGTCCCCACCTCCTCCTGTGCGCCCTCCTCCTGTGCTCCCTGAGTCCATGCCCCGGTCCCTGTCTCCACCTGCTCCTGTGCTCCCTGCAGTCTGCTTTTCCGTCTGTGGAAGAGCAAGACGTCAGAATTCTGTTGCTGCTGCTGCCTTTGTCGGCAGGGTCCTTTGCTCTTCTGTTCCCATAGCTGGGCCTTGTTGTTCAAGTCTCCCCCTAACTCATCCCTGGCTTACTCCCTACTCACGCTTTCTAGGTAGGACACCCTGTTATTCCTGACCGTCGCGTCGCTTTCACTCCCTTCAGGAAACAGTATTTCATGATTATGGTTATGTATTTGTTCTGCGTCACCTGTCCCCCACGGGCCCCGCTGCCTGCTGCTGGGAGCGCTCAGGAGCATTCACTTACCCATCGTCAGGGGCAGGGATCGCGTCCCCTGCCAGTCTCCACAGCAAATAAAACATCGTGGATTGTGGAGAACAACAGCAGCAAATGGTCCGTTCCCTCCAGGGGCTCACAAACGCGCGGCAGTGACCCTGAGTGTTCTCTGTCCTCCGCGGTCACAGCCGCATCTTCTGGGTGGTTCTCTGAACAGTGAGCTGCACACTTACAGGTCGTGACCTTTTCACGCACCGTGTCCGTCAATAAAAGCCTCTTCAAATGGAAGAAGGAAGGGGGGTGCCAGCAAGGGCTTGTCCCATGCTCTGCGTCAGGCCGCTTTGTTGCTGCTGTTAACCCTCACCCGAGGGTACGTTTCCATGGATCCTCTGAGAGAGTGGAAGAGAGAGGGGAGACAGAGGGAAACATCCATGTGAGCGGAGCACGTCGATTGGTTACCTCCTGCATGCCTCCGACCAGGGCCCCATCCCAGGGAGGAGTCTGCAGCCAAGGTCTGTGCCCTTAACTGGATTCGAACCCGGGACCCTGTGGTCCGAAGGCCAACGTTCTGTGCACTGAGTCAAACTAGCTAGGGCCAGGCCTTATTTTCTAAAATCAGGAAGACAGCAATTTTTAATTAAAAAAAAAACAAAAACAGAAACCACCTCTGAATAATTGTATATTAGGGGGAAAAGCATTGTTTGTTCTCATTTTTCCTTTGTTCGCGATATTCTTTCAAAACTCCTATTTCATGATCTTCTGATGCTGCAATAACCTTCCTATTCTATCTGGCGTATTGTAGCCTGGAAAGTGGATGTAGTGGCCACACATGGGTCTGACCCAGTCGTGGGCAAACTACGGCCCGCGGGCCGGATCCGGCTGTTCTATCAGGTTCTCTTGGTCTCCCCTCTGCTCCTTTACTTTGAATTTATATTAGTTCACACAAACACTCCATCCATGCTTTTGTTCCGGCCCTCCGGTCCAGTTTAAGAACCCATTGTGGCCCTCGAGTCAAAAAGTTTGCCCACCCCTGGCTCTGACCAGTGATGCTTATACCTGGGAGAACTAGCACATAGCTCTGCGGTTCCTACGTCCACGTGCATTTTCTCTACTTCGACTGTTCCACCCGGCAGACCTGAATCTTAACGGACCCTCACCTGTCTGTGCCCCACAGACTGCTCTTCGAGGGGAACACTCACTAATGTCCACTGGACGCAGCCGGTCGCTAGATCCTTGAGAGAGACAGCTGGTCAGAAGCCCGGAAGTTGCGTTCACAGGAGCACTAGTCGTCACACTGGGCTCCACGCGCTGTCCTCCCGGTTTCAGTCTTAGAGGCTGGACAGGCGAGCATGAGCGAGGAGACCATCAACCCAAGGCCTGCAGCTGCTGCCCGCAGTCCGAGGTCGGCGCCGTCACTACAGGCCATTCCATGGGCTGCTGGACATGCCACTCCTGCAGTGGGACATGAGAAAGTGTTTCTGGAAACTTCTGAAACCCAGATCTTCTGCATCTTTGTAGGAACTTGAGTGTGGACTTCCGTCATGGCACACCCACCAGGGACGCAGCCTTCCACTTCAGCCCTGAGACGCCCATAGGTGTTAAGAACACGGACTTCAGGAGAAACCCCTGGAGTGGTCTGCAGCAGATGAGGCTGTGCCGCTCAGAAACTTTATCAGGTGGACGCGGAGCCCCCAGCCGAGCCTGGGAACTGAGGTCCTTCGGGGCAGTCTTCACCCAATGGAAAGGGGGGGGCTGTGCTCTCTAGCTCCTCCTGTCTCCCACCCCCCATCTCCACCCCTTGCTCAATCAGGACAACTCTGAGGGGTGTCTCCAGAGTTCCCCTCCCCGCAAAGAGGTCACCTGATGGCACATCCTTGTTGGGCCCCTTCCCCGCCCTGTCCCACTCCCCTACTTCCTACTCACGTCCCCCTTAAGAGAACATGTCCAAATAAACCACTCGCACTTAGGGTCTGCTCTAGGGACCCCAACCTGAGACAGGCTTCCTCCGACCAAGAGGCTGAGCTTATTGCTACAATAGCTTCGAATCCTGCGGCTTTCACATGCTGCATGTTAGTATTCAGGGGTGGGCAAACTTTTGGACTCGAGGGCCACCATGGGTTCTTAAACTGGACCGGAGGGCCGGAACAAAAGCATGGATGGAGTGTTTGTGTGAACGAATATAAATTCAAAGTAAAGGAGCGGAGGGGAGAGCAAGAGAACCCTCCGCTCTTTCGGCTCCGCAGGCCGGATAGAACAGCCGAACGGGCCGGATCCGGCCCGCGGGCCGTCGTTTGCCCACGGCTGGGATAGTTCTTAGTTTATTCTTTACGGATACCCTCAACCGCCCTGGGCGGCAGGCTTCATGTCCTGTTTGTGAGATGTAACTGGGAACCACCCGCTGAAACTGACCGCCTCTGTTGAACAGCAGACAGATGGTGAGATGAACGCAGTCTCTGCTCCTTTATCTCCGGTTCGATATCACCCCTATTCGAGAAACGACCCCCTTGTCGCAATTAGTTTGACCTTCCCGGCCCAGCTGCTCTTCCCTCATTTTGCCCATCTCTGCCGACGTGTGCAGAGGCGGGTGGTTGGTTTTAAAAGTTAAGCAAATAAATACGTAATTACCTGAGCAGGTCAGTTCACCCTGAGAGAACATGTCCAGAGCGCTGGCGACACAATTTTCATAACAACGGAGAAATAACCAGAGGCAGAACTGGCGATCTTTTTCCTGTTTCTCAGGACAGACGTGATGAAACCTCCACATGGGGGTGATGATTTGATGGACCAAGAAAATCACCCACCTCTTGTCAACAAGTACCGTTTCCCTTCCTCGTCAGCGAGGAGATGAGGGGAGCGAGAGGTCCCCGGAGCCGCCTCAGAGCTCCTTACCAAATGCCAGTTTTAAATGTCAGATCACTTCACGCACCGTGACTGCCACGCGGAGTGACCCACGCCACAGCCCTTGGCCGCGTGGAAATTTGGAGTCATCGCTACCCTTGTTCATAAGGAATTTTTACCAGCGCTCGTTAGTACGAGAGCCCGAGTCGTTTTCAGGTTAAATACTTCTCAGCTTAGGAAGGCTGGCCCTGCTGCTACGGGTGTAATATGCCGTCTCCGTGGGTCGCATTAGCATCCCCCCTGGTACTTACTGAAGAGCGAAGCGTCCTCGGATGTCAGCGGTGCCTGGCAGTGCCCAGGGGAGAATGTGCTCAACTAGAGGGATGCGTGTTCTGGGTCCGATTTAAGACCGATCTTTGTGTTTGATGGGAGGTACACGTTCAGGGAGCACGACAGAGGCGTAACATATGCATTTTATTGAATGTCAAAAGAATGTTAAAAGCCCTCAGTGGATAGAGCGTCAGCCTGCGGACTGAAGGGTCCCAGGTTCGATTCCGGCCAAGGGCACATGCCTGGGTTGAGAGCTCCATCCCCAGTAGGGGGCGTGCAAGAGGCAGCCAATCAATGATTCTCATCATTGATGTTTCTATCTCTCCCTCTCCATTCCTCTTTGAAATCAATAAAATATATTTGTTTAAAAAAGAATGTTAAAAGAGCATTTTATTAAATGTTAAGGCCTAGCCGGTTTGGCTCAGTGGATAGAGCATCGGCCTGCAGACTGAAGGGTCCCGGGTTCGATTCTGGTCAAGGGCACGTGCCTCAGCTGCAGGCTCCTGCCCGGCCCGGGCCCTGGCCGGGGCTCATGCAGAGGCAACCAATCGCTGTTTCTCTCACATCGATGTTTCTCTGTGTCTCCCTCTCTCTCCCACTCCCTCTAAAAGTCAATGGAAAGATATCCTTGGGTTAGGATTAAAGAAGAAAAAAAAGAATGGTGAGAGTTAGTAGGCTGCCTGCAGGGCGGTTGGTGCTGTTTCCGTTCATGTCAAGTCCATGCCCTTGAGCCGAGCCCCTGAGGCGTGGGGGAGCCTGAGTGTGCTGTGTGACCTTTCTGTCTCGTCTCGGCCTGTGACTCTGGGGATGCCCTTCGTGCTTCTCAACTTCCTGTACCCTTTCATCCGATGGGCGCTTCAGTCAGAGGGCTTCGGTAGACATGAACTAGGTAACCGTTCCGAAAGGCCTTTGAAATCATTCATATAAAAACTGTGTGGGTGTAAAATGGTATTTTCATGTTTGACAAAATTTGGCTGGAAAGCGAGAAAAATCTTAGTAAAAAGCCTGCAGCGCCCTCAGTAAACGCTGCCCCCCCCCCCCCCGCCCCCAATTTTGTTACGTGACACACAGATTACACAAATGGGGGAAACGGGTCCAGTTTTGTTTGAATTTTTGCTCTTCTGGTTTGTGCTTGCTCTTTGAAAAAGACGGGAGTTCTGTGATGACGTGATGAGAAGCGGAGTAGGCAGGACTCACGGACCCGGTTCCTGCAGGAACGCGCGCGCCGGAGCACCGGGCTGCTGGCCGCTGGCTGGTTGGCGGGTGTGTGTTGGGTTTTGTCCCGTTGAGAAATCCAGAGCTCTGAGCAGCACTGAACGCCAGCACCTGGGGAGGAACACACGGGGAATGCGTTATCAGTAGCCCAGTGAGGTACGAGTCTGAGAAACCGTGAACGATAAAACAGGCACTCGAGGGAACGTCGGATCGAGGGAAAAGCGGTGTTCTGTCTGACCCTGGCACTCACTCTTTCCAATTGGGCGCGGTGTTCTCTCTGACCCTGGCACTCACTCTTTCCAATTGGGCGCGGTGTTCTCTCTGACCCTGGCACTCACTCTTTCCAATTGGGCACGTGTTCTGATCCTGCTCGACGGTGTCAAATTAACGTCAGAAAGAGCGCTTTAAAACCCACACTTCCTGGCCCAGTGATAGGCTCGAAACTGATGCACTTTTACCTGGTGATCACTATCGACTTAGATCTAACTCAGGGGTCCTCAAACGACGGCCCGCGGGCCACATGCGGCCCGCCGAGGACATGGATCCGGCCCGCCGGGTGCCGCTGCCTGTCCTGCTTAGCAGCCGACGCGTCCCGGGCCTGCAGTGCGCATAGGAATTTGTTCGTAGTTTTTTTTTAAACTATAGTCCGGCCCTCCCACGGTCTGAGGGACAGTGAACGGGCCCCCTGTTTAAAAAGTGTGAGGACCCCTGATTAACGTTCTTTTAAAAACCAGGGTGACTGAGGGTGGCCAGTGTGACTTCTGTGCCTTAGAAGACACAGCGCTGGCGTGGACACCACCGTGACCTTTAAGTTCCGTCCCAGCTTCCGACCTCTAAGGGTGACCGACTGGCTCGCCCACCGCGTGTCCTGAACTCTCCGTCCTCAGGCGCCATGCTCACCGGCCACACTGTCTGCCCACATCCCTTGTCCTCCCGCTTACCGCTCCGGAAGGCAGAGTTTTAGATGCTTTTTCTCTAATCATTTTTCTCCTGGCAGGTTTTACTTATCGAACATGTTAAAAAGTTGAAGAGAACGAAGTGATATAATATGCGATTAGTTCAAACTTAATTATTTCAGTGCCGTCTGCCACTAATACCTTCCCTATACATTTGAGTAACACGTGACTGTATACGTTTTTACAAGGTTTTCTGTATTCGAATGCCATAAATGCCATTATAAACGGAAATGTTTTCCTCGCATCTAAGGAAAGGGTTAATATGAGTCCTATAGAAAGCACATTTAAACCCACGTGATCGATGGGAGACTGGGCCAAAGTGATGGCTGCTCTGGGAAGCAGCTGACCTGAGACCCTTCATAGCCTGTCTCTCCTCATCTGCCTGCTTTCCCGGCAGTCTGAGCTCAGGACCCTGCTTCTGTGCTTTGTCTTTGAAAGGACACAGGGAGAAGAGGGTTTGTTCCAGGAGAGGGAGCTTGGGAGACCGCGTTAGGGCACCGCGATGGGACGGGCCTCTGGTGGGGGTGGGCAGTGTTTAATCTGGAGACGGAAGGACCAGAGGACCCCACTGGCCAGCTTCTGTTACTTGTGGCCCCGTCCCCCGGAAACAGACTGGGTGTCGCCCAGAGGAGAGGCCCGTGGAGGCGGTCATCAGGTCGGTGAGAGGAAGGACACGCCTAGTGGCCGGAGCTGTCCCTGTGGAGGTGAGGGTGCCTGATCACCCCAGGAGATGCCCAGGCAAGGCTGGGATGAGCCTTTGTCAGGGAGCAGCGCGTTCTCATGCAGGGGCGGCGGGTCTGGGCAGCTGTCCAGCTTCCCTTTCAGGCTGGGGGAGGTGATCACTGTCGTGGCCGTGTGCTCTGTGTCCCAGGCCTGGCCCGGCCCGGCTGTCTGCAGACCTGCGGGGAGGACCCCTCCTGCTTAGGAACGGACCTGCTGGGGCTCGGGCTGCTGTGTGACCTGCTGCTGATGGTCAAGAAGGGATCCGATCCCAGATCCTTTAACGCCAAAGCGCGGGGTCCCCACTCATCACGTTGTCTCTGAAAATGAACGGACACTTCCATGTTAACCTCTCGTGTTGAAATGCCACATGGTAACCATTTACATGAATCATTTTAAAGAACAGATTTAAGAAGTAGTGTATTGGGGTGGTTAAAACGTGGGCGTTGGCTTCATCCGATACAGGCTGAAACCTCATTCTGCCTGCTGTCATTCACTGACCCTTCGGCAAGTTACCTGACGTCTCCGGGCGTCGGTTCACCTGCACGCTGTTTACCTCCAGGGCTGTTGGAAGCATGTGTCGAGGACAGGCCCAATGTGAGCGGTCCCTGCACGGTCATAGCTCACCTCTGGCCACAGGGTGGAGGACCGGTGTCACCTCCCTCAGAGCAGCTCCGGGCTGCAAACTCTGAGCACCACTGGACACCCTTCTGCTCGGGAGCACCTGTCCCCACGCTCCCGCAGCCTGGGTTGGGGGACCCGCCACGCCATGTAACTTCAGCAGTCAGTTACCGTTCGATGTGGCCCTCACTTCAACAAACACGCCAGACCCACCCACGCGTGAGGAAGCTCCAAGGGCACAGGGATTATTGGTTAAATCGGTCACCGGGAGACACAGGACGGTCAGTGCCCACACAATTCACCCGTTTGCTTGTCACTAGCCAGCCACCCAGTGCGCCTGCCCTGCGCGCTCTACCTGGAACCGACTCACTGCCTGCCCGAGCCACGCTCTCTGCCTGCGAGGTTTATGCAGCTCCTCTCTCTTCCTGCACGAGGGCCGACATTTCTGCCGTTTTCCTCATCGTTGAACGTCCAGAGCCAAGACCGGCATCTGGCCTCGGGAAGGTGCTCCCTGCTGGAAAGGCTGGCTGAGCGGATGGCATGAAATAACCCTCCGTCATGAAGGGGAGGTTGGAAGGTTGGTGCCAAAGATCTCTGAAAACCTGTTCGATGCTGATCCTGTTCCTCCCAGTTATGTTGGATTCTCATTTATAAGGGTTTTGACCGAGTCAAAAATGGTGGGAAATGTAGACAGACAGACATCACCAAACCTGGGCGGCGGGGGGCGGGGGGGGGGGTGCTGTGTGTTCCGCAGGTGGAAGGAGAGAGAGCTGCACCGGCGTGCCCCGACCTCTAGGGTCTCCCGCTCTGAGGTTGTAGGTGTCATTAGCACCGCTTGGTAGTAATTCAGTTTGTGACTGGTCACTGAGTCACTGGTTCATTGCCTTGTGCCATTTATAAATTTCTAGGCACCTTCTTATCCACATAAATCCTATGGAGACACAGACAGATCAAATAGTGTGTTTATCTTCATTGCGATAACTCACTGAGCATCCGTTAGTGACCTCCTGTTATGCCGTGAGCGTGGGGAAGCTAGATGTGACTTATAGCATTTTTGTAAGGATTGTGTCCTGTCTAGCTATGTTCTTGAGGTTTTAGTGAACATTGATCATATCCTAGAATTTATGCAAATTCTCCACATTTTTTTTTTTTTTTTGAGAAACAACCCTTTAGGTGGGTGGGAAATTATGGTGGCATTTCTCCTGTTTTAGTTTTCACTTACATCTTTCGATGAGTCCCTTATCCATTCGCTATCTGAGCTGCCCCATCGCCATTAGAGACAGCAGAGCCGCAGAGTGCGTGTCAGGGCTCGGTCCCCTCCTCCCACGGACGCCGGCCGGCTTGTCTTCTGTCATTGGAGGAGGGAGGACCTGGTTTACACGCACTGGAGCTGCGATCCCAGTGTCTGCCGGGGCTCCTAGCTGCTCTGGTGTTTGGTGTGTCTCCGGGAGACGCGTGGAACCGAGCCTGCGACACAGGCAACGTCTCCGTCGCCTCGCTGGTCTGCACACGGATCCCGTGTTGCTGCCGCTGCGTGCCTCACGTGTCTCCTGTGGACAGAGGCGCTGCGGGTGCAGCAGGAGCAGGGGACTGAGTGGGAGAATTAAAACAAATCCATCTTGGGAAGGGAAACGGACCGCTCGCTGACATGAACAATGATGAAATGTCGCTGGCCAGTGTTCCTAAATATCACTTTCCCCCACGCGTCTAATGTTTTTAGGGGAGAAGAGAATGACAGAACCCTAATTTTCCTGTGAGAAATGTTTTTCTCCAGAAAGAAAGATACACAGGTTATTTCTTAAATTCCCTCTATGTTCATTCTCGTTAATGACAACATTCCTTTTCTCTAGAAAGACTCTATATAAATACATTCCGCAGGTCTGGCCCACGCCACGCTCCTAAGTAATCGGTCATTGCGTTAATGTGTCCCCAGTTTCCATTTTACTGACGCTCCTGCTCAGAACGAGGCCAATCCGTCTTCATCTTCCCTCGCGGCCCCGGGTAATTGACCCGGCGCCTGCCCGCCCGCCCGCCCGCCCGCCACACGCAGCCCCGAGGCATCGTGCGGAGAGGACGTCCTGCCTCCTGCATCCGCCGGACAGGACAGCCCCGTTTCAACATCGCGGCCACGTAGGCAGCACGCACGCGGGCAGGCGTGTGCCCGCACAGACAGCTGTCCTTCCGACGTGCCGCACAGACAGCTGTCCTTCCGACGTGCCCGCACAGACAGCTGTCCTTCCGACGTGCCCGCACAGACAGCTGTCCTTCCGACGTGCCCGCACAGACAGCTGTCCTTCCGACGTGCCCGCACAGACAGCTGTCCTTCCGACGTGCCGCACAGACAGCTGTCCTTCCGACGTGCCCGCACAGACAGCTGTCCTTCCGACGTGCCGCACAGACAGCTGTCCTTCCGACGTGCCCGCACAGACAGCTGTCCTTCCGACGTGCCGCACAGACAGCTGTCCTTCCGACGTGCCCGCACAGACAGCTGTCCTTCCGACGTGCCCGCACAGACAGCTGTCCTTCCGATGTGCCCGCACAGACAGCTGTCCTTCCGACGTGCCCGCACAGACAGCTGTCCTTCAGATGTGCCGTCTCCCCGCGGAGGAAGGCGACGGAGACAAGCAGGCCCATGTGGCTGTGAAGGTCCTCGCGGAGGTCGGTGCTGCTGACCCCTGGCTTCAGGGCTTCACCCTTTACCGGGGGCCGGGTGCACCCCCGAAAGGGCAGCTGATCTCAAGTGAAACGGTGGTCACACGGCCATTCTTCCGAGATTCCATGTAGACTCAGTGTTTTCAGCTACAACATGGACTCAGTTGGGGAGAGCGGCCGGCGGGACGTGCTGCCACCCCACACAGCACCCAACTTGATGCCGCTTTTCGTTGAGACGGGCCCCTGCGTTGTGAAGTGCGGTGACGGTGTTCAAGTCACGTTGGCCTCGGGTATTGCTCTATGCCTAGCTTTGATTTTTTTTTTTAATATTTTTTTATTGATTTCAGAGAGGAAGGGAGAGAGAGAGAGAAACATCAATGATGAGAGAGAATCATGGACCAGTTGCCTCCTGCACGCCCCCCACTGGGGATCAAACCCGCAACCCTGGCATGTGCCGTTGACCAGAATCGAACCTGGGACCCTTCAGTCTGCAGGCTGACGCTCTATCCACCGAGCCAGCCCGGCGAGGGCTATGGCTTTGATTTTCGAAGTTGTGTTTTGCTCTCCTCACTGAACTGTTGTGGAAGAGTGATGGTCACTTGTGGAGACGACAGGATTTGCAGCAGGACCTGGAGGGTGCTCCGGCAGCTGGCCCTGGGGGATGTGTTTCCTGAAGTGCCCGCAAATGTAGACATAACCACGGGAGAAGGGAAACGCGGGGATCAATGGCACGTGGTCCCGGCGATTTGGCTTTCACCTCTAGCAGAAGTGTGCCCTGCAAGCGTTACACATTCCTCATCACGCAAGTGACAGGGGCTGCGGGGAGTGTGGCGGACCGAGCGATGGACATTTCTGGGGGAGAGCCGGGGGTGAGAAAGGACAACGCATGCACAGGAGGCGACGTGGAAGGCGGGACGTGAGAAGAATGGGGAACGCCGCCCACTTGGAGCCTCCTCTCTTATCCCAGGAAGGGCGCGCGGCTGAAATGGAGGGCCTCAGGCTGGGGAGCATGAGATAAGGTCCCGGAGACAAGGAGACCCCGAATGGGAGGAGGCCCTGAGGCGCTGAGGCCTGGGAACTTGAGCGGGGGCACTGGGAGGGTGTGCCCCCCTCACTGTGGGAGGGCCCTCGGCTGCAGGGCGGGCAGGCGGCTACGAGGTTAAAGTTGGAAGCAGTTCCAGACCGTCCGGCAGGCGAGAGAGGTCAGAGATCAAGTGTCCCTGGGTGCAGTCCCCACTCTGGGCCTCCTGGGGGCAGGAGGACAGAGAACCTGGTGAGGCGGGCAGGAAGTTTGGGGTCACAGGGTCAGGTGCTCCGCGGTCAGGTTCACCCCGTAGGCACTTGGGAAACACGGAACTGGAGCGGGGCTGGAAGGGCTAACGGAGCAATAAATTCCCACGCATCGATCGGCTACCAGTGTCAGGCATTTTGCTGTTTAATAGTTTTAAAAGCTCCCCCGGTGACTCTCATGTGCAGGCAGGGTTAGCAGCTGCCGTAACCCAATCCCGTGACCTAATTAGCCCAGGCAATTGCTGTTCGAAGCCAGGCTCCCAAAACTTTTCTGGGAGATTTATGAGAATCTTCTCAAGGTAATAGTTTTTAGAAGTGATAAAATGGACAGAAAATTCGGAAAAAAAAAACAGCAGCATGCAACTCTCATTTACCAACGACTATTATTTCTTAAACTTTGTATAAGTGTGTGCAGACCCACACGTATGCTGTGTGTGGGGGAGACATGTGTGTGTGCTGTACAGGAGAAAAGAGAAGCAATGTGGTTTTGCGTTTTGTTTCCTTTCACTGTTTTCTGTGGGAACTCCGGGTTGCCCTGACAGAACATCACTTTACAGAAAGCTGTGGGGTTTCCTTTCCGAACCCTTGCCGTTCTCCGAAAGGAGCACTCAGACGCTGCACGTTAAATGACTGCATCTCTGCGGAGGAGGCCGGCCCCCCCCCCCCCCCCCCCCCCCCCCCCGTGCAGCTCCTGCCGGCAAGGAGTCTGGCGTTATTTTAAACAATGTTGTGACTTGTCTCGGAATTCGTTAACACTGTTTAGCAAACAGCGCTCCCTTCCAAATAGTGCTTTGAAGTTCTAGAAACATAACTCATATTTCAATTAATTTCGCATGACTTTGCAAGTCTCTAAATCTCACCAGCTCCGAGAATATGCTGGAGAATTACACAAGGCACCCCGCCCTCGCCTCTGACCCTCGTGGCCAAGCAGGGCACATGCGGCCCGGGGCGGTTCAGCCTGGGCAGCAGACGGTCCCGGCAGGGAAGCTCCCTGACAACAGGCGAGACCGAGGCTCGAAGGACCGGCGGCCTCGCAGCATCCATCGCTGTGATATCCGAGGCAACCCAGGCGGTGACCGACCTCAACAGCGTCGGCACCTGGGAACATCTCCGACTGGGCGGGGGGGAGGGGACATCTCCGACTGGGGCGGGGGGGGGGGGACATCTCCGACTGGGGCGGGGGGGGGGGGACATCTCCGACTGGAGGGGAACATCTCCGACTGGGGCGGGGGGGGGACATCTCCGACTGGGGGGGAACATCTCCGACTGGGGCGGGGGGGGGCATCTCCGACTGGGGAGGGGCGGGGGGGACATCTCCGACTGGGGCGGGGAGGGGGGGACATCTCCGACTGGGGCAGGGGGACATCTCCGACTGGGGCGGGGGGGGGACATCTCCGACTCGGGGGGACATCTCCGACTGGGGCGGGGGGACATCTCCGACTGGGGCGGGGCGGGGGGACATCTCCGACTGGGGCGGGGGGACATCTCCGACTGGGGCGGGGGGACATCTCCGACTGGGGCGGGGGGACATCTCCGACTGGGGGACATCTCCGACTCGGGGGGAACATCTCCGACTCGGGGGGGAACATCTCCGACTGGGGCGGGGCGGGGGAACATCTCCGACTCGGGGGGGGAACATCTCCGACTGGGGGACATCTCTGACTGGGGGGGGAACATCTCCGACTGGGGGACATCTCCGACTGGGGCGGGGCGGGGGGACATCTCCGACTGGGGCAGGGGGACATCTCCAACTGGGGCGGGGGGGCATCTCCGACTGGGGGACATCTCCGACTCGGGGGGAACATCTCCGACTCGGGGGGGGAACATCTCCGACTGGGGGACATCTCCGACTGGGGCGGGGCGGGGGGACATCTCCGACTCGGGGGGGAACATCTCCGACTGGGGGACATCTCCGACTGGGGGGGGAACATCTCCGACTGGGGGACATCTCCGACTGGGGGGGGAACATCTCCGACTGGGGGACATCTCCGACTGGGGGGGGAACATCTCCGACTGGGGGACATCTCCGACTGGGGGGGGAACATCTCCGACTCGGGGGGACATCTCCGACTGGGGGAACATCTCCGACTGGGGGGGGAACATCTCCGACTGGGGGACATCTCCGACTGGGGGGGGAACATCTCCGACTCAGGGGGACATCTCCGACTCGGGGGACATCTCCGACTCGGGGGACATCTCCATCTCCGTCTCGGGGGGACATCTCCATCTCCGTCTCGGGGGGAACATCTCCGACTCGGGGGGACATCTCCATCTCCGACTCGGGGGGACATCTCCATCTCCGTCTCGGGGGAACAGGAGAAGTCAACTTTGTTTCAGGCCGAAGTGGAGATGCTGCTGATTCTAAGAACCGCTGGTTGGGTGAGTCCCACTGTAAAGACTATTAGAAGTTTGAGACAATACAATCAAAAGTAAATATTTAAATATATACATTTAGCAGATTTCAACCGACTGACCGAACATCAGTAGCCGTTCATCTCTTCAATGTCCTTCTGTGTTTTCTGTGGCGACCACCCACTTCCAGCTGCTCGCCGCTGCCTGTTACATACTCTGACTTACTTATTTTTCTTTAAATGTCAAGGTGTGTCGGGACTTTGAGGGCAGACATATACGCCACTAAAGTCCAGCTGCCGCGATCCTTGCTGCAGGCACTGGGCTTCTGGGGCCGCGGCCAGGCTTGCCTCACTGCCCACTAACAGGCCCTCCGCGCAGACGAGGCTGTGTGTCCTCCACCCGCGGGGAGGACGCTGGGATGGGAGATGTGAAATGTCCACCCGAGGACGAGGCTAACAAGTGGCGGGTCTAACACTTTAACCCGGAACCTCTGGCTCCAAGCGCCCTGCCCTCCCAGGCGCCTGGCCACACTGCCGTGCTAGTCTCACGGCGAAGGCTTGACGCGTGTCAGCAGCCGATGAGCCGGGTTCTCTGACTCCAGCCCAGGCCTGGCTCCCAAGGCTGAGGGCGTGGCCACACCAGGAAGTTTTCCTCCAGCTCTTCCTTCTCCTGCTTTCCACCTGGGTGAATAGCCATCATTCTGGGAATTTCAGAAAACTCGCCGAACGCATGGAAGTCCAGGGCTGTTGCAGCTTAGTAACTGTAATTTCCCACGCAACGTCAGTGATCTGCTGTCCGGGTGGAGAGAGGGCTTGGGGGTGGGGGAGGGAGAGTGGCACGTAGAGTGTGTCCACGCTGTTTAATTCCCTTCAAGGATGAGCATATTTCCACCGTAACAACTAAGTGTGACTGTGAGCAGAGTGGTACTTCCTTCCGTACATTCATTCCCAACCGCTAATTTATTGTCATCAAGCTAAAGCGAAGCTGATCAGTATAAATGTATAACTAAGACAAGCGAGTTGGTAATGCTCCTTCTTCCAGAATATTTCACTCCCTTATAATGTTGCCTCTTTGCATGAAAACATCCTATATCATAAAAGGCTAATATGCAAATCCACTTAACGGGGGAACAACCTGTCACTATGACACGTACTGACCACCAGGGGGCAGACGATCGATGCAGGAGCTGCCCCCTGGTGATCAGGCACTCACTCCCACAGGGGGGGCACCACTCAGCCAGGGGCCAGGCTCACGGGCTGGCAAGCGCAGTAGCGGTGGCGGGAGCGCTAAGGACCCATGGGGGGGGGTGTCCGCCAGCCAGCAGACGGACATCCCCCAGGGGTCCAGGACTGCGAGAGGGTGCAGGCCTGGCTGAGGGACCGCCCTCCCCCCTCCCCAGGCCTCTAGTTAAAATATAATTAGTAATGGCTTAGCCTCCAAACTTTACCTTTTCTATGTTAATTCGGTATTGTTTACATAATACCTGACATTTGTACTAAAAAGACAACACTGACCTTCAGGAAGAAGTTAAAATACTCTGTGAAAATAACCTACTAACCTGACTCCATCTTGGCTTGCGTCCGGTCCAGTTGCTGCTTATGTTTTCCTGTCCACCCTGATCCGCTGACGCTGCACCTTGCCCTGTCCTGCCTGAGTAAGCACTGAAGTCAGTCGGTTGTCATGGTGACCCGGCTGAGCATTTGGGCAGTGCCCCTGGCATGGGTGTGGCGGAGGAGTGCCAATATGGATCCGGCTGGACCTGCTGTGGTCACTTGTTTGAGTGACCTCGGGCAGGCCACTCAGCTGTTCCGGAATGTTCCAATTCCCCTTCCCGGTTGGCAGTGTTTGAGGTTCTGCAGAGGGAGGAAAGCTGACGCTGTAACTTACGGGGAGGGCCTCAAACTCCTGGGCTCTGCGGCTGGCGTTTGCCCCCTCCTGCTGGTGTCTCTGTGCACAGAAGAGAGGATTTCACGAGCTTCCTTGTAGCGGTGAAAAATGGGATGAGTTCACCGGCGTTCTCTCTCCTCTGTGACATGAGTAGATGGAAATGAAAATAATGAACCGGAGACGCTAGTGATAGGGACAATTCTGATGAGAATGACAGTGATGATGCGAAAATGAAATTAATTTCGTATTTAAATTACTGCGGTAGCATTCATTAAACCCCTTCCTTAAACAGAGATGGATATTGGAAACTGGAAAAAAAATATATTAATCATGGATTTGCCCAGGTTTCTCTCTATTAATCCGGCATGAATGTTTGTATTCAGGCTGCCAATGGTAGTTTGCTAGGTATTCAGAAGTTAAGAGCAATTTAGATTAAAGATGTTTAAAGCTCATTTGTAAAACGCTCCTACTATTTGAGCTGTTTTAAAAAGGTTTGCTTAGCTAAAGTCGTTGAGTCAGAATAATTCTGACACTCTTAATCTCCCCTTTTTACTAAGAGCCTTAGACATTTTCTTTTCATTTAAAAATTTGAATGACAAAATTGAGTAGGTAATTTACTAGAAATAGTGCAGTAGAGAGCAAATTTGTGCCCAGGGGAAAAAATACACCACATTTTAATCAAGGCATCTAACAGCAATTGTTGGACAATTGTCAGGCTTCTTTGTGTCTGAGCAGAGTTTTTAAACGCGCCCATCAGTTACAGGAATACTTGGCAATAGCCATAAGAGTAATGACTGAGAAGCCCACTGTGTGTAGAGTAGATGTCATAGGTCAAACGGTCACCAATGAGCGGGAGCACCTGCTCCGGGGGAGGGCAGCCAGGCCTGTGGGAGGGGGAGCTGAGAGGAAACACACTCCTGCCAACTCCTCCCTCAGCGGACTGCAAAGCTCCGTAGGTCAAGGCCACCTGCCCGCTGTGACTTTCAACTTTGTATTTGAAGTCAGTTTGGTGCAGTGCACTCATATTCTTATAGTTTTTATAACCACTGTTAATTTATAGTTCAACTGACTCCTGTACTAAAAACGTCAGCTAATAAAATGGAATTTACATTATTGTGGTTGGTTTTGTTTTTGTTTTTGTTTTTGTTTTTGTTTTCTAAAATAGTAGCCAGTGTGGATATCGTAGAAAAGTCTGAACTCTTCTTGGGAAGGTAAAGGATCAATGGTTTCCTTTCATTTATCTGTAACCCCAAAAATAGGTTCTTCTACACTCACTCATATTTGTTCACATGATGATTAGGCTTTGATATCTTTAATTATTTTTCTGATCCATAGAAGTGCAAGGCACTTGATATATGAAGATTTCCTTCCTGTGTCAGACAACGGCCCTTATGTCTCGAGTCCATTCAGTTGTGGAGTAAGCAACAAATATATTCAATGTAAATGCGTGTGTACTAAAGGGCCATCTATTCACTGGGAAATAGAGTAAATGAGATGGGGTTGTATTATGTGAGCCTGTTTAGAATTCCATCATCTCAGATAAAAGCCATGATTATGCCAGCCTGGACTGGGCGGGGGGGGGGGGGAGAGAGAGAGAGAGGGGGGGGGAGGGAGGGAGAGAGAGATCCTCTATGTTCACTTCATCTGAGCTCCATGAGAAGAGGAAAGGCGGAAAGGTAGCTGCACATCAAGTAAATGCAGTCAGGCAGGGCCTCTCTCCCAGCAGCTGGTTGAGGAATCGGAGAAGAATGGGGGAGGCACATTCTGGCCACACAAACCGAAACTGAACACACACAGGAGCCCTTCCATAGACGGAAGGAGGCAACCAGCCTAGAGCCAAGACACAGTGAGGAAGCAGAGGCCTGAGGTCGTGGCTGCCACTGGATGTGGAAGGTGGCCCGCACCTCCAGGCCCAAGTCAGACGTGTCCTCACGGACACGCGCCTGGCTCACCCAGCTCTCATAACCGGGTCTGCACTGGAACTGAGAGGCATGGCAAACACTGTGCCCCCCCCCCCCAATTCCGGGAGGTGTGAAATGTGCCGGAGGTCAAAGCCACGTTATAAAGGCGGAAATTAAATGTGAATTAGCCCAAGTAATAACCCCAGCTAAGGAGCTACTGTAGTATTTGTAGTATCAATTCAAGGTGGCTGATCTAATGCAGCAGCAGTCTGCTCTTTGCTTGTGATGAACTGTTGTGAATTATTCAAGTTATTAGGTGTGTTTTCTAATGTAGTTAACCTATATATATCCACTAGTGAGTTTTAAGGTAGAAGAAAACCCATGTTAAATGCAATAGTTACTATTAAAGAGAGAATTATTAGATTTTTATTATTTAAACTAGAGGCCCGGTGCACAAAATTCGTGCACGGGGGGGGGGGGGGGGAGGCGGTGGTGGTGTATGTGTCTCTCAGCAGAGCCTGCACCCTCTCCAATCTGGGACATCCCTCTCACAATCCAGGACTGCTGGCTCCCAACTGCTTTCCTGCCTGTCTGCCTGATTGCCCCTAACCGCTTCTGCCTGCCAGCCTGATCACCCCCTAACCACTCCCCTGCCAGCCTGATCGACGCCTAACTGCTCCCCTGCTGGGTGGATTGCCCCTAATTGCCCTCCCCTGCCGGCCTGATCACCCCTAACCGCCCTCCCCTGCCAGCCTGGTCACCCTGAACTGCCCTCCCTGCTGGCCATCTTGTGGCGGCCATCTTGTGTCCACATGGGGGTGGCCATCTTTGACCACATGGGGGCGGCCATCTTGTGTGTTGGAGTGATGGTCAATTTGCATATTACTCTTTTATTAGATATTATTAGATTATTAGATAGGATGTGTTACTGTAATGAAGTATATGAATCCATATGTGTGCATATAATACATATATACAAGGTATCCAAAAAAATTATACACAGTATGTCCATAGATTCTATTACATTTTGAAAATGAAATGAATTGTAATTAACACTGCCTTTATAATTATTCAAAGTGTGCAGACATTTTTTGGGATACACTGTATATACTTAATTTGAACATAAGTAACTCCAGGAACAGATATAGCAAACAGCTGAAGGCTTATAATTTAGAGGTGCGTATAGGAAGAGGAAGTCGATTAAGTAATAAAAAAAAATCCTTAAAACGCACATTGGGATGACTGGAACCTGTAACTCAAAACCAGTTCACGCTAACAACTGTTGCTTTCTCTTCACGCTGAAGTAAGCCATTTGCTCTACCAGTACTTACATTTTTTTCCTGACTATATTTCTTCCCATTTTGTAAGTACATTATTATGGCTGGTGAAGTGATTTTTAATTTCCATAACACTGACTAAAATTACTGGAGTCGCCCCAAACCACTGGGAGCAAAAATAAATGGTCAGCGCCTCCTACATAGGGTACCCAATGCCATGCAGTGCCTCCAGTGTCTGGAGAATTCATCTATTTTTGTCCCTATCACTCCTTCAGTTCACTTAGTACAGTGGTCGGCAAACTGCGGCTCGCGAGCCACATGCGGCTCTTTGGCCCCTTGAGTGTGGCTCTTCCACAAGATACCACGGCCTGGGCAAGTCTATTTTGAAGAAGTGGCGTTAGAAGCAGTTTAAGTTTAAAAAATTTGGCTCTCCAAAGAAATTTCAATCGTTGTCCTGTTGATATTTGGCTCTGTTGACTAATGAGTTTGCCGACCACTGGCTTAGTATATAAGATCAGGCCCAGCTGGCATGGCTCAGTGATTGAATATAAACCTATGAGCCAGGAGGTCATGGTTCGATTCCTGATCAGGGCACATGCCCGGGTTGCGGGCTGGATCCCCAGTGGGAGGCATGCAGGAGGCGGCCAATCCATCCATGATTCTCTCTCATCATTGATGTTCTCTCTCTCTCTCTCTCTCTCTCTCTCTCTCTCTCTCTCTCTCTCTCTCTTCCTCTCTGAAATCAATAAAAATATATTTTAAAAAATAAAAGTGAAACCAGCCTAACAGATATCTCTGCAACACTATATTGCTAATGGGGAGTGTGTCCTATTAACCACAGATGCTTCCTAATGGGTTTCACTGGAGAAGAACGATCTCTGTCCAGGCTGCTGCAGTTGCGTTTGTCAGAACTGGGAACCGTGGCCCCAGCAGATCCCCGGGGTGATCCCCACAGTATTCATTCTGTTCTGTGTTCAAGGAGGCTTGAGGACATCTAGGCTTCTTCCTTTCCTCATTTGCATATTTTGTTTTGCCCACTTAAAATTTATTTAAAGTTGGTTTGGAGGATTATTATAAATGCGATTATTTTCTTTTCTGGGATTTTAATGTTTAGGTCAAATTTCAAAAGAATAAGACCAGGCTCACCACCTGAAGCCTAAAATCATAAGCGTCCGCCTCATTGCTCATCTCCTCACCTTGCCCTGCTGTCCGCCTGCCCCGTCCAGTTGCTTCTCACCCTTCAGCCTTACCTCCAGTCCGGAAGGACACGCCGCATCTTCCCACCCTTTACTTTACACCACGCATGTCAAACTCAAGGGCTAACCCGGGCCAAATAAACAAGGTCTACCTTGATGTGGGCCGCAACAAAACAAAAGCTCCCGTTTTCATCGAAACGTAGGTTTATTTCGATCGAGACATGCTGAGTACAAAGGGCTGAAATAAATGAGTCATTGTTAACATAAAATAATAGAACATTTTAATAAAAATTAGTATCATTTTGAACATTAACTTACCAGACACTGAATAACTGCACAAATTAATAAGCGTAACACAAATAAACCTATTTTTCTGGCTCTCTGAAAGCAAAATATTTCCTGGTGCGCACACCAAACAAGTCAGTCCAAGACTAATGACGTGGCCATCGGCTGCTAGAATATTCGCTGCTCGAATTAGTGGAGAGAAACGGTGCGCCTGTGCATAAGGCGCGTAAGGGAAATGGATGCAATACTATTATAGTCATCAGTCATTAGCGAGCGTTGTAGTTCGTTATTAATAATGATGTATAACAGGATATTGTCAAAATTAAGTTGTGAAATTTTTATTGAAACGTTTCTTACGTACCGTTATATTGGCCGGCCGCAAAAATACTCGCTGTGGCCGCATGAGGCCCGCGGGCCGCGAGTTTGACCTGCTTTCACTGCGGCCTTGGTCCGCGGCTTCCTTGGCCCAGAATGCCACCCCCACCTCTGCGTTCAGCCCCACGGGCCGCCTGGCCTGGGCTAAGAAGTGTATGTATAAACCACTAGAATCCAGTAACCTCAGTGTTGCCCAATTTTACAGGAACAATAAGAAATAAAACGTTAAATCGTCAGGCTGGAACAGAGACCGCTAATTAGGGGGTTAGGACAGGAGCCGAGGGGTAGGAGGGGGATCTGGGATAGCAGTCCCTGCGTGCGCCCCAGAGCATGGGCCTGGCTTGTGAGGTCTCCACAATCCCGCACGCACATCTGGTCCACAGCACCTCGGTGGTGGCTCAGTTCACTCTCAATGGCCCACATTTGCAGAAGGCTAAGACCTGGCTGCCCAAGCACGCGAAACCCGTGAGAGAAGGAGCGCTGTGTCTGCAGACCTTGTCATGCGAGCTGCAGACAGCGATGGTGTGAACATGTGCACCCCGCCCCTGAAAACACAGAGAGAGCCTGTGTTGGCTGAACATTTAGAGAAACAACTTGAGAACATGCATTAGCATCTCTGGCTTGTCCCTTTGCCACCAGACACCTGGTCTCCACCTGGGCCCTCTGTCTGGCTCAGCACGGGGAACCGGTCCCCGCAAAGGGGCGGAGCTTATGCGCCAAGCATCCCTTCTAGGTGGGTCAGGACGGCGTGGCCAAATTTGTTTACAGTATGTTGCCACTCTTCCTGAATATTTAAATATAAAGGATCAACAGAAGGAGAATTTGATAAAATGTTTATATGCTGAATTCAGCTGATCTTCAAAACAAGCTTATCTTAGACCTTCTCTCAGATAAACAAGCCATGCATAATTCATAGAAGCTCTTCTTGAAACATTTATATATATCCGTATAGCCCAAAACATTACAAACAACATATTTTGAAAGCCATAACAGTAAAATACGGCGCCAGGACAGACATGTTACCGAGCGAGCAAATGTGTTCCGCACGAAGGTGGGCGTTTGCTGTCCCGCAGGCAGACATGGCCGTGTTTGCAGTCATTAGTGTTTTATTAAAACAGGTGTGTGTTTTAATAACATGGTGTCAGTCATCAGACTGGTCTGAGTTAGAAAGGCAGCTCCTCGCTGTCGGACCTCCCTGGGGCCCAGGGCCCTGCGGCCCCGCCTGTGGGGCGTCCTGCCCTGAGTCACAGGGCCCAGCTCCTGCCTCACAGAAGAAGCCCGCAGCTCCCTCCAGCACTCAGACCGAGGGATGTGGGCAGCCCAGAAAGCCTGGGTTCCTTCAGGAACAGAGTTCTGATGGAAACTTCTCTCCCACTCTGACGTTAGCGCTCGCAGACGCCAGCACAGCCCGCACCAGGCGCTCAGACACGGCAGCGTCACCTGCTCAGGAAATCGGAGGCTTACTGGTACTTCCTCCGCGCAAACCGAGTGAGCTCTCAGGCGTGGCTTGGAGTGCGTTTGAACACACATGTTTCCCACTCAGTGAAGACACGTTGATCAGCCTCCCCTCCCGTGGCCGTTGTACGGAAAGCCTTCCCCACGCTGACGTTCTAAAGTCACCCTCCTGTGTTTCCACGTGCACGTCCCATTTCTATGTGAGTCTCTCTCATCCTCACATTTAACGCTGTACCCACCTGTCACCAGATCGCGCCTCAGCGAGGACCTTCCGTTGCAATCCGTGGATCCGTCTCCCATAGCAGTATTTCACCGTCTCCGTCACCGTGGTTTTATGATGGCCGTGTGGCGTCTTAGCCAGTCCCCCGCAGCCCTGGGCTTCCCTCCGCGGCTTTGGGTGAAGCTCTGTAAACTGTGTTCCCAGGTCTCTCCCAGGGCCCCGACTGGAGCACAGGGCTCAGGTCCAGCTTTCTGCCTCTGTGGGCCCCAGGTACACCCAGCACCGGTGAGTGCGTGAGCCCCGTCCGCAGCCCCAAAAGCCGGGTCAGGTCCTGCCTCCTGGGCTGGCCTGGTCCGCTGGTGTTCTGACCCCTCTGGATGGGCCCTCCCTCCTCATTCTGACCCCCGCAGCTCTCCTCCCTCCCCACCCCCACATACCCCCCCTCCCCCAGCAATTCCACTGGCACAAAAGATGGACCTTCCCCTCAGTTCAGTCAGCTGTGTTGCCGCAAAGTCGTTCTCTATGTTGCTTACAATATTCTGGTGAGTTCTTTTCACTCTACAAGTAATTTCAGAGTTTTTGCGTGAATTTGCCATCCGTCCTAATCTTCCTTAGTTTGGGGTTCCCAGCTTGTCCTGTCTGTCCCCCACCCCCCTTTTCCACCCACAGGATGTCAGAGTGGCTCAGTTCCTCCCATGGTACTCTACCCATATTTGTATTTTAGGTGTTGTTTTTTTTTTACTTAAACTACTTACAGATCATTTAAAGCATAGTTTTGATTTTTCCCTTTTGTTCAAGATTAAAAGGCTTCCTTTATCTGTAAGTGGTTAAAATGCTTACACTACCCTCTTATTGTTTGGTTATACTTTTCTTGGATTCCATTTAAATATTGTGGTCTGAGATTTTCCTATATTTTGGAATTTATTGAAGTCTTCTATGTGATCAAATACACATTTGATTATTATAAATGCCACATTGAAATGAAAGAAGAATGTATGTAATTCCCTATAGAATACCCAATTCTGCACTGAGAAATAATAGTACATGATCTATACTTATAAATATATTTATATTTTATGAAAGTTATCTGTGAAATATTAATCAAGCTTATTACATTATATTTTATGTTTGTAGCAAGAAATAGAATGCACAAAACTACATTTCTATATGTAGACCCCTTTAGTTTTAAGTGCTAGTTTAGTAAATAAACATGAAATTATGCGGCGCCGGACATTATTCTGAAAAGATCCCTGTCCAGGGCCGGAAGCAGATTCTGTTGCGTGTACCTGAGCAGGCTGGATAAAACCCAACAGCTTACTTCCCGCGTGTCTGGTGTGTTTGTGGCACGAGAAACTTGGACTTGATCGTCACCAGGTGTTTCCAATCTCTAAAATGCGGTGATCACCCCTTTCCTGAAAACATATGCTACCTTTCACTTAGATTACAGGGGTGGGCAAACTTTTTGACTCGAGGGCCACAATGGGTTCTTAAACTGGACCGGAGGGCCGGAACAAAAGCATGGATGGAGTGTCTGTGTGAACTAATATAAATTCAAAGTAAAGGAGCGGAGGGGAGAGCAAGAGAACCGGATACAACAGCCGGATCCGGCCTGCGGGCCGTAGTTTGCTCAAGGCTGACTTATAGAAGTTATTTTCGACTTTTTAAAAAATCATTTCCCTTACAGTTTTTAAATGGAAATGGGAATGGGAAGGAGTGTGCCATAATGAAATGTATACTTACTCAACTCAAAAAAAATACCCAGCATGCTATTTGCTCTGCAGTGTCTGTGTGAAACATTGCGTGCTTGGAATACCTAGTTGTGTGAAATATCCGCGCCATGCTGCAGACCTACTATGTGACTGTCACCCCTGGGAGAGCCGCACGGCTAGCAGAGCCCACAGCGCCTCCTTCGTCCCCGTGTTGATGCGCCTCCTTCGTCCCCGTGTTGATGCGCCTCCTTCGTCCCCGTGTTGATGCGCCTCCTTCGTCCCCGTGTTGATGCGCCTCCTTCGTCCCCGTGTTGATGCGCCTCCTCCGTCCCCGTGCTGATGGCCATCGGGCTCCAGCAGCTACGCTGTCCTCGGGCGCGTCTGCTTCCTTGAAAATGGTCAGCGCTGCCAGGGGACCCGTGAATGTGCTGCTACGCCGTCCCCCGTGGTCTTTCTTCCTACCCTTCTGTCTAGCCAGCTGGGCCAGCGAAAGAATTCCCCTGCATTGCAGCAATACGTCTTGGGTCTCAGCCCTCAGGTGGCCAGAGGAGCTTGGGGGGCGGGGGGGGGGGGGGGCTGAGCGTGTCCCTCTGCACCCCCAGGGCGGGGCTGGGGTCAGCTGTCAGTTGCTCCTCTTCTTCAGAGAGTGCTGGTCTGACCAGACGGCCCAGGCCCTGCACCTCTCTTCCCCTGCGGCTCGGTGCTGCCTGCGTGTCCTTTGAGGCGGCGCTGCCTGCCCTTCACCTTGGACTGCTCCCCGAGCACAGGCGCGAGTTTGAGGAGCTTAATTAACTTAACCGAGCCCGGGGCTGAGGCCGCTCCAGGTGAGGGCTGGCTAGACGGAGGTGTCCTCTTGCCTGCGCTTGGCTTTTTTAAACGCCGTTATAACCTCACTATTCAGTCTTCGCTAATTCAGAACTTCTCCTTTGGAGATTGGGAGGAAACGTATCAAAAAACTTTTACTAAACAAAATAAAAGTATTTACCATATTTAAAAAATAATATTCAGTATACCCAGAGGAGCATAATTTTTAAGGACTTTTAAGGCCCTCATTTTAATATGTTCAGATGCTATCCAGACAGTATATTGATTGCATATTGTTCGTTAAGATAAAGCTAAGATTCAATGCAAATTGACTTGTTAGCACACCTGACTCAATTCTTTGTGTTAGAAAGCATTTGAGCTGCTTTAAGGAAACAGACCCTAGATTCAGCAATTCCTCCGGCACAAGGCACAACTCACCTGGCTGAGGGTTCACGGCACGGACATGTGCTAGAACCCACCCCTGCACTTCCCGGAGAATGGCGCTCAGCCCCCGGCACACTGGCAGTGCCTAGGGTAATGGTTTGGTCTGACAAGGAAGAGAGATGAGTCTGGAGTGTGGAGGGCAGGGCGGGCATGAGGAATGAGATACTGCCCATCCCTGCAAAGGTCATCCCCTGGGCCTTAGAATCGCCGTGAGCAAGCCTCCCTCCCATCACGGCTGTACCTAGGAAGAAAGCGAGCCGTCTCCTTACTAACCCAGGTACTGTTTATGGCTAGAGTGCCAAGGGCAGTCTTTTATTTATTTTTTAATTCTTTATTGTTTAAAGTATTACCTGAGTCTCCTTTTTCCCCCATTGACTTCTCCCGGGCCACTCCCGCCCCCCAGCACATGCCCTCACCCCCCTACTGTCTGTGTCCATTGGTTATGCTCATGTGCATGCATACAAGTCCTTTGGTTGATCTCTTACCTCCTCACCCTACCCCTCCCACCCACACCCAACCTCCCACCCCCCACCTTCCTTCATAGGTTGGACAGTCTGTTCAATGCTTCTGTGTCTCTGGATCTGTTTTTGTCC
The DNA here is from genome assembly GCF_963455305.1 of Plecotus auritus. Classification (NCBI taxonomy): domain Eukaryota; kingdom Metazoa; phylum Chordata; class Mammalia; order Chiroptera; family Vespertilionidae; genus Plecotus; species Plecotus auritus. The sequence continues at coordinate 3,074,474 of NC_137775.1, forward strand.
TTCAGTTTATGTTGTTCATTATATTCCACAAATGAGTGAGCTCATGTGATATTTATCTTTCTCTGACTGGCTTATTTCGCTTAGCATAATGCTCTCCAGTTCCATCTGTGCTGTTGAAAATGGTAAGAGTTCCTTTTTACAGCAGCGTAGTATTCCGTTGTGTAGATGTACCACAGTTTTCTAACCCACTCATCTGCTGATGGGCACTTAGGCTGTTTCCAAATCTTAGCTATGGTGAATTGTGCTGCTATGAACATAGGGGTGCATATATCCTTTCTTATTGGTGTTTCTGGTTTCTTGGGATATATCCCTAGAAGTGGGATCACTGGATCAAATGGGAGTTCCCTTTTTAATATTTTGAGGAAATGCCATACTGTTCTCCACAGTGGCTGCACCAGTCTGCATTCCCACCAGCAGTGCACGAGGGTTCCCTTTTCTCCACATCCTTGCCAGCACTTGTCGTTTGTTGATTTGTTGATGATAGCCAGTCTGACAGGTGTGAGATGGGACCTCATTGTTGCTTTGATTTGCATCTCTTGGATGATTAGTGACTTTGAGCATGTTTTCATACGTCTCTAGGCCTTCCTTATGTCCTCTTTCGAAAAGTGTCTCTTTAGGTCCTTTGCCCATTTTCTGATTGGATTGTTTATCTTCCTTTTTGTTAAGATGTATGAGTTCCCTATCAGTTTTGGAGATTAAATCCTTATCGGAGATAACATTGGCAAATCTGTTCTCCCATGCAGTGGGCTTTCTTGTTGTTTTGTTGATGGTCTCTTTTGCTGTGCAGAAGCTTTTTATTTTGATGTAGTCCCATTTGTTTATTTTCTTCTTAGTTTCCATTGTCCTAGGAGATGTATCAGTAAAGATATTGCTATGACATATGTCTGCTATTTTGCTGCCTTTGGATTCTTCTAAGATTTTTTGGTTTCCTATCTTACGTTTAAGTTTTTTATCCATTTTGAGTTTATTTTTGTGTATGGTGTAAGTTGGTAGTCTAGTTTCATTTTTTTGCATGTATCTGTCCAATTTTCCCAACACCATTTATTGAAGAGACTATCTTGACTCCATTATATGCTCTTGCCTCCTTTGCCAAATATTAATTGAATATAATGGCATGGGTCGATTTCTGTGTTCTCTGTTTGGTTCCATTGGTCTATGTCTGTTCTTGGGCCAGTACCAGGCAGTTTTGAGAACAGTGGCTTTGTAATATAGCTTCATATCTGGTATTGTGATCCCCCCTACTTTGTTCTTCTTTCTCAGGATTGCTGCGGCTATTCGGGGTCTTTTTTTATTCCAGATGAATTTTTGGAGAGTTTGTTCTAGGTTTGTGAAATATGCTGCTGGTATCTTAATGGGGATTGCATTGAATCTATAGATTGCTTTGGATAGTATGGACATTTTAAAGATATGGAATCTACCAATCCATCAACATGGCGTATCAGTCTTTTTTATAAGTGTTATTTTGTGTAAAATCTTTTGGGAAAGCTGGTAGGCTTAATACTGCCCACACTCTGTCCGAGACCTGTCACATGCAACCTGGAAGCAAGACAGAGAATGTCTCCGTGAGCAAACAGTCTGCTCCTAAGTTGACAGTTGTTCCCCGGGGTGGGAGGCACATTAGGCCTTGGTCACTTTTAGGAAATGTCACACTGCCCGGGAACTGAGGAGGGCTTGGGACACCCCCTTAGCTGCCTTCAGGAGCTACAGAGGCGATGAAACACTTCCCTGAAGGTCTTTCAGCCTTGACAACAGACAGCTGGGTCTCTGGGGTTCTAGTGTCCTGTCTCCTGGTTGTGGTTGTCCCATCTCCACACTTTTCGGTCATGAAAAACATTCATTGCGTTGATACGCATGTATCGGGCGCCTACAGTCTGCCAGGTGCTGTGCTGGGCTGTGGGCACAGGGACACGGCTTTCCCACGGCCTGTCACACTCAGTGGGTGAGAGGGAGAGTCAGCTATGAAGACACGTGATGAGAGCTATGACAGGACAAGCTCGGGGTGCTGAGGGCGCCCTTAGGAGGAGCAGCCAATCTGCACTTAGCTGAGACGGGGACCATCGGGGAAGTCTCCCCGGCGGGATCTGCCTCGGGTGGGCGTTCGGTCTCTAGGACGTGGGAGAGGGGAGAGGCATTTCCTGGCAGAGAAAGTAAGATCTACGGAGGCGTGGAGGGTGTGCCCTGCCTGGCAAGAATAAGCATGAAGGTGGGCGCAGTGACAGGAGGCTGGGAGGGCGGAGGGACGGGATCAGGAGGAAACGTGCACCATGGCCAGGACTTGGACCCGCTCCCAGACGCGCTCAGAGCCGCCGAAGTATTTTTAGGTCGGGCATGTTGGAATCCAGTTTCTCTCGGGCAGTAATAAACACGCGCTCTTGAAATATCGCTTAATGAATGAGGAGCGAACCAACGCAGGGACACCCTGGGGCTCTGACTCGGCCGGGACAGTGGGCATTAAGGAGCCCCGCGCCTGCTGTCCGAGGGCCAGCGCTGAATGTCAGGAGCCGCTGAAGGCTGCTGCTCCAACCACAGCCGGCCCCAGGAACCTCGTTCTCCTTTTACAGATAACACAGTATCTTCCTTGTGTTCACATTACAAGTCATTTACTAGAAACTTCCTTCAGGAATATACGTTAGGCTGCTTGCCACCGATTTCCAGGTCTCAGTAGCTTCAAAGGCAGCGGGTTGGTGGACGGTTCCAGAAAGATCCTGCAGATGGGATGCACAGCTGGGAGGAGGTAGGCGCACAGACCAGACATCACGTGGTGAGGGCCTCCGCCCGGCACGGACAAGGCCCAGGTCCCCTCGGCAGGGAGCGGGCAGTTACAGGGCGGCCCGGGGTGAGAGGGCGCACAGGACACTGCCCGCAGGTGGCTGAGTGGGTATCAGCGTGCAGACGGCGGCTGTGAGACTCCGAGGGCCAGCGGTCACCGCGGGGTGAGGGGCCCTGTCAGCATAAAGGGACGTGGGCATTCTTTTTACATTTGCTTTAAAAAATGGAATGCGGTGAGCAATCGGATATGTTTTTCAAATTGTGGGGTTTACAGAACTCATAAGCAATGGAGGTGCCCACCGCCAGTGAGCTCAGAGGAGGAGGAAACGGCACCGCGTTATCCCGCGGTAACCAGGGCACCGGTGGCATCCCTTGGCCTCGCCAAAGCAGCTCTGTGAGACGACCCGACCCGGGTCCTGTAGTGCAGGCAGGGCAGAGCCAGGGCGCGCCCCTGGAGCCGAACCCGCTCTTCTCTAAACGCTGCAGACAGCTGCCACCAACCGGCTGGGCGCTGATTTCTGGGCGCTGCTTGCCCAGTCGGCATTTGGAGGGTTCCGTTTTCCTGGGTTTATCACACCTGAGACTTTGCATCGCCTTCAGCTCCTTTCCTATTTCTGGAGGTCAGTTAGTTTTTAAATGTATTTAAAATAAAAATTTCCTCTTGCCGACTTGCCAACTTTATTTAATATGTCTTTATTGATTTCAGTGAGGAAGGGAGAGGGAGAGAGAGAGATAGAAACATCCATGATGAGAGAGAATCATTGATTGGCTGCCTCCTGCACGCCCCCTCTGGGGATTGAGCCTGCAACCCGGGTATGTGCCCTTGACCGGAATCAAACCCAGGACCCTTCAGTCCACAGGCCGGTGCTCTGTCCACTGAGCCAGACCAGCTAGGGCATGACTTGCCAATTTTAAATTCATTGAGTCTTTACTGAGCATCTACAATGTATGAAACATTAACAGCTCTGCAACATTTTTTCAGTCTAATTGCACGCTGCATGAAGGGAGGGTGTAATGTTAATGCCACGGCATTCGCTGTGATCTCTTTCTGCTGAGAGCTGCTGTACTAACCGAGCTAAAGAAAAGGTCAGATGCTTTGGAATTTATCCAAGTCAGCCATTACAACATCAATAAAATCAATCTGGAAATACACTGTTACATGTAAAATAAGAATACATATACCTATACCCATAGGATATTGCCTATTGGATTCCATCTAAAGGAGGCTTGGAGAAATGTCAAGGTCTTTATTATTAAGACTAGTGGCCTGTTGCACGAAATTCGTGCACAGGGGGTGGGGGGGTTCCCTCAGCCCAGCCTGCACCCTCTCCAATCAGGGACCCCTTGGGGGATGTCCGAATGCCGGTTTAGGCCCAATCCTACAGGCAATCCAGCACTGACTGCAGGACTGACTTCCGCTCGGTGGAGCCTTTGGTTTTGGACGTTATGGACCCTGGGATTTTACATATTAGGATGATTCCATTGCAAACCAAGACAGCAGCAGATCAATGTTCAAATATAGTTGTCATAACAGTACATCCTTGAAGGGATAATCAACATGAGAAGGGGTGAGTGCTCTCAAATCGCTGCTGTCGCACATTCTTTGAAGCACTCTTAGGCATAACGTCTAACTTAACCATCATGACAGCCCTCTGTTTTGCCGAAGAGCAAACTGCAGCTGCTGTGGGAAGTCACGTGCCCACGACCAGCGAGCAGGTCTAGAATTTGAACCCACGTGACCCTGACTCATGCTGCTTCCGTGTGCGTGCCTGTGTCTGCCGAGAGAGACTGGTTGTGTGTGGAACACGGATTATCTATTGAGGGGAGCCGTCTTCTAAATGCGTCCAAGTGCATGGTTTGGTATTTTGGAAAAGCGGGGCCTTTTCCATGTAAGAAGGAAGCCAGGTTTAGCTCAGCCCTGACAGTGATAAAGAGGTGCCGGGGATCCAGCTGCTTGAGCGGACCTATTCCTGTCACCAAATACATGCTCCTATTATGTAAAATCCATTACAGAGAATGTGGAAGTCGCCCATGCAAGCAAACATAAATTTACTTTTCCACCGGCAGCGTTCTCTGCAATTTATCATTTTAATCTATACTGTTGAGACCTAAACATTTTTTAAGAGGCCTTCACCCACATTAAGAGCATTGGAACGAAATCGGGATGTTTCAAGAAAAGTCCTTAATTTGTAGCTATTTCAGTGGTTTCTTTGATGATTAGAATTGGTTGATGAAACAGCCTGTGCATCGGGAGGCTGGTGAATCCTGACTAAGTAAGTAGCACCCTAACTAACTAGGATGTGTCTCTGCATTGGGTCACCCATGGCTTCTGCCTCCGTGGAACCACGCTGTCACGTGTAACGTCTCCACAGCCAAGGAGAAGAGGTGTTCGATGGGGAGGCTTAGGTAAGGGTGCATTCACTGTGGGCAAGGTGACCGCCCCGTTGGCTCATTCTCCGCCTCGGAGTGGACGGGGAGGTAGAGATCATGGGCTGTTCTCCCAAACGTCACACATGTGCGAGTGGCTTAGTGACTGGACCTCGTCCCATACACCGAAAGGTCACGGGTTCAGTCACGGGGCGGGGGGAAGGGGTGAGCACGGGAGGCAACCGATGGAAGTTTCTCTCTCACATCGATGCTTCCCTCTTTCCCTTCCCCTCTCTCTAAAAGCAACGGAAACAAATTTTCTCTCTCTCCTTCATGTCGGAAATGCACCGAGTGCTAATTTCTGCGCGGAGGCCCCCCTAATATTTCTCTGGGTGCACTTCAGAAATCTGTGCTTCTCCGAGAGGCTGCGTGCCTGCTGTGTCAGCTCTGCTCTGGGGCTTGGAGGGGCCGGGGAAGGAGGCCGGGACGCAGCGCTCTGGGTGGAGATTAATGGACTTGTGTGCATTCGAGTAAATTCCGACTTTGCTTACGGCGTGTGCCAGCACATGCGTTATTAGGCTGTTCCTGGAGACACCGCCTTGTGTAGAGCAGGCGATGTTTATGACTTCGGGAAGAGGAAGGGAGCGAGGAGGAGGGTGAGTTCTCCTCCCCGAGCCTGTCCCTCCTCTCCTGGGCTCTGCTCCTGCTCGTCCCTCAGACCTGGGACGGTCGTGGGGACGCCCCACAGACAGACAGACACACGGGCTGCAGTCGCACCGTGTCCTCTCTTAGCGTCACGCACTCGAGCTGCAGTTTGCAGTTCGCACGGGGGGTTCATGCCTGACTTTCCCATAGAATGCAGACCCCACCCGGACAGGACGTGCATTGCTCAGTGGGGGGTCCACGTGTGTGGGGACGTGGCAGGGACAGGCCATGTCGCCGGCACTGCAGAGGGCCGATGGCGTCAGGTGCTGCCCTGACCCCCGGCGCCCACTCCCCTGGGCACCACCTGCACCAGCTGCTCTTCCTAAAGGAGGAAACGAAGCACAGAGGACGTCACCTGTCCAGTGGCGGGTTGACAGGGGGCTGCGTTTGCGCTGGCCGTGTGGCTGCACAGCCTGTGTCCTGGGCTGATGCTGGGGCTTCTGCACGCGCATCCGTGGGGAGAGGGAAGGAGCCTGGGCTCTGGTGATTGACAGCACGTGGGGCGGGAGTGGAGGTGGCCCCGATGCCTAGGACAGTGGTCAGCAAACTCATTAGTCAACAGAGTGGCAAATCGTGGCTCACGAGCCGCAGTTTGCCGACCACTGGCCTGGGACAAGCTCACCAGTGAAGAAGGGCTCACGGGAGCCCACACACCTGTTAAGCTGTTGGCACGCGCTTTTCAATCATTCTGTTTTCCTGGGACAAATGGGGTAGAAATGGAAATTCCAAATAGGCTGAGGAGTAGGGGGTTTTTCTTGAATTTGATGTGAAACAGGCATGCCTGCAGGTTCCCGCTGGTTTACGAGGGAAAGCAAAGGGGTATGGAAATACTCAGCTGAAGGCACCCGGAATTCTTCCTACACAAGCAGCACAGGGACTTCTAAATATTAAGCTTCGGGGAACCTGGGTCTCATCAGCACGGGTCGCCGGTGCAGAGCGGGTCCGGCGTGTCGGTCCACAGGTTGCTCTGCCCGGAACCCAGAGAGGGAGTGGGGGGGGGGGAGAGACGGGCAGTGTCTGTGCTTGTGTCGTGGGAGGTCACCCAGGCGCAGGTGCCCTTGTTCGCATTGACTTAGCCACTCTTTAAAGGACATTTGGTAGTGGATTCTGGGTTGGGTGCTGATGACATAGCCACTCTTTAAAGGACATTTGGTAGTGGATTCTGGGTTGGTTGCTGATGACTTAGCCACTCTTTAAAGGACGTTTGGTAGTGGATTCTGGGTTGGTTGCTGATGACTTAGCCACTCTTTAAAGGACGGTATGGTAGTGGATTCTGGGTTGGTTGCCGATGACATAGCCACTCTTTAAAGGACGTTTGTTTGGTAGTGGATTCTGGGTTGGTTGCTGATGACTTAGCCACTCTTTAAAGGACGTTCGGTAGTGGATTCTGAGTTGGGTGCTGATGACATAGCCACTCTTTAAAGGACGTTTGGTAGTGGATTCTGGGTTGGTTGCCGATGACATAGCCACTCTTTAAAGGATGTTTGTTTGGTAGTGGATTCTGGGTTGGTTGCTGGAGTTTTCTTGTTTTGTTGGGGGTTGTTTTGTACTTGTTTGGGAGAATAAGTACTCGGTGACCCCACGATGACCCTCCCCTTCCCCCTCCTTTGTCTGCCCCCTGAATCCCAGGCTGGGGCCCTGGGTCCTAGGGATGCAGTCAGAGTCTTCCCTTTCTAGGACGTCTTTGCATGCATTTGCAGTTGTTCTGTTCACGTCCCCGGTGTTGTGTGTGTTTGTTTGCCTGATGAAGAGAATGAGTTCCTGGGGGTGCGGGGAACAGCAGGGGACGCAGTGACAGGGACGGTAAGGGACTCCTGCCCACGGGGTGGTTCTGGGGTGGGCGAGGGCTCTCTGGGGACAGACCCACACCCCACCCGCAGAATCACCGCCTCAGAGCCCCGGCGGTCCCCGCTCTCTTCCTCCCGAGGGAACAAAGTAGATATCAGTGTGTCCTTCCCACCCCCACGTGCCCCGCACCCGCACCCGTCCCACCCCGCCCCCCAAATATATTTTTATTGATTTCAGAGAGGAAGGGAGAGAGAGATAGAAACATCAATGATGGGAGAGGATCATGGATTGCCTGCCTCCTGCACGCCCCACACTGGGAATCGAGCCCTCAACCCAGGCCTGTGCCCCGACCGGGAATCAACCACGACCTCCTGGTTCATAGATTGATGCTCAGCCACTGAGCCCTGCGGCCGGGCCTGTGTTTGCCGTTTTTAAGGAAAAAGGGAGCACAGGAGACACTTAGCCTTCTGTGAGAGCAGATGGAAGCACCGCTCTGCTCTCTTCTTCGTATTCCCTCGAAGCCTGTGTTGGAACATGAACGTCAACAAGACTGGCTGGCCAGGACAAGGAATCACTGCTCCGCAACCGAGAGCCTTTTGCCAAACAGAGTTGACCTCTGGGGTCAAGCTTTGTAAGCTGCCGGCCAAGGGCTTGGCGCTCATATTTTATTTGGTTTTTTAAGTGGCTGCTGGCCCTCGCTGCCAGGGCCGGGCCGAGTGGTGGCACCGCCAGCGTCTGTGCCATCCCTGGGCCGCGCATGCCTTCCCTCCCCAGCCCCCAGCACGGCCACGCTTTCTCCATGTTCCTGGTGGGCTCTGTACAGCTCGCCTGGATTGCATGTTTACATGAGTGCCAGTGTCCTCTTCCTGTGACCCGCTCCCTGTAGTGCATCACATGTCGCTAGCTTCTGAACCCGGTTTTGAGTATGTAGTCTTGTAAAAGACTTTTCCTGTTGGTGCGAGTGTGAAGTGCAATGGCCATTGCGAAAATCGCTGTGCAACATGTAATATCTTGTGACCCAGACATTCCACTTGTAATGTTCTGTCCCACTGACATATGCGAACAGAACACAGCAGTGCACCCTTATTACAGGGGTGTTCTCACCATGGAAACTAGAAGCAGTGGAATGCACCTCAAGGAAGAATGTTTGCGGAGGTTATGACACGTGCGTGGGGCGGTAGGTGCCCCATGACACCAGAGGGAAGGATGGGGCAGAACGTAGTTATTTAGTGGAAGGAGTTCTGTGATGAGCTGTTGACGACAAAATGGGGTTGGAGAACTTTTAGTGTGATATCACTTTTGTTTAAACAGAGGTATAGATAGACATGTTTATATATACACGACAGGCCGGGTGCACGGAATTCGAGTACGGGTAGGGTCCCTAGGCCTGGCCGGTGATCAGGGCCGATCGGGGCCTTCCGGCTACCAGCCGCCTGCCGGGGCCTTCCTTCATTCCACGCCACCTCCTTGTGGTCAGCACACGTCATAGAGAACGCTCCAACTCCCGGCCTCCCGGTCAAACTCCAGAGGGGACACTTTGCATATTAGCCTTTTATGTATATAGACTAGAGGCCTAATGCACGAAATTTGTGCAAGGGGCTCAGCCCCTGCCGCTGCCATGGCAGCCTCGGTCCCTGCTTCCGCGGCAGTGCCTCTGCCTCATCCCCCGCCACTGTGGCTTCATCTGGAAGGTCGTCCAGAAGGACATCCGGAAGGATGTCTGGTCTAATTAGCATATTATGCTTTTATCATTATAGATATGTACACATACACACATAAATACAGGGTGGGGCAAGAGAAGGTTTACACTTGTGAGTACATGAAACAGTTTATTCTTGTATTATTTATTATGTGCCATATGAATAACTGCTTTGCCCCACCCTATATACACATATATGATATGTGTACACATATGTGTGATATGTACACATGCGTAATACTACAGAGTATAAAAGGTTGGGAGAGATGTGCACAGAATATTAACAGCGCTGAGCCCTGAGGGGTGGAATTCAGAAGGTGTGGTGGGGAGGGGAGCACTTCCATTTTAAAGCTGTACACACTGCCCTAACCAGTTTGGCTCAGTGGGTAGAGCGTCGGCCTGCGGACTGAAAGGTCCCAAGTTCGATTCCAGTCAAGGGCATGTACCTTGGTTGCGGGCACATCCCCAGTGGGAGGTGTGCAGGAGGCAGCTGATGGATGTTTCTCTCCCATCAATGTTTCTGACTCTCTATCCCTCTCCCTTCCTCTCTGTAAAAAAATCAATAAAATATATTTTTTAAAAATAGAATAAAATAAAAATAAAGTTGTGTGCACTAAGAAAAATAGAAAACAATCCACTTAAAATGTAAGCAAAAGGTTAAACAAAATAAAAAACTGAAAAGGGCTGTCTTTGCTGTGGGAGACGGTTCTGTTAGAGGTCTGTGTGGATGCACCTCACCAGCGTGGACCGTGCTTTGCAGTCGGACCTGCTCTCGCGCGCATGGGAGACTGAGCCCCCGGGGCCTCTCGCAGGCCTGCAGACCTAGTGGGTGCGACCAGCTGCTTGTGTAAGGGCAGGTGTGGTGGACGTCAGTGCCCAGCAGCCGGTCCCTCGGGGGTGGGGCGGGCCATCCCCGTGCCCGTGCAGCCACTGTGTCGCTAGCTCTGGGAAGGAGAACGAGCGCCGCGTGCAAGAGCTGTTTCTGTTCTGGAAAAGCCCATCACCTTTCGGTTTCCCACGCTGACACTGAATCTACCCTGACCTCCACGGCTGTAATTACCTACTTTATGAAGTCATAGTTGTGCTGAGCAGCGTTTTAAAAATAGCACCGTCTCTCCGCTGCTCTGGTGCCTTGAAAAATAATGGAAGTGACTGTGTCAACATATTTTAAAAATGTCCTGTGCAAACCCCCTTATCGTCTCTAACCGCGTTTTAGTGCTGTAAGCAAATGTCGCTCTCACCACTCCTCTAAGGAATACTTAGCTCATCACGGGCTTTGAATTGGAGACTGTCCCTAAATATTCATTTTTTTCCTAAGGAATAAAGCAATGCTGTAACCTCCTAAAATACATTCCAGTGGCTTAACTATAAAAATGACAAATTTATGCCCTCAAAACCTGCCTACTTATTGCAAACTCTGTGAAATCACTTACAACATATTCGCGGTTGTAGAATTTACATTATCATTCATGATTAGTAATGAAATTTGACTTTAAGGTTTTTAAGGAATATATGCCAGAAGATTTTTAAAAAATAGTAAATACGACTACCTAAAAATTAAGATTTCCTCTAAGAAAAGTGATATGAACAATGTATAAGTGATGCACTGTTTTATTTTTATTTATATATTTACTTATTTTTTCTCATCACCATCTATGACCTCTTCCTCTTCCACCCCCTCTCCACCCAGTCACCACACTGTTGTCCGTGTCCATGACCCTGAGATGTGATAAACTGTTTTTAAAAAAGAAACAGTTTAAAAAGTTAAAAAAAACTTTAAATGCATATGCTAAAAGGGCTAATTTCCATTAATATGCAAACGGTTCTTACAAATTTATAGAAAAATGGGCCCAGTAGGCAAATGAGCAAAGACTGCAAGCAAGGCGACAGAGGTCACAGGGCCAGCCCGGCTGCCACAGGGCCCAGGCTCCTGGCCGAGGGGAGCTGCACCCACTGAACCTCCTCCAGCCCCCTGTGCGCTGCCCGTTCCCCACACCCCGTCCACACGCGCGTCACGGAGCTACTGATCTGCAGCAGGATGGCCCTCACCGTCCTGCGCACCGAGGCCACGCTGAGGGGAGCCGCTCCTTCCGGCAGGCCGTGACCCCGCTGGAGACCTGGCCTGGGACCTCCTCCCTCCTGTGGCGGCAACTAAATCATCCTTGCTGCTCCTCCCCACAGTGCTCTGCGCCTCCCCACAGTGCTCTATGCCTCCCCACGGTCCCCTGCGCCTCCCCACGGTCCCCTGCGCCTCCCCACGGTGCCCTGCGCCTCCCCAAGGTCCCCTGCGCCTCCCCACGGTCCCCTGCGCCTCCCCACGGCCCCCTGCGCCTCCCCACGGCCCCCTGCGCCTCCCCACGGCCCCCTGCGCCTCCCCACGGTCCCCTGCGCCTCCCCACCGTCCCCTGCGCCTCCCCACCGTCCCCTGCGCCTCCCCACAATTCCCCTGCGCCTCCCCACAATTCCCCTGCGCCTCCCCACAATTCCCCTGCGCCTCCCCACAATTCCCCTGCGCCTCCCCACAGTCCCCTGCGCCTCCCCACAGTCCCCTGCGCCTCCCCACAGTCCTCTGTGCCTGGCCGGTTTCGCTCAGTGTTCAGAGTGTCAGCTGCGGACTAAAGGGTCTCAGGTTCCATTCTGGTCAAGGGCAGGTACCTCGGTTGCAGGCTGGGTCCCCGCCCCGGTCTGAGTGTGTGTGGAAGGCAACCAATGGTTGTGTCTCTCATATCCACCTTCCTTTTCTTTCTTTCTCTCTCTCTCTCTCTCTCTCTCTCTCTCTCTCTCTCTCTCTCTCTCTCTCTCCCTTCCACTTTCTCTAAAAGTCAATGGAAAAAATATCCTTGGGGGAGGATTAACAAAACAAAAAAGCCCTTTGCATTTGAGTCTCATGTAATAAGGCTCCACCTACAATCCTTCAGGTTCAAGTTGAATGTGGGGAACTGGATATGTTTTCTGGAAAGGTACTGCCTGGCTGTCCGTCGTGGGGCTGTACTTGACATTGGTTTGGAAATATTAGAAATGCAATTAGATACGAGAAAGTAACTAGATGTGTAAAAAGTGCAAATGTTGAGGTGAAGTTTCATTATTTGCAGATTCATGGTTTTAGCCCAGAAAAGCCAAGGAAGTGTTACCTACGATAAGGGAGAGGTCAGTATGGAGAGTGGACAAAAATTAACTGGCAGGAATCAGGAGCCTGGCCCCATGTCGGCGGGACCTAGCTCAGGGGTCAGGGGGGCCCTGGGCCACAGGAAGGCGGAGCGCCCTCGGTTCTTCCAGGCCAGTGTCAGGGCAGCAGGGTCCTAAGGTGGCCCCTTCCAGGGAGACGCAGGTGCTCTGACACGTGCCTGTGGCTCAGGGGCCCCCACTGACCTTGCCAAACATCCATAGAACTTCAGGAAAGCATAAGGTGCCCTTCCTCTCTTCCTTCCTCCCTCCTTCCCTCCCTTCCTTCCTTCCCTCCCTCCCTCCCTCCCTGCTTCCCTCCCTCCCTCCCTCCCTCCCTTCCCTCCCTCCCTCCCTCCCTCCCTCCCTCCCTCCCTCCCTCCCTCCCTCCCTCCCTTCCCTTCCTTCCTTCCTTCCTTCCTTCCTTCCTTCCTTCCTTCCTTCCTCCCCTCCTTTCTTCCCTCCCTCCCTTCCTTCTTTCCT